>NC_132998.1:25617513-25920543 GCF_048564905.1 Vicugna pacos
TTATAGATGAGGAGCCTGAGGCCCAGGTAGGTTAAGTGGTTTGTCTAAGTCCACACAGTTGGTGAATGGCAGAGGTACAAATCCAAGCAGGGGAATATGCCTACTCCCAAGTCCACGCTCTTAACCATTATCTTATGCTGTCTCCCACTGCAGCCTCAGAAGTTCATGCCCAAGGCCTTTGATGCAGGCAAATACCATTTATGGCTATTGTGCCTCCTTTATCAACCTGTGCTCAGAGCCAATGGTGTGAACATAACAGAGGCTGAACCCTCTTGGTGATTCCAGGTCAAGTCCATGTGCATTACACAGGCCGGGATCTGTCCAGACAACTGTTAACTGTATGAGCTGGTGGGGACAGGGGGCGGGGGGGCACTAAGGTGTTGCCCAATCCCATTATCCCCCCAGTTCTCAAAGTACACAGGGCCTGGATGGCTGGTGGTCCCTGGGCTTATCCCAAGGGTTTCCAGTAGGACAATGTTTCTACTTTAGTTCCTGGCATGCGTTAATAATTTACTTATGGTAATTAATAAAAAGCCAGACATCACCTCATTGGTGTCTCATCTAAGTGCCTCTCATTCAGTCTAATAGGCTGTGTTTTTTCTCCCCATCTTCTTTTAAGTAGTAACTGGCTGGTGGGGGTAGGGTGGTCCATGAGGCTCTCTGCCATCCACAAAATGTCTGTTGGACTGATGCGAGTTTGAGTCTTTGCCTTTTTAAAGAGAGCACTGTTCTAATTTGTGCAACCATCGGTGCAGAAGCATTTAATTTACCTGGTCTCCCTTCTTAACCTTCTTCTCCTGTGAGGCTCTCCATCTGAGTGAGGAAATGCAGCCAGGAGCAATGAGAGGTGCTGTCCTCGCTCAGTTTTAAATTGTGCTGTGGGGAAGCAGGGGGTGTCATGTCGTACCCTGACTTCCTCAGTGACGGATAGTGCCTCTCTGACTTTAAGAGTGCTGCTGTGTGCACACCATCAAGTGTGGCCTTCAGGAAACACCTCTTGCACTCATTCCTGGGCCCAAAAACTTCTCATTTTGGTGTGGACGACCCTTGACTTTTTGGCAAATGTTTCATCTCAGTACTCACTCTGGTCTTCCAGGCCAGCCTATTGGAGCCTCAGTTCATTCCATGCTGGTCTGGCACCTTTATTTCCTCTGTTTTATGGGCAAGAGTCAAGCCTGTGCTCAGTGAGAATTCAACTCATAGAAATCAGCTTGGCATCACCACTACTTTTGAATTTGAAGGAATCTTTAACATGGTTTCTAGCACTTGCATGCAGAGTCAAAATTTTAATACGTTATTAAAATGACTGGGTCTGACAAGCACAGAGTTGCCTTTTAGGGTCAATTCTGGAAATAACAATATGGTAAATGTACGGTAAAGGCAGATCTTACTCATTTTGTTGTTTTTTCTTTATAATAATCCAGCTTGACCTAAATATTGATCCTATAGTATCATTAGATCTATAGACGTAGAGATCTAGAATTGGTTTGACAAACTTAGGAGGGTTATAATGGGTTTATAATTCCTGATATCCTGAAATTAGAGAATCATAGAATCTCAGAAATGGAAGGGATGTTAATCTAATCCAGCCAACGCAATGGAGGATTAATGGTAAACGCAGGTTCTATAGACAGAGTCTGCATTTTGTCTCTGCCACTTAATAGCCTCTTGGAAAGTTATTTCCCTCTTTGGGCTTCAGTTTCTTCCTCTGTAAAGTGGGGCAAAGTGCTTACTTCATAAGATGTTTTTGAGAATTAAATGCCTTTGAATAGCACTTTGCACACATTTAGTAAAAGCCTAAAGCCAGTTATATTGAAGTTCATAAAGAGCAGAGGGAAGGATTTGGTTCTCTTCTTCCTATATGTCTTGCCCAACCTCATCTCTTAGTGCAAATACTTAAAGCTGGGTTGGAAGTTCAGACATGGCTCTTTTCTCCTCCAGCTTTATTGAGGTATGATTGACAAAAAAATGTGTATCAATGTAAGGTGTACAACGCAATATTTTGATATATGTATACACTGTGACATGATTACCACAGTGAAGCTAGTTAACGCATCCACCATCTCATATAGTTACCTTTTTGTGTGTGAGAACACTTAACATCTACTCTCTTAGCAAATTTCTAGTATACAGTATAGTGTCCTTAACTATAGTCACCATGCTGTCCATTAGATCTCCAGAACTTACTCATCCTGTGGAACTGAAAGTTTGTACCCTTGCACCAACATCTCCCCATTCCCCCTACCTCCTGCCTAACCCGGGTAACCACCATTCTACTCTTTGCTTCTAAGAATTTGACTTTTTTAGGTTCCACAAATAAGTGAGATTAGGCAATATTATCTTTCTGTGTCTGGCTTATTTCACTTAGCATAATGTCATCCAGGTACATCTAAGTTATCACCAATGACAAAACTTCCTTCTTTTTAAGGCTGAATAATATTCCATTGTAATATTCCATTGTAATATTGTATTATATGTATACCATATTGGACTCTACAAGCCTCTGGGCCTTGCTTCATGATGGTATCTACACAAAGTTTCGAGAAGTTTCCTTCCCTTAGGGTAAAAGGACAAATAATGTGAGAAAGAAATTTCCCAGTTTGGGGAGTTTTACCCATTTCTTATGGAATGTCTGGTCTTCACTCTGTATTCACAGCATGAAATGTCACCACTATGTTAAATATTTCTGGTATGACTACCAAAGATCAGCACTGTGCTGGATACTGCTTTATATCATGAACTCATTTAAACCCTCAACTTATTCCTGTAAGCAACTGAGTTTTGGAGACATTAGGTACATGACTGAGGAATCGAGTGCAAGCATTTTCTTTCACAGAATGGGCTATTTGGATGGGGAGGCAGAACACATGAGAATGGAGGGAGTCTCTGCAGAGGGCTAAAGACAGTCCCAGACCATAAAAAGTCATAGGCATTAAGAGGAAGAGAAATTCCCCATGGGCTAGGGGGTCAGAGAGGCTTCTAGCTGGAGACACTACTGTTGCTCATTTGATTAGACAAAGCCCTGAAGGAAGTCCCCAGGGGCCAAGCATTCAGATTGCCCAGTAAATCTGTCCTGCCCAGAGTCAGGACATGCACAGCACACAACCAGCCGGCCTCTCCATGGGACTTCCCCAAAACCAGCTGAAACATAATGTCCCCCCACATGCTGTCCCTTGCAGTCAGCCTGAGAGCATGTCTGCACAGCACAAAGCAACTCCAGGCAAAGCAGGCCTCTTTCTCGTGATCTGATAGCAGATAAGGTCCCCAAAGATTAGAGCAGCCAATTCTGGAAACTTCCACCTTTGCACCACAGCCCAATGCCTCAGCCCAGCTAATCTCCAAGTTTGGGTTTGCAGTAAGCTTCTCCAACATTGTAACACCCTCCCTGCTCGCTACACATACCTGTGGGTCTCTGGACAATCCAGATATGCCTGAGGCTCTGGAATTAGCATATGAGAGAGGGTCTGCCTGTCTTTCATTTGGTAAGAAGTTTTGTGGGGAGGAGGTGGGAGGCCTGAGAGAGAAGAGGGAGATCAGACTGGGTGGCACAGATTCTCACATTTTCAGAGTTCCTTTAGTCTTGCTCTAAGGGAGCCCTGACTTTCCCCGTCTGACTCCAGGGTAGACTCTCTAATCCTCTAGAACAAAGCGCTCAGGGACCAGTGCCAAAACTCCTGCAGGCTCCCCTCTCTGGCCTCTCCCTCTTCCCTCCTACAAAGATTTTTTTCAATATACTCTTTGCAAGTCAAAAGCTACAATACTGGATGACAAACCCACAAACTTAAACTACCTTCCTTTTGTTCCCTGGGGGAACTAGATACAAATGAGGTGAGGGAAGCCCTGGAAGTGGGCAGGAATGATGAATCAGCCTGCTGCTCGGCTGCCCTGTAATCTCCTTGTAGGAAAGGCTCTAGTTTGCTCTGGTTTGCCACTTTCTAGCTATATGATCTTGACTGTTGTATAATCTTTCCAAGTCTCACCTGTAAAGTAGAGGATAATGTGTACTGCTTCATATGGTTATTGTGAGGATTGATCCATGCAGAGGCTTAGCAGAGTGCCTGGTACATAGTAAATGCTCATTCACTGCTACCTGTATGGACTCTTATATTCATTCTAACAATTATCTTTGTATCCCTAGCTCAAACCACAGTGCACAGCACAGAGAGGGAGGAAAGGAGGGAGAGAGAAAGGAAAGGAGAGAGGGAGGGTGATGGCATGGTCTATTCCCACTCTTAAGTCCGTGTCTTCTCTGATTAGTAGACTGGTGCCTAGAAGCCAGTAGAATCCAGTGGCCTATCTGGATAGAAGGACAATGACCAGTTCTATGAGTTATCTAATATTAGGCTGATAGCAGGGCCAGAGTTAATAAAAGGTATTAGATAGGGGTTGATGATCAAAGTAAGATGGCAGGGAGATTTTGGGAGTCATATAAAGAACACACGTCACTTGGGAATGAGATCTGCATTTAATTAAATGCATGACTCTGGGCAACTCATTTCCCCCTTGAGCCGCCGTTACAAGTGAAACAAGGAATTTTATTTCCTAGTGCCCAGCGCCCTGATCCATGGACCTGGGTGAAGGATGGTGAATGGACAACACAAGACCAGCATCCTGGGAGCTGGTGTGAGTTCTTTGAGGTGGATAGGCGAGCAGATGTTATTTGGCTTCTCAACATCCCTCAGTGACTGTTCTTACACCAGCAAGCGGGGAATGGGACATCCTGCCCACAGCAGGGGCCTCGCCCTGGCATCCAGGTCCTGAAGAAAGGAGAGAATCTCGGCAAGCTTAGGAACCGCTGCCCCCAATTCTTCCCCTCCCAGCTCTCTGCTGGCCACAGAGTGGCTCAAATGTGAAGGATTGTTCCATAGCAGGCAGGAATGTGTCTCCTAAACCTCTGCTTTTGTCTAATCTGCTTTGGAATTCACTCACCGGCTGCCAGGGGTTGCACAGTGGGTTTTGAGGGTTGTTACTGCACTTGTTGGTCCCCCCCTGCCCACTCTTCTCTCCCCACAGCCGTCTGAAGACATAAGCTGGTCCCATGACCAAGCTAGGGCAGCCAGGGGCAGCTGGCCAGGGCTGACTCTGGACATTACATAACCAGAAGGCTGTAGATGTTTCCAAAATTGAATCCAAAGCAACAGGTTCCACAAACTCAGTACATCTAACCTCAGGCCTCAGGACCAAGGAATAATGAGACCTGGAGGTCTGCGTCTGAGATGGTTGGATACCACCTGTGGACTGTGTCACACCTCGTCTCAGTTCTACCTGGCAGGGTTGAGGTAGTTAAGGCTTGTCTTCTCTGGAGAGTTTTCAGGCCAGTGGAGTCTCACCTTCATTCCCTCATAGATGGACAAGCATTCACCAAGTCCCTGTTGCCTGCTGGGTCCCCCCAACCCCCCAACCCCCAAACCTGCTGAGGATGCAAATATGAGCACTGAGTACAAGGCTGGCAGTCCACTGCAACCTGGGCACACCTTGTATTGAACTTCTGATTAATCATTCACTTGTGTCTCCTCTCCTGGCCTGACTGTAGTCCCTAAACACAGGAACCACATCTTCCTCCTGGCCTCCACAGCTCCTGGCACAGCGTGCTGCATGTAGGGAGGTGCTTACAAAGGTGGAGTAGTGATAGGCCAGCTGCTGAGTTATTCAGGGTGGAGCCCCAGCCCTCTGTGCTAGGGCACCCAAACCAGCTCCTGCTTAGAAGTAACATAGCTTGTGTCCCAGGGCACTTAGAATCCTGAAATGTCTCAGCCAGAGGGGCTCTTGGGGCATCCAGCCCAATCACACATTGTTAACAGATGGCAAAACTGAGCCCAGGAAAAGGGGCAATTCCAAAGTAAGGCAAGCAAGCTAAGTGGAGGGATGGAGCTGAGACTAGGAGGCAGGTGCTCTAGGGTTCGAATCTAATATGCTTTTTCTTAAGGTGTACATCCTGAATGTGCTTCATAATGTTAACATGCTCAGGAATATGAATACACTTAGTAAACAGTGCTAACTACTGGGATGCAAGAAGAAGTTAAAGGAGGGAAAATGGAATAAGAGGATGCAGTTCCTACCCTGACTTGAGGTTCCTGTGATCAGCACAAGTTCAATGTAGAGAGTTGAGGGTTAAACCTAAGTTGTAACCTTGGCAACTACATAATCCAGTAGGCATTGTTGAATCCCCAAAAGTCAGACCTCCAGAGAGCCCATAGAGATGATATAGTCCACTCTCCCCCATTTTACAGATGGGAAGACTGAGGCCCATCAAGAGCCAGTGACTTGCCCAAGGTTTTATAGTTACCAGGTAACAGGGCTATCTGCTATCTGGTTCCAGAGTCCAGCCTCTTAACAGCTGCCTCCAAGGGACTCTGCCTGCCCTGGCTCTGGGATGAAGCAGCTGCCCCCATCCCCACCCATCTCTTTCTGCTACCTCAGCTATGCCCTCTCCAGCCAGGTGGAAGGGCTAAAGCTGAGGCTCAGACACTAAACAAACACACACCCTAAGTCCAACCCCCTCTTGCCTCCATTGGCCAAGACTTTCCAGCAAAAAAAAAAAAAACCCAAATCTCTCCTGGAGCCTGAGACTGGGCTACTGTCACTCACCTTCATCTGCTTGATGGTGTAGACCAGTGTGCCAAAGGGCCCCTCCTTCACCAGCTTCTTCCCCACTACCTTGGCCCGGATCACTGTAGAAAAAGGAGAGATGGAGACAGGGAGGTTAGGGAGGCCTGAACCACATCAGGCACCACATCTCAGGATGGACGTCCAGACCACAGTGTGCCTGGAATTGCTTTCTTAGTAACTTTGAGGCAAGTAGAAAAGATGATTGTGTTTATAAGAGCAAGAAATCAGATAAGAGACATCGGGATGGGGGTGGACAGGGAGGAGTGAAAGAGAAAGGGAAGGCAAACATCTTTGGAGTTAATTTCCCTAAATGTTCACAATTGTCAGCCAGAAATTCCTAGACTGCACTCACCCTTGTAGGAATTTCTTAACTCTGGGTTTCACCATAATCCAAAATCTGCTTCTCCTGTTAGAGCCTCCTGCCCTCCTTCCATTGTCTATCTGACAATCCCGTAGTCTCCCAGACCAATTCTCTTCCTACCAGGACCCCTGTCTGAGCTCTGCCTCATTTGTGGCTTTTCCTTTACATGCATAGATTTTGCCACATCCTTACATTCCTGCAGGATTGTGATGCACCCCAGCTTCCTCCATGCCCCAGTTGGCATTCTGATGGGGCCCTTGGCACCCAGTGCTTAGACAGCAAGGGATGCATTGAGGGCAGCTCAATGAGGATTTGGTTGAGGAGGGAACAGTTGGGAGCAGGGGCTCAGGAGCCAACTGAACTGTTCCAATCCTAGCCCTGATTTTATGGTTATTATGACTATGGACAAGTATCTTTGTTTCTGGCCTCCAGTTTCCTCTTCTGTGAAACAGGATAATAATGGTACCAGTCTCCTGAATTGAAGGGATTAGGCAAGATAATGTGTGTGACACTTCTGGCACCATGTCTTAGACAGAGGGTATATTAGATAAATGTTATTAATATTATCATTATTATCATCATCATTGACAAAAATGAAATGGGTTGACCATGAAAATACTGTTACCAGAAAAATAGCTTCAGTTTGTCACACATCTATTATGTGCAATAGTACTTCTTACTTATTACTCTTCAGACTGCCTTACAAAGGCAATATTGGCATCCACCTTACACAGATAAGGAAACCGACTGAGAAGTGAAACCACTTCCTCTTTCTGAGCTTGAATTTTCTCATCCGTAAAGAAGGTATACCTTTACCTACATCAGGAAATGAGGATTAAACAAGAGATCTTATGAAATTTCTTACTACAACATATGGTAGGAAGGAGTTGATCAGAAAATATTAGTTGACTGTGAATACAAAAATAATTAGACAGTCCCAGTGTGACACAGGCTGGAAGAGAAGTATTTACTACATGTAGTAAGAACAGAGAAGAGGGGGATTGACTTAGAGATTATAAGAGGCTGTACTTTCTCTTTCTAGTTTATGTGAATAAGAAGCACCAAAAGTTGTCTTCAAATATTTGTTAAACCAGCACATGGAGGAGAAAATGGACAGGTCTAGAAGACATAATTTAAAAACTGCAAAGAAGTTGCATTCATTGGCTGAACCAAAGAAAGAGTCATCTAATAACAAGAAGTAGCAACAAAGTTGGGGCGAGTTGGGGTGTTGTTGTCATAGGGGCAGGGAGCATCTCCATCAAAGGGGAATGGATGCGCTCATGCTAGGACTTTGACCAGAATGGAATAGATTTTGCATGTATAGCAGCCATGCTTTGAATCACAAAATGAATTCTTCCAGCTCTAGGTTCTTACTACTTTTTCCTACCTCAAGTTGCACTTAGTCCCAAAAAACTGTAGGTGCTCTGTTTAAATATTTGTTACACACACACAACCCTGTCTATTCTGGTAGCTCTGTTATCCATCCTGTTTCTCAATTCATCTCTGATCTCAAAAAATTTCTTTACTAGGAACCAGTTACCCTATCTCAACTGAATTCTGTCCTCTTGCTCCCCACATGAGCTTGGAGCCCAATCTCCCAGTCAGGACCCAGATGAATCAATGGCTCCTCCAGATGTTACCTGCCAGGAATGGCAAAACACAGAGCCCATTGGCAAAGTTAGCAATTTAGCAGAGGCAGCTCAGATTGAGAGGAGGTGAGTGTCTGTTTCCAAGTCTGCTGTAAAAATGAGAGCTTGGCAAGATCCCAGGCCAAGCTCCCTCAATATTCTGCCTCCACCTCTGTGTCTAGCTTCGAAACAGTATCCTTGGCTGGCAAGGAGCCATCCTCCCAGAGGCCCCAAGGACTATTTCCTCTACATTAACTCCCACAGGCAGGTTGTAACAGCTTAACTGTTGAGCAGAAGGCACCTCTGCCAGGACTTTCCTACTGATTCTTCCTGAATTGATTTGGCTCCATCTTCTGCTGCTTCATTAACACAGAAGGTAAACCAAGGAATGAGTCTTTGCCTTGGGAGGAAAAAAAGCAAAAGGGATTCCTTTAAATAGCAATGTCTACCCTTTCCTGGCTTAAAAGTGGCTTGACTTCATTTAGATATAACATGTCATAAGCAGACCTGTCCTGTAAGGCTGGGTACTTCTGGAAGCTTCTGCATGCACAGTGAGCCAATTCCTTCTTACCCTGAAATGGCCTGAGGTTGGAACCTTTTCATCTAAGAATAGTTCAGGGAAAAGAGAGTAAGTTTTTGTAATCAGGAAGCCACATTTGAGTTTGAGTTCCACCATTAGTGTGTGGCCTCAGGCAAACTCCTGTGTCCCCCAGTGCTCTTTCCTTCTAAATCTCTCTGATTATCTTGGCCCACTGCCCCTCACGTGGCTTATAAATGATGTACTTATTACTAGTGGAGCAGCAACATGACATAGCATTGAAGAGCCTGGTCTCTGGAATCTGACTGCCTGGGTTTGAATCCCAGCACTGGTGCTCTGTGACCTTAGGGAAGTTACTAAACCTCTCTGTGCCTTTGTTTCCTAAAATATGACAATACTTCATAAAGTTGCCAGGAGGGTTAAGTAGTACAAGCACTGAGAACATTGTGTGACCCATCCCAAACCCCATGTGTTTGTTGTCACAGTTATTAGCATTACCACTGTCATGATTTCTGCTATGTGTCTATCCTGAGCATCTTTAGGTTCTAACATGCACTGTAAGCTAAGGCCTGGGAGGTTCTCCTTAGGATGAGGAGAAAGACAAGCTCACCAAAATACTCTGGCCTTATAAAATTTCAGGGAGAGGTGGGGGAGCACACATTAACTTGTCAGGACAAACTTACAGTGTTTTTAGGCCTGGAGCACCCACTCCATCACAGGTACTTGTCGCATCTCATCCCCTACATGTAACCCAGGAGCGCCCTGCCAGGACCAAACAAGATCCCATGGTCAGGGTCCAGAAAGACCAAGGCTGAGATGCCCTGGTAGAGAGGCCACACCAGTGTTTTTCTTACAAAAACAAAACTGTATTAAACTGAAATAAATTAAATAACATTCTGCTCTCCCAAATAGATTTGCAAAGTCTTTCCAAAGTAAAATCATTAGCCAAACCCAAATCTGTCTATTTGGTCTGTGAATTAATGTGTCTTTTTTTGCTTCAGTTTTTCCTCTCCAATTCAAATCTATGCTATTTTGTACTTTCTTGTTTGACTATCAGGGTGCTCCCAAGTCATTCGCTGGCACTGGGACCAGATTGGACAGGGGAGGTGCAGGGAGGTCACCTTTGCAAATCTACTTGGGAGATCAGAGTGTTATTTAATTTTAGTTTGGTTTAATATAGTTCAGCAGCAATAGAAGACAGTTTCCAAACCTGGAGCTGGCCACTCCCACCACTAGCCAGCTCCCACCACCTTGATGTGGTGACTGGAAGCCAACTTTACACATGGGCTGAGCTGGACACAGATTTTCTTTATTCTCCTCTATGCTGGAGAGTGGTCCTCACATTGTCTCCCCAGAGTCCTCCAGCAGCTAAGCAAACATGGGTGTGAACTGGGTTGGTGTCCGGGAAAATGAGTTAAGTACTGTTGGAGGTGACAACAAGAAATAGAAGTCTGATTTTCCACCTCCAAAGAGTAGTCTAGTGGGAAAACGAAGTTTAAAAGTTTATGGCCAGAGGGCTGATCTCCAAGGTACAGAAGCACCAGTGAGAGAAATGGGGGTGAGGTGCAGCCTGAATCTCAGTCTTGGAGCCTCTTACACTCTTGGGCTTCTGGGGGTGTGCAGGTCAAAAGAAAACAGAGTAAATAGTATTTTAACTTAAAAGCATGTAAGAAGAAATTTACCTGGCTATGTGTGCTTATATAACTGGCACATCGATGTATGAATGTGTGTGAGACCTCTTAAATATATCATACACCTTAGGATCCAGGTGTAAAGGTATATCTCTATAGAGTTATCTTTTCTTCCTTTAAATAATTTTTTTGGGAGGAAGGATATTAAGAGCTTGCAAAAAACAAAGCAAAGCAAGGCACATCCCTTCCAGAAATAATTGTGTCCTATCTGCCTCCACCCATTCGTAGTAATATAGACCAAAAGCAGCACACACTTTGAACAAAACCCAATTTCAATGTCAGTTGGATTCTGCTCCAGTGCAGTTTATTGGTGTGTCCAGCAATTGCACATCTGCTGTTCATCAGCATATTCAAAGAGGGATAAAACACGCATGAGCTGGCCCCTGCCTCTAACCCTCTCCTTCCACCTCCCGTCCAACCATCTTCAATCAAATCCAAACCTTTCTACTTTAAACTGATTGTTGGACTTTTCTACCAGTCAGATGGAAGGCCAACTTTGGTTGGGTTTAGGATCAAGGATTACTTAACTCAATTAATGTATATCAGCTTAAGACTCTAGATCTGCCCATCTTACCATCCTGTTGAGAGCAGTACAGATCCCTTCCATTGTATGAGAGTTGATTCAGCCATCTAGTGGATGAGATACTACCCCTGCCACACACACACGCACACATGCACACTGCCCCATGCGTGTCTCTCAAAGACCCTGTAGAATGATTTTGCTGGCTTAAAGTATAGTTTTTAGGAGGACAGTGAAGATAAGTAAGGCACATCTGGACAGCAGACAAAATGAATTTCTTCAAAAGTAGAAGTCACTATTTGTGTCAGTCCCAGAGAGGGGGCTGGTCTTCTGACAGCAGCAGGCAGGACTAGGTGGGCACAAATGCCTGGACCCTAGGCTCACCTGTCTCCTTGTGCCTGGAATTGGAGGAAAAGAGGGATCTTGGAGTGTTAAAATGATGCCCACTCCCATAGAAGCACTCCAGAAATGAGGAAGGAGGTATGCCTACAATCATCCAGCTTGTCTAATGGTCACTTGATGTTTATTTCCCAGTTGTCATCCTCCCAGAATGGCAAAAGAAAGGTCCTTTCTGAGGTCAGAGTACTCACAGTAAAGGCAATAAGCAAGAGACCTCACAGCAAGGCAGGTCCACAGCCCACCTGACTCAGCCGCTAAGCAGTTCCCACTGTGTACCGTGAAGATCCCGTATTTTAGCCTCAGCAAGGAGGGCAGTGCCAGGCTCTCTTGCTCCTCCAGCTGCCCACCTGGCAATTTACCCTTAGCTCCTTGCCTTTTGTTGCATCACACCAGTAAGTCTAGGGAAGAGGGAAGGCGCTAGAACGCATTGGTGACAGCTAATGTGTATTGAACCCCTCCCATGTGCCAAGCAGTGTGTGCATGTTATCTCATTATTCTCATAGAAACCCTATGAGATGGCTAGGATTGTCCCTGTTTTCCAACTATGGAAAAGAAGAACAGATGTCCTGAGGGCAGTTTTGCATCCCAGTGTGGGGAGAAATTTGGTGGGTCACCCAAGAAAGCAGACTGCCTCAAAACCTTTCCATAAGATTTGTTCTGCTTGCAAAAGAGTTCATAATTTTTCTGCACTTCTGCACCTCCACTGTCAGCACTGCTAAGAGTCAGAGAGGAAGACTGGTCCCTAGGAAGGAAGATTCCTTTATAATGCCCCAATGACCTCCCCCATCCCCTTGACCACCCACTTTTCTTTCCAGTCACTCACACAGCCCTCTGATTAGTAATAAGAGTCCTCAAGTAATCACCATCAGCAGTATAACAGAGTATCATCTGTTTAGCATCCTGTGCTCCGCAGTAAGACTTTCATGGAAGGAAAAAAAAAAACCTTAGAAGCCACAAAACCTGATGATCATGAGGTTTCTCACAACACTGTAAGCCTGAGGTTAATTAGACTGATTAGTTAGATGAGACAATGCACATGTAAAAAGGCATTTTGTAACCCTAAAGCTAAACAGATGATATACTGTCATGTTGTTGATGATGAGTACTTGTAAATTCTCAAATGTACTAATCAGAGGAAGGCAGCCAGGGACCCAAAACGATTCTTGCAATTCAGCATTTTCTCATCCCCTGAAGATCTTTAGTGTCCACTTCCAGTGACCTTTTCAAGCTCTTCCTCAGTTATCTGCCGCCTCTTTGGGGACACTTTGATGATGTCCATATTTGAAGAAAGGGCCTTAGGAATTAAGGGTTTGGGGGTAGAGGCCTGCCAGGCCCACCCTAATGGGTCCTTCTGGTTCCCAGCCCATTTTTCATCATCACCTCAAACCCTGAAAGCCCCTCTAAAAAGATTCAGAAGCTGAAAGGTCAGATCAAGAAACCTCTAGAGTAGTGGTCATGATACACTGGAATGGAGTGCATGGGACCTGGCTAAAGTCGCTGCCCTGTCACTGTGGGACCTTGGGAAAGTCGCTTCCCATCCCAGACTATAAATTGGTGTGATAATTACCAAGCCCAAAGGGTTCTTATGATGACCTAATGCCCCTCCCCCACTCTACCAAAGCAGCTTTTCTCAAGGTCACCCATGACCTCTGTGGTGCTCAGTCTAGTCAGCAGTGGGTGCTTCATCCTCCTCTTATTCACATCCAACATGCGGCACTCATACGACCTGTACAACAGACAACTTCCACATCTTTGCAACCTCCAACCCAGAACTCCCATGACCTTTGACTTACATATCCAAGAGTCTACATTTAGTCTACATTTACACCTGGAAGTCTAATAAGACATCTCAAAGTCAACCCATCCAAAATCGAGCTCCTAATAATGGCCCTCAGTCCCACCTAGGCTTCCCCATCTCAGGAAATGGCAACTTGCTCCACTCCAGCACCCCACCTCCTTCCTACTTTTCCTTCACCCCAAACAATCCTCACTCCACGCCCCCACCACATCCCACCCACCCTGGACCTTTGCATTTTCAACACCCCTGCTGGAGCACTCTTTCTTCAGTAGCTATATGGATCCCTCCCTCACCTGGTTTCAAATATCACCTTGTCAGGGGTCCTTCCTTGAACCCCAGCTCCCTCCCCTATGCACTCCCTGTATCCCCTGGCCAGCTTTACTATGCTCAAAGCACCAGCCACCATCTGCCATATTATACAGACCTTGTTTTTTCATTGGTTGTCTCTCCCCACTAGAATGGAAGCTTCATAAGCAGTCAGGGTCTTTGTTCTATAATAACCTAAGCAATCAGAAGAGAGCCTGGCAGATAGCAGGCCCCTAATATGTATTTACTGAATACATGAAGCTAAAAGTGCCACACACATGGAGAGAGATTTGAAAAATAGATAAATAACCCTCCTGGGCAAGTACTAGCAAGTGACCAAGTCTTTCTGAGCCCTATTCCATTAAAAGGGGATAATAGCAGGTCTCAGTTTAGAGGGTCAGATAAACATCTGTCCAGTGATCATTTATTAAGTATTGTGCTAGGCTCCCAGGGACCCCGAGATAAATTAGGCCCCAGAGGAACTCAGGGGCTAGTTACGAAAGTCAAGCAAGCAAACAGGTGAAAGGCATTTGAGTGCAGCAAATACGGCAGTAGTAGCAAGGACCAAGAGCCAGTATGCCACAAAAAGGGGTGAACGTTGTCCCAGGGAAGGGTGTCAGGAGCTCCTAGAAGGTGGCAACAGTTTTGGGCCTTAGCCCATGCTGGAGAAGAGACTCAGTTTGCTTCTTCTGAATCCAGAAGAAGCAGAAATCTGGACCAGACCTGGTGGGAAGGGGCTAAGGAAAGCAGCTGGGAGTGAGCTGATTTCTGCCTTTCTGGGAAGATGGCCCTGGAGAGCTAGAGGGGTGCGGGGTTGGCAGGGCAGCCTGTGTGAGGAAGAATGTCCTCAGAGGAATCTCACAAATAGGCTCTTCCTGCAGCCTGCCTTGGTCCCCTGAGGGC
Organism: Vicugna pacos; assembly: GCF_048564905.1. Classification (NCBI taxonomy): domain Eukaryota; kingdom Metazoa; phylum Chordata; class Mammalia; order Artiodactyla; family Camelidae; genus Vicugna; species Vicugna pacos. The sequence goes on from NC_132998.1 coordinate 25,632,267, forward strand.
ACTTCTCTCTGTCAGTTTCAAAGGCCCTTTTTGTTGATGTCAAAGCCATGGTCAGTCGGTTTAAGATGCACTTCCAATCAAGATAGGGAGTCTCCAGTTCAAAGCCTGTCCTGACTGACTAACTCTTTCCGTTAAGTAAAAATATTAATCTTGGTTTTATTTAAGCAGGTTTTTTGGCAAGAAATGAACCCTTGTGGCTAAAAATAAACCCAAATACACACACACACTCAGAAAAATCTGGAGAGCTGCAAATCATTTCAACCCAAGTTTCCATCTCAGGGAAAGCTATTAAAACCCAGAGGATATTAAAATCTCTTTCTGCACAGAGACTCTTGTTTCTCAGTTCCTACTTGTGTCCTGGGGTCCCCCAAGCAAGGCTGTCCTGGGGTTGTCCTGTCCTGGGGCTCCTGGCAAAGGGGAGGAGGGGCTGGTGTGGGCTGCGAGCTCTCCTCACCTTGTAAGCACTGGATTTCTGCTTGAGCAGGCTAGGAAACACACAGGGGCCCCTGCTGACGTCTGTTGTATATGAAATGAAGGGGCCAGAGAAAGGAGGAAACGGAATACAGGCCCAGAAAGGTCAAGTTGCCTGGAACTTTGAGATTATCCAGAAAAGAACACAAGCAAAATCTACATCTCACTCCTGCTTTCCTGTTTTAAGTGTTGACCTCAATTTTAAACTTTTAAAAACAAAATTTAAGAGTTACTACCTAGGCACATGCCTGGACTTGGGATTAATACACTTCATTTCTAATCCAACCACTTATAAAGTTGGCTACTCTCAATTTCTTCCAGTGGCCACAGCCAATTTGGGAGAAAGATAAGGATCATTTGGCTCAGGACAGGGCAAAATCCCAAGGCTGGCTGGTTCCTGGATTCAGGGCTGACTCACCTGTGGAGTGAGGACCATCGTGGAAGGGAGATGGGATTTGTGTGACTGGGTTTCTAGCAGGCCAGTAAGGAGCCTGGCTCAAAGTGTTCACCAAGCATGATTGGAATCACAGAGGCTTTTGCTCTGCAAAATGTGGTCAGGCGGGGAATGTCAACACCCTGAAGCACAGAAAGTGCTTCTCCCATAGCCCCTTCGTCCCAGTAACAAATGGGAACTTCAACTTCACGCACATGCCCACCTAAGCCTCCCTGGTTTCACAGCATCTACAGGATTATTGTCATTATTCTCAGTGATGTATACATGACTGTCTAGAGCTGAGGCCCCACCTCAAGTCCTACCACTTCAAAGCCACCAGCACCCTCCATTGCATCACCCTCTCCACTACACTGACCTGTCCTGTGATGCCCCTTTTCTCTGTGAGAATGACTTCCTTCCTGTGCACCTGCCCCCACATCTGTCTTCCTGCAAGATCCACTCAGCTGAAATGCCACCTCCTCCAGGAAGCCTTCTGCCCATCCCAGGCCATGCTACTCCCTCCTATCTTCTGCTCAGCTTTCTTTCTTCCCATACAAATTTCTTAATGATCAGTACCTTGGTGCTCACTAGCCTGAGTTACTAGACAGTAGGGGCTGCATCTGGGACTCCAGCACCTGGCACAGTACCTAGAATGTCGCAGGGGTCCCCCAAAATGTTTTTGAATGAAGGAATGAATGATGCTGCAGGAGGAAACTAAAGGTAATACAATAAAGGGAGACAGGAATGGTTTCATGTTTAGGCTCTTGGAGTCGGGGTCAGGAGTCCTAGTTCCTAAGAGTCAGCCAGAAAAGAGGAGGGGCAGGGAAAAATGTGAACAGAGAAGCTGAAATAGGACCCTGATCCCAAAATACTGAAGATTCAAATCCAAAGAGGTGAGTCACGGGGTCCTGTTACAGGAGGCCCTAGTTAACATGTCTCTGCAAAGGAGTAGCACCCAAACTCCACCCACAGATGAGAAACCCAAGGCTCAGCTTCTGAAAGGTGGTTCCACCTTCTCCTTCCTCCTCCTTCTCTCCTTCCTCTTACTTCTCCTCCTCCTCCTCTTCCTCCTTCTATCATGAGTACTTGGAACTAGTTCATTTACTCCTGCTATTCATTCAGAAGAGACCACATGCCTTAGGTCCTGTGCTGTGCCTTGGAGTTCAGCAGTCAGCAGGTAGACAAAGTCCCTATCTTCAGGAGGCTTATTTCTATCTTGTGAGACAAGAAGCCAGGTGGTCCTAGTCAGGGAGCCGCAGGAGAGTGCAGGAGACACACTGCCAAGCTAGGCACACTCCGTGTTTTGGGCGCTGATGCTCCCCTGCTGACCACACTTTGCAGAGCAAAAGCCTCAGTGATTCTAATCATCCTTGGTAAACATCTTGGGGCAGTCGCCTAACTGGCCTCCTAGAAACCCAGATCGCAGAAGCACCATCTCCCTTCCAAGATGGTCCTCACTCCCCTGGTAAGTCAGCTCTGGATTCAGCCCTGGTGGTGCTATGGATGTGTCTGGCAGAGACATCTGCCTGAGCTAACATCTGAGAACTTACCATGAGTCAGTCAAGAATGAGAAAGAAAAGGCCTTCAGGTAGAGGAGGGAACAGAGGCAAAGGTCTGGGTGCCGGAGAGCCTAGCCCTTTAGAGTGACAGAAAGCAGTTTGCGACAAAGGGTAGGGGACGATGGAAGCTAAGAGGTAGGCAGGGATGCCTGGCTTTGTAGGGTAGGTCTTGCTCCAACATGTCATTTCTCAGGTGGGTTTCTACACTTTGAAGGCAGTGATGAAGACTTATCACTTTGTCCCTGCCAGAAGCCTTCAGGATAAAATATTCCCAAATGGGTAGGTCCCCAAAGCCTCAAGAAACCCCTAGAAACAAGAGCAGGTCTTACTTGCCCCACTTGGCATCAGGCTCACCAGTGATCCCATTCCAGTTCACATCCTATTTATGATCTTCAAAGTTAAGATTTAATGAATTCATTAATTTAATGAATCTCCCCCACACCCTCCTCTCAAGCCCATTAACCTCTTGCAGCAGTTTTGCCTTGGGTGTTTTGGCTGGCTCAGCAACAGCGTGTCCCACAGTCGAGTGCATGCCAACCTCTGGAAGGTTCTACTCCACTCAGTTCAGAGGTACCGACCTGCTTACTGTCATGCAGGCACATGGGTGAGGGGTGCTCAGAACACCCCCTCTCTGAGTGCTCCATCCCTCCCCAGGGGCCCATGGGAAACTTTATCCCACACAAGAGGCCACCAGAATAGCAGCCTGGTCTTCAACCATGGCCCCTTTGAAGCGGTGCCCAGAAAAATACCGTGCCGACGAATGGTTCTCAGAACTTGGAGCTTTCAGGTCAGGTTATTTTTTGAGACCAGAACAACTGGCAACATCTCAGGAGTTGTCTATAGTATTTATTTTATTTTTCTGCTAATTGGGATTTTGTTTGCTAGGAGAACTGAGGGACTCCAGGATAGGTCCAGGAGCAGGAAAGCCAAGGAATTGTTAAGCCAAGGGACCTCTCTTATTTGCAGGTCTCCAGACCTGCAGATGCATCTTTGCAGACAGACAGTGAATCTGTTCTCAAAATGCACCAGGGCTGGGCAGGAGACTTTCTTGTGGTTTGAACAAGCAGCAGTGTTTGCTTTCTGCTCTGTCTCTCAGGGTTATACAGCACAGATGCCAAGAAGACCCTGGTAGATTTATAACTGACCCTTTGGGTAGCTTTTAAAACAGTCAAGGCCTCCCCCTCCTCTTTTTAACTTCCCTCATTTCAGCCAGCGGGGCTGTGGATACCAAGTGGACACAGCTTGAAAGTTCCCATTGAAAGCAGGTGCTCTCGTGCCCCAGCTCACTCAGAACCTTCCCACCAGCTCACAACCATGGTACCCAGGTAGTGGGCGCACAGGCTGAAACAGGTACGAGGAAAAATAAAGTCAGACTATAGATCTTCAAGCTGCAAGACAGTTATCAGGGACAGCTAATGCTGAGGGTGTGGAGGAATGGCTGGAGATACGATCTTAGTGCCTTGTAAGGAGGCCAATCTCCGGTTTAAAGAAAATAAGCAAAGAATGCTAACTGCTGCCCTCTTTGGTCAAAATGGGTAATGGCAGACTTATTAAGCCAATCTTTGGTACTTTTAAACAATCTGCCCTGGCCTGAGTGTGATTGGGAGATGGTGTCAGTGGTAAAGGGGAAAAAGACCATCTACCCCTTGAACACCATCTGAATACAATCCACAGTGCCTGAGCCTCTTGTTCATTCAGTATTTCTTGAGTGACTACTATGGGCCAGGCACTGTGTCAGGTGGTGGAAACATACAGGGAACAAAACCTTACAGATGTTACATCTAATCCTTAAAACTAACTTGCAAGATACATAACATGATTTCCATCGGGTAGACAAAGAACACATGACTCAGGAGAGATAAGAAGCTCCTCAGAGGTCGCACAGCTAGGAATTAAATCCACATACACCTGATAGCATAGTTCACTCATCTTCACAAATCTGAACTTTCAGCCAACAAATCAAATGCAGAGTAAAGGAAAATTCTCAAGGTTGAATTATCAGAGAAGGACTCATCTAAGCCAAGATGGTGAGAACTTTGAGGTGAGGTTAACTTCCCAAAACAGAGAAGTCCAGTAGTCAGCCTAAAGTCCCATGGTTTGGGGTGGGGAACACCAGCCTGAGGACCAAGGAGAGTGGAAAGGATGAAACAAGCAAATTTTTCTGGACACTGGATCAGCAGCTTTGGTCTAACTCTGCTCAGCTGCAAGGCCTCAGGGCCTTTGTACATGCCATTCCCTCTGCATAAGACCTTCTACTTCCTTTTATCTATCTTTTATATTTCAACTCAAAGGACACTTCCTTGGAGGAAGCTTTCCCTGACCCCTCCCCCAATATCAGATTAGAACAGAACTCCTGTTATATATTCTCATAGTCCCTGATTTGTAAGTATATGTCTGTGCATTCATTTGCATAATGTGTCATCCCCTCCTCCACCCCCTCCACATACACACATACACACACACAAACACACTAAATTGTGCTAGGATCTTGTCTTATTTTGCTCAGCATTCTCTCCCCAATGTCTCATACAGTGCCTAGAGCATAGTAGGTGTTCAGTAAATAGTTGCTGGGTGAATAGGTACCAAGCACCCATTTCTGGCTCCCTGAGGGTCTCCCACTCCACCTTCCTCTACTGTGCAGCCGTTCCACCCATATAACTGGCTGTAACTTTCCAAAACCAGTTCCTCTGCCAGGAGCTGACCAAGAAGAATATGTTGGGTTTTAATCATGGAAGGAAAAGAAGAGGGGTGTTCCAGGTTGGGGGTATAGTTCAAGCAAGGGCACAGAGGTCAAATTGAGCCTGGAGTGTCAGAGGTCACATGGCTAAGGGACCATGAAGATCCTGGCTGGAAGAGACACAGAGGAGGTCCATTAGCTCGTTCCAACCCAAATGTCAGGTTCTCTGGGTTACAGGAGCTTGAATGGGGGACTTCTCAGGACTGTCCCATAAACTGGGTCTTTAGACAGTGATGCTGCTTCTCTGTGCCCAGGTCCTTAGCCCTTTGACCCCCGACATGGTTCTGTCTTGATAGCCTTACACTTGCCATCCTCAGGCTTATCAGTGAGAGTGGACTTCTGAATCCAGCCCACTGACTCTTCCCACCCTGGCAAGATACGTAACTCTTCAAATCTAAGTTTCCTCATTCTGAAGAAAGGTGAATAGCACATTTGTTAGGGTGGAAAGTAATAAAGATGGAAGCCACCTGCCACAAGTTTTCCAAAATAAACCCAAGTTCCTCTTTTCCCACCCTTACCCAACTCCCTGTCACTTCCCAATGTGCAGGCTCACTCCCTCCCAGCAGAGTTGACTGGGACTAAATGGGACCAGTGAGTATTAGGAACGTGGATATAACCCCAGAGGCAGTTACCAGATTTTATGTAGGTCCATATCCAGCTGCCTGAATGGCACCCTGCACCAGACCAGACCCAGTCATGTTTTCTGGTTGTGTGGACCACCCAGAGTGCACCTCTCCTGACAGAGCATCTATCTGGCTGCATTCTCTGAAGGAGAGCTGGCCCGATAAACAGTGAATGTGCTAGGTTACAGCTAGCCCTATTGCTGGATGCTGGGTGGCCACAGAGCATCCCCAGGACAAGTGACCTCCCCCTACCACTTCTGCCACACATTTGAGGGCTGGCAGGGGTTCAAAGTTATTACATGTAACCTAGAGTTTCTTACTCTGCCTGTACATGGGCAGCTTATACTAAAAGTTTGGCTGAAGTAGTCTCTGAAGCACACACTCAACCAGTGCTGATAGATGTTGCCAACTGGAATGACAAAGCAAGAGTTTTTCTTGATATGCTGGTGTTCTCAGAGAATAAATAAGTAATGGGAGAATCAAAGATGAACACATTTGGCCAGACATTTCCATGAAAAGCAGGAGAATGGTCTTTGGAGGCAGTGCCCAACTTTCCCTGTTGATAAGAATACTGTTGTCATCAATTATAATGCTAATAGTGATACCATCATTAATTATAAAAGATACCATCATCCATCAAGCACTTACTGTGCACATTCAGTGCTCAATGCTTTACTTGCTGTGCACATTCAGTGCTCAATGATTATCCCATTTGAGCATCATAAGACCTTATAAAGTAAGGTTGTCATTAGCCCCATCTTGTAGAAACTGGGGCTTGTAGAGAATAAGTGACTTTCCCATGGTCATTAAAGTAGGAAGTGGTGGACCCAGCGTGCCAGTCCAGGCAGCCTGACTCTGGAGCCGCTACTCTTCATGACTGGCTCATACCTCCCTTCCAGAAGCACATGTGTGACCACAGTGCAGGAGGACAGGCACACTTCACAGGCCACGAACTCTAGGTTGGGTGCGACCTTCACAGTCACTCAGTGGAATCTCCTTTGGATTTCTTCTACAGTCCCATCATCCTAGGGTTAATCTGGCAGCTGTGCAACATCTCTGACCTAGGTCAGCCTGTTCAATTTTGAGCTCTTTTTGGACTGTTGTAAAATTCTTTATACTGCCTCTCTGTGGCTTCCTCCAACCAGTTGACATCTTAGGCTTACACAAAACAACCTATTTGAAGAGCATGGTCAGATGCCCTACGTCGTCTCCAGGATAAATATTTGCATGGATTTTGATGGCCTTTCCCCACCTATGACATGATTCTAAGTCTCCTTCACTTGGGACCTTTAGCTCTAATTGTGTTGGTAGAGGATGAATGCAAATTTCCCAGGGGCTGCTGATCAGTGTACAAATTTGAGAGAGACTTCACCTTCCCCACACTGGATGCTTTTACTGCTGTCAGTGAAGTCTAAGACTTCACCATCCATTAAAAGCCCCTAGTGTTTTCAAAGTAGATTCTGTCTCCCAACTTTAACATGATTTAATAAATAACTCTACCTACTCTACTGGATAACTGTACTTATTTGGATGTGAAAGTAAAGAAATGTGGGGAAAGGAGTCTTATTACATAGAAAGTATTGAGTAGTAGAAAGCTCTGAGCCAGAAATTGGGAGCTAGATTCTCTTTTCAGTTCTTCTACTCATTTGTTATGTGTCTGACACTTTCTTCTCAGAGCCCTAGTTTCTTCTTCTACAAAATGAAGGGGATGGACTGGATATATTCTAGGGTCCCTCACAACCTAAGGGGCTAAGGTTGTGAGATTATTTTACCATCACCTTATATCTCTAATTCATACGTTTCCCCTGGGTTCTACTCTCTCCATTGCTAATGGTCCAGGACATCATGTTCTCCCTGTTTACTGAGTGTAGGGTCACGTTTCTGAAGAGTTGATCAAACTTGATTAATTACGATGCTTCAGGTGCCTCTTCTGGCTTTGTCTTAAAGGTCCTTCTTGACCTGTTATCTGTCTGGATAATTTTCAGTTGCCAAAACTGAAGACAGCAGCAAGGGAAAACTAGGGACAACAGCAAGGGTGGAAGTGGCTCCTAAGTCACCTCACGTGGTCCATCAGCTGTAGAAACTGAGTCACTCTCACCAATCTGTTTTCTCTATGAGCCATTATCTTATTTTTTGTAGTGACATACCACTTTCCAGGCTGACAGTCCAGCAAAGAGTGAGAAAAGAGTATATTTCTAAGACTGTAAACAAATCTGGTATAATTTCATTGGTTAAAGTCACTATGGGAGCACTGGACATTAATGCCAGATAGAGTCTCCTGCTCTAAATGCTCCCATATCTACCTACAGAAGAACTCTAAAAAATGCTGAGAAGTAGTCTTCTGACTTTAATCTCTCAATTGCATATTATTCCAAGGTAATAAACATGCTCCATGGGGACTATGCTCCAGTGGCCTCACATGTACTAAGTGCGCATATGTCACATCCATGAAGATAAAATTCAGTCCCTCTTGCCCTGCTGATTTAGTCTGACAGCAGCTAAGACAGTGATCTATTAGACATGTAGATTCTCCAACACACTCCAGTGTTCTAAGTAACTTTAAACAACTTACTTCTCCTCTGGGTCTCCCCAATTCTCCTATAAAGTGGGACAGCATACCATACACTGCTGTCTTCCCTGAATAGCTTATTTCAGATGCTCCTTGAGCTGATCAGAAAAGCTGTCCTTAAAACAAGAGGGAGCCTCTCTTTTACCTAACTTCAGGCCCCCGTGTCCCCCTGAAGGGTATACTTTGAGACATAAAAGCCAAACTACCACTGTGATCTCAACTTCAACCTCAGTCTAACCTGAACCCAGCCGAGCTGCATCCCAACCCTGGTAGTTTCTATTTTTGAAACAGAGGAATATTCAATATTTTTCACTCTGTCAATATTTTTACCTTCATCTCCCTCCTCCTCCCTCCTGCCATCATGCCCCTGGTTGGGGGAAAAAAAAGTTTTATTTTAAAAGGCCAAACAAAAACAAAACCCTGTCCAGGCTGAGGCCAATAGATCGTGATGTTCTGGGCGGATTTTGCTACGTGCCAGCAAAGACTGTCAGCAAGATCTACAGGAAACACCTTGTAGAAACCACTGGGAGAAGCAGAGGCCACCAAGAAGTACAAAGCAGATACACCCGGTCTGTGTGACTGGCTCTCAAGACCAGGGTACAGGAAATGGCTGTGGGATTTCAGGCCCTCGGAAGGGCAAACACGCAAATGGGGAGGAGGGAGGGTTGCAGATCCCTCTGGTATTTTCCATTGGGAATTTCTTAAACTCGCATATTCGTTCACAACTGCCTGTGCATGATCTGTGCAGAGAGGACTCCATAAGAAAGGCCAAAGGCAGCTTCTCAAGGGTCTGCTCCAGAGTTTAGCAGAAGTTACATTTTCTGTGAAAGAGGGACCCGCAGTACAGTGGTCAAGGCAGTGGGGATTGGGCACCAAAGAACCTTAGGTTAAATCTCAGCTCCATATTCTGTAAGGTGCCAACTCTTAGACAAATCACTTAACCCCTCTTAGCTTTGAAAATGGAGATGCCTCATAAGGTTGTTGTGAGGATGAAGTGAGACATTGAACATAAAGAACTTCACACAGTGCCAGGCTTGCAGCAACCTCTCGATAAACAGTGGTGGTGATTATTACTTTGTGAGACGCCCCCTTTCCCAAGGCAGTGAAGAGGCAAGAGGGCAGTAGGAGAAAGAACGAAGCAGTTCCAAGAAGAGAGAAAAGAAAATGCAGAATACTAGCTGGCATCCATATGGGGCATTGCAAACTCACAGCCTAGCTGCCAACCTTCCCCTTGTGAGACGTCGGCTGCCCCACTTACTCTTGTTCAGGACATTGTGATTTCAGGTCAGGTTGAAATGAGGGACATTAACTGGTATCAGTCCAAGTGGAATGAACACCGCACAGCAGTGTAGAGAGGCCCAGCGACAGGGAGAGGAAGCATTGCTAGAAAGGCTAATGAGTAATTAAGTCCTTCAGGGTCACATCTTGGTCCCTTTCTACCCAGGGGCGGGGAGTTTGGATGGGCCCAAAGTGTTCTGTCATAGTGTGTGGGTAGCCCCAAACCTTCCCTGCAGAGGAACTGTGGGTATGGGAAGCCAGCCCTGATGTGCAAAGTGAGGACTGAGAGTCATGGAGTTGGCAGGCCTGCTCAGGCCAGGGTCAGTGGCCAGAGCCCGGCATTGTTCTGGCCGGAGGGAGGAATGGCCAGCGGCCAGCATTCTGTGGGGAGGCCTTGGTAGAGCGAAGGCCAGATGCAGTCCAATTAGGGTCTGATAGAAACCAGGGCCGTTTTTCATGAAACAGGAGGTGGGTGGCCCTGCTGTGGTGCAGGCACTGACCAAATAGAGCATCTAGCACCCACTGATCCCCAGGTCAAGCAGTGTGCCTGGCTGTGGGTGCACATGAAATGCTGAGGGTGCCCCATTCCCCTGCCTCTGCTGTAGTGAAGCGCCAACTGGGAGCCAGCTAGGCAAAGGGGGCGTCTCCATGCTCATCTACTGTTTGGTAACAATTACGGGTATTCTTTCAGCACCACCAGAACAGTAAGCTGGGGGCAATTCTTTGAACCACCACATGTGACCAAGAAAGGAAGGTTCAGATTAAAGAGAACACCAGTTTTAGTGTTCAACATAATTCATGCCTCTCTGGCTTGGGACTGAAGTCAGCAATGGTGAGGGGCAGGGGCCTGTTAAGAAGTGCCGAGCTGAATTTCCCAGTTCCTTTCTTATCTCTGCCCCCTGTTCTTCAGCAGTACTCTCTGGTGCATGGAAACAGTGCCAGTTTCAGCTGGTCCCTTGTGCCAATTTCAAGTCCACTATAGGGAGCAAGCCAGTGGTCTCTTCCCACTCCCAAGGCTACCTCTGGGGTAGTAGGGAGGTAAGGAACAACTGGCCCCCAAGATCCTTGTTTTTGTCCTGCCCTCCCCCATCATGGGGACCCATAATAAGATAGGAAGTGTGCATTTCTTTATGTGACTATCTCCTACAGCTTTGCCAGTGGACTCTTTGGCCCCAGCACCACTCCCCTCTGCTGGCTCCATCATTGAATCTGGAAAGGCTCAATCCAGCATGCTAGTGAGCCAAACACATGGAAGTAATGTGTGTGGGAGGGTGATGTACTCTGTCTCCCAGGGCCAGTCTAGCAAGTCTGCAGTGGGTAGGCAAGAAGTCCTGGCTGAGTCACAAAACCATTGTGCCCAGCCACCTGGACCACTAACTCTGGGGTAGCCACGGGCAAGTCAGTCCCATCCCTGGGCCTGTTCTCCCAACTGGGAAGCAAAGAGATTGCATAATGGCCCTTAAAAAAATCTGTGAGTCCACATGGCCCTTCCTGTGGTCTGGAAAGCTTGTCTAGATGGGCAGGAGAGACTTCTTTAAATTCTGGTCCTTCTTGGGTGATGCCAATCGACCAGTGGCTAGATTGCTCTGAGGCTCTAATACAGCAGCCGACAGATGGCAGAATCTCCCAGAGGCTTGTATCTCTGAAAGATCTGCTGCTTCACATCAGTAGAGAAGAATGTTGTCCTGAGAGGCTGTCTGCTCCTAAGTGGCCCTGTAAGAACTCTCTTTGAGTTTCACTCACTCTAGGCTAGAGCACAGGAGCTAAGTTGGAGTCCAGCCTTGCCCCTTGCTAGCTGGGTAAACTGGGGCAAGACAGTTCACCTGTCTGAGCCTCAATTTCTTCATCTACCAAAAGAACATTCATTGCTGTGTTTAACAAATATTAGAGTTGCAAGTATGTTCTAAGTGGTGAACCAGACAAATGAGGTCTCTATACTCTTCTTGGTGCTTAAATAATAGTAGGGGAGATGGACAGAAAAAAAACAAATATCCAATAAGATGCCAGGTGCTAGGAAAAAAAGAAGGTAGGGAATGGGGGTGGTGGGTGGTATTATAAAATAGGGTGGGCAGGGAAGGCCTCTCTGGGGAGGTGACATCCAAGTTGACACCTTCATGATGAGACGGAACCAGCCAGTGAAAATCTGGGGACAGTGTGTTCCAGGGAGAAGGGATAGCAAGTCCAAAGGCTATGAGACAGGGACAGACTTGGAGCCCAGAGCTGGAAGGCCAGTGTGGCCACAGCAAGGCAAGGGGAGACAAAGGCCAGATCCCATAGAGCCTTCTAGAACCTGTTAAGGAGTTGGAAAGCCACTGGAAGGCTTTAAGCAGGGTATTACTAAGATATGAATGACATTTTAAAAAGGTCACTCTGGCTGATTTTTGGAGAAGGGAGTTGGAGGGAGGGCTGCAGTGAAAGCAAGGGAATTAAAACAGTCATTACCACACTTTCCCTGCCTACCTCCTAGGGTCACTTTAGGCTTCCATGAGATTCATGCTGACACCTGAGAAGTCCAGAGGCACAAGAGGAGGCATGTATCCTCACATGTTTTAAAATCCATTTTTACAAGTAGGAGCTTGCAGAGACTGGCACCAGTTACTTGGAACTGTGTCCCTGTGTGGATTTCAAGGAAATAGGGTAGGGCAGCAGGTTCTGCCCTGCCTGAGCTATGCAGCTGTCCAGGCCCAGATGAATTCATATATTTAAACCGAGAGCTTTGCTCTCAGCCACGCCTGACTCTGCTTTTGCTGCTGGTGCCGGACGAGGGTAAGCTAACACCCAGCAATGTGGAGAAGCTGACACTCCATGCAAATGCACTCGCTGAATTCCTGGCAGAAGCTCATCTCTCCTGGCCTCACTTTCAGGACTGGGAAGGAAAGAACAGGAAAGCTGGAGGTTTGTTCACTTAGGGATTTTTAATTTCATATTGGGCCTATGTAAGGATCCTTGCAAGGATCGTGATCAGCAAAGCCCCTGCACCTGGAGAGAATGTCCTAATGCTCAGAGCAGGAGAGCCTGGAGGCATCATGGGTTCCAGCCCTCTTCCTTCCACTGGGGTTGGGAGCACTGGCTTGGAAGCCAGAGGTCTGGATTCAAATCCCATCTCTGCCTCTAGGTTTCCTCACATGGAGTAAGAGAGGGAGAGTGGCAGCAACCTCTCAGGGCTGTCGTGGGGATGGGTAGGAGAGCAGATGTGAAGACGCCCAACTCAGGGCCTGCCTTCATTCACTCACTTACTCATGGGCCTTCTGGGTGACAGGCTTGGGACTGAAGAGTGAACACCCTGGTGCTTAGTAAATGTTTGGGGATTCTGAAGATGCACAGTAAATTATATTCCAGCTAAAATACCCTGAAGTTAAGAGAGAATAATTAATAGGATGACGTGTACTGAGTTAAAAACAATTAAGTGTGAACATCTCGGGGCCTCAACTGCCTGCCATCTGTACAGTAGGGACACTGAAATTTCCCAAAGCCTCACAGTTGGAATTTGACAAAATGAGATCAAGGTATCTGTTTTTCTGCTGCAGCTCCTGGTCCACACACTACCTGTAGTTTTGTGAGGATTTCTCCATCCTTTTTTTCTTTTTTATTTGAAGTATAGCCAGTTTACAATGTTGTATCTTCTCCATGCTTTTTATTTTCTTGTATTATTTCTTTCTTAAATAATTAATACAAATTTACTAAAGAAAAGTTGGAGGAAAAAGATGTAAACAAAAAGAAAACTATAATTTTTTAAAACAACCTAAGCTTCCACTACCCAGTTATAACTATGCTTCATGTTTATGTTACTTTCAGTCTTTTTCCTTTGCGCGTATAAACCTGTGGATATAGGTCTCCTCCTCGCCCCAATAATACAGTCATATAGAATTTACTTGTTGGTGATCTGGGTTTTTTCAGTCCTAATATATCAGTCCATCTGGCTCTGCCTCATCCCTTTGAATAGCTGTATTGTTTTCAGTTGTGTAGATACAGCACTTTTATAAACAACTCTGTGATAAACATCCTTGTGTGTATATGTTTGTGTATTTATACACATTCATATAAATGTTTATATACATATACAAACATATATACCTTTACATACACACATCTTAGCATACTTACATGATTATTTCCTCTGAATCTAGAAGTTATCACCACTTTTTAAACCCATCATTTTAATATTAATTGAATCCAAGTCAGCAGACCCTTCCCACTCCTGAACTGGCTACTCTGCAGACACCTAAGCCTCACTCTGAGCATAACTAAGGAAGCATCAGACATGGTTTCTTAGGTCCTACAACTCAATCCTACCTCCCCCCATTCTCCCACCCAGAGCCTCTGTCCTTACACCACCTAGGCCAGCTGGTGATCAAGTCTGAGAGATATCTTACTGCCTGAGTTCTATCCCTCTTCTGTCCTATTGGACCCCAGCCTGCTATTTCAGAGTTTTTACAAGCTTTGAGTAAACATCCCGGACAGGCAGGGCCAAGAGGAGTCCAATCATTTATGTCACAGAGTCACTAGTTGAGGCCACTTCCCCAAACAAGGTTCCTTCCTGCCTCTGCCTGCCCCTTTCTACTTACAAAAGCTCTCCACTTGCAATGGGCAGTTTTAGTCTGCTGCACAGATAGGGAGTATCCATTTTGGTCAAAGAGTGGATGCAAACTGACTTACCCAAAGCATTTGCCTCAAACACTGGTCTTGAAGCATAAGAATGACATCGAAAGCAAAGGAAACAGACCAGAAGGTTTCTTGTGAAGAGAGCCATGATAATAACCTATTCAACTAATAAAAGTAACTTTCTCCTATATGTGTACAGGGAACTTGCACTGTGGACACATACCTCTAACAGTCTGAACTCAGTGATTCTGTTTGGCATAAACTTACATATATTTTATTATAAATATTTTTCCTTCAATTTTGAGAGGTCTGGCAAATTTCTCCTACCCCTGATTCCCAAGTGAGCTTCAGCCAAGACCCTCCTGTCTCAGTCCTGTGTGACTATGGGGTTCAGAGATACAGCATGTGATTGTCTTAAGTTATGCCTTCCCCTCCTCTCCAAAAACAACCCAGCTGCTCCATCCAGGGCTGCCTAGTTGAGAAAAAGTGATTCGTCCCAATGCAAAAGGAAGACCTGGCTCAGGCAGAGTTATTGCAAGAAGGCACTGTATTTTAGAGGAATTTAAGGGCTCTCTGACTTCTTAAAGGTGACTTTTTTGCCTTCCTAGGTGCTGACTTCCTAAGATGCCACTCCATTACCTTTACATGCACAGGTGTCATTGGATCTTCCTCTACAATCACTAGGTGACAAGGAATTGTAGGAATATGCCCGTTTCATAGGTGTGAAGATAGGGGCTCTGAGGTGGACTGACTTGCCTAAGACAGCATAGATGACTGAGGATTCCACCCAAGACTTTTCAGTGTGAGTTCAGAGTTCCTTCCTCACCCTGAAGAGAGCCCACCAAGTCTCTTCTGACTTCAGCCAGTCACTAGGCTGAGTATCCAGAGCCCAGTCTTCGGGGCCCAAGTTACTCTTGGAGACACTTTTCCTTCCCTCCAGTTGCTATTCCCACTGGTGTTGGCTCACCCAGTCCCAGACCACACCCCTCTATGCCTGACCAGCTCTGTACCACAGGACCTATGCCTGACCAGCTCTGTACCACAGGACCCTGGCTGTTTCTGGGCTGGGACAGGGAGGGCCCACTGCATCTTGATTTCTTAGAGGTGACTCTCTTTGGCAATCCCCCAGGTGCAAATCTGGCTTACATATTTAGAAGAGAAGCAGAGGAAACCCACCCCACCCACAGCCCCAAATGGGAACAGCCCCCCCCCCACATCCCTTGCGGCAAGTGCCAGCAGGTCCCACCCACAGCAGGTCCCTCAGAGACAGAGTAAATCCAGCTGAGATCCTCAGGAGCAGTACAGATGGGCAACAGGGGCTGCCATGGAGCCCACCACAGAGCACAGGAGTCCCCCCTGCCCCAGAAGCCAAAGATGAGTGCCCAGAAAGGGGGCAGGCTGCTACTGCCTTCCCACAACTGCGCTCTACATCCAAATTCAGGGAATCCACTGAGTCCTTACTTTCCCACCATTGTTCTGTTATCTGATTATAAAAGTAATGTGTCACCATTGTGAAATTTCATTTTCCAGAATATACCAGTCAAAATTAAAATCACCTAAAATCTTATAAACCAGGGAGAACTAGTGCTGATGTTCTGGTATACAGATATTCAGATTTTCCTTTAAGCATCTATATAAATATTCATCTCATTTTTTTAAGCAAACTGGTTTCTGTTACTCAAAAATGAATCATGGGAATATCTTCACATCATTATATAGAGACTAATTCAAGCCATTATGTGGCTACCTAGTAGTCCACTGTATGAATACACTATAATTTAAGCAATCTACTCCTGATAGACATTTAGATGAATCCTTTTTGTGTGTGTAGTTATAAACAATACAGCCATGGACTCCATTGCTTCAATATTACTTCGGACTGAATTTCTGGAAATGAGATTGCTGGTTAAAGGGTATGCACAGTTTTGAGGCTCTCGGTTCTTGGTGCCAGACTGTCCTCCAAAGAGGCTACACCAAATGCTTTTCCCAACAGCAGCCTGTGGCGGTGATAGACCAAACTCCTAAGGATGGGAATGCAAGTGCCAGGATTCTCCACACAGCTTCTCCCAGACCGGGGACATTATCTGGAAATCCCCAAAAGCATTAGCACAGGAAACAAACTAGTTGCAGTGAGGAAAGGACAGATGGGAGGGCTCCAGCTTCTCTCGGAGTAATCAGAAGTAGGCAGCATAGGGCAGTGAGTGCCAGGGGCCTCATGAAGGTCCCTTTGTCTTTCCAAAGTGTCCCTCTGCTGAGTGGGGTGTAGGTGACAAGAGGGTCTACTCAAGACAGTAATAAATTCCTGGCCTTGAAATGCAGTCACTGGAAGCTGCCTCCTTTTCTCCCCAACTAGCTTTGTGACCCTGGAAAAGGTCATCACCTCTTTGGTCCTCTGTTTTTCCATCTGATCTTACTTTCTTTATTCTTTAATCCCAGAACCAGCCTAGGACCAGAGCAGACAGATCTCCACCCATCCTCCCTCCATTCACAAAGTCATTTACCTTTCCTTGGTCTCTCCAATATATCCATTTTTATAAACTCTACCTCTGTGAAGAGCCACACCAACCTTTTCTTGGCTTCTGTTTTTATTAGTATAGCACTGCTGACCTCTTAGTGGTTAGCAGGAGAGAGAGGGAGCAGATCTTTTTCAGAAAGTAAAAGACATGACTTTCAATCCAACTTCAGTTCAACATTTGCTGAGAGCCCCTAGCATTGCTGACATATCTCACCCATCTGCACATCAGCCCTGCATTATAAATGGGATCTTTCCCATCTGCATTTGGGAAACTGAGGCTCAGAATTTATAACATTTTCATCTAGCTTACCTCATGAGTAAAAGACACAGCTGAGATTCAACCTTAAGTCTATTTGACTCTAAGCTTCATACCTTTCTAACATCCTCCACTGTCTCACCAATCAGCCCTACCAGAAGGATTCTTCATGCACAGAACTATTCTCTGGTACGGGGCTGAGAGTTGGAAAAACATGTGGTCACCTGGATTTCTCAGATTGGTCATGTTTGGCAAAGAGACCCTGAAGCCAATTAATATGTCTCTCCCTAACTTTTATCATCTATAAAATAAGCAGTGAGAGAATTAATTAACAATGCGTGGCAAAACCTGCTTGGCTTCTTTATCACTCACGTTGTACTTCTGGTACAGTAAGTAAGCAGTAAGTCTCCTTTTCTCCTTCCGAGAACCAACATCTATTGAATGTTGGATTAGAAATAGGTATGAGTGAGATTCTGGGATCCTCTACCCCGGAATGTATCCCAACCCTCCTACCCCTAACTCTCACCCCCTACCCCTCCCACAGGTGTCTCCTGGCACCTGGAAATAACAAGGTCCTGGTGATGCCAGGACTTGAATTCTCTGGGGCCTATGCCCATCCCTGCAAGCATGTTGCAGAATCAAGATGGTCCAATGAAACACGAGCCAAGAAAAATCTCAGGCTGACTCTGAAGACTGCCCCTCATCCTAAAATTAAATGGGGTTAAAAAAAAAAAAAGCCAATGAGCTGGGTAGCTATTGGGTTCATGATTCCAGGCCTTGTTCCCAGGCTTAGCTTTTCCAGGTCCACAAGTGGTGCCAAGAACTGCAGTAGAATGGCAGAGCAGGGATGCCACACACACACACACACACACACGCACACACACCCCACAGTGGAAAAAGAAGGGAGTTCTGGGGAGTGACCCATGGGCATGTCCAGAGGGAATGAGGATGGCCGTGGGTATAAAGCCAGACTCAGAAAGGGTCTGGCCAGGCAAGAAGTCTAACTCATTGCTCTTGCTGAGCCCGGAGCAATACCTACACTGTATCTTTGAATGAATCAAAAAAAGATACCCTCTCTAGGTGTTGGCAGCCTATACCACACACCATACGGGAAAAGGTCCCAAAGCTTTTGGGCTCCAGAAAAAAAATTAGCTAATGGGCTTCCAAAGAAGCTATGTGGTAGGTTGGGTACCACAGAAAGCCATCACATTGTGATTGCAAAAACTTCCCTGGGCCCATGGGCAGAAGAGGAAGTCAGGCAGTGAACGGGCTACAAGGAAGTTTATACACTGGCCCCTTCAGAGTCCCCCTTTTCTGTTTTCTTAACCTTTGAAAACAAAAGGTGTGGTGGGAAAGGGGTCCCTTGAGTATGCTTTCTGTAGGTCTTCACCTGTCTAAGCTGGAATTGTGGAGGAAGGAGGCCACAGCCAAGAGAGGAACAGGCTGAGCCATGGCCTGGAGGGTAGGGGCCGTGGCCATTTCCTCTCTGTGGCCTCAGCACCTGGTCCAATGCCTGGAACATAGCAGATGCTCAATAAATCTTTATTCAAGGAATGAATGTGTCCATAGGGAATGTAGTTGTTTGACCTTCACACAGTCATGGAAACCATGCAGCCAGCTGGGTGAGAGGCAGCAAACTGGGAGAATACGGTACTTGAGGCCTGTGCCTGGTGTTCTCAATGAAAGACATGGCTGGTGGTTGAGGAAGAAGGTAGAAATTGAGACACAGCCTTCTGTGTGATTAGCCTCCCATATGGAACCAGCCAGGGCTTGGGAAGGAGGCCATAGGTCCTGCCGACTTGTCGCCCAGCCCTCTGTGTATCCTGAGATGCCTTCTCTCTAAGCCTCTCAGCTCGTGGCCCTAGGATCTGTAGCCAGCAGAGCAGCAGCTCCTTGCAGGCATAACCCAGCACCAGCCCAAGGGAGGCCAAGTGTCCTCAAGCCAACACAGATTATTTCCTCTTTTACTGCCTCACTCCCTAGTGGAAAAAACAAGAAAACAAAATTCCCCTGAGCAACCTGAAACCCTATGACCCCTGGCCAAGTGCAGGATACAGCTCCACCTTCATCCCCTCTGCTTTCCTCTGGCTCACCTAGGCTTAAGCCCAGAGGCCAGCCTCGGAGGTTATTTATAACCGTGTCAGAGGAGAAGGAGGCAGGAAATAGGAAATTATGAAGGAGGGGGCAAGGAGGAGTGGCAGGGGCCAAGTGACCCCACTGGCTGGGAATCCACTGCCTGCCTGGCCCATGGTGTCAGAGCCTCAGGGCAGGGAATTCGTCCCCAGCCCACATTCTTCCCAGCTCAGAGCCCTACCTGCTGCTCTTGCACCAGCCCTGTTCCCTTCCCCAGGCCCAGGTAGATGTCATGTCATCCTGAGGCTTTTCCTCAATCTGGCCAGTCATGTGGGCTTTCTGACTGGAGTTAATAGTGTAGGAGCTGGGGGCCCAGTCCTGGGGATGGGGCTAGCAAATGCCCAGCCTTTCACCTTGGTCAGTCCCACCCTGCTCTTTCCTTCCCTCTTGAAAGCTGGGGTTGGAATGGTCAATGCTTAGGATCCAAGACTTCTTCACATTCACTGCATCAAGGGCCCTCAATGGGGAGGTGACTCAGAATCACACAGCAAGTGGGAGCAGAGCCAAGCCTGGGGCCCTATCTCTTGAGGATACTGGCCCCTTTATCTACATCCCATGCTGCTCCCCCGGCTCCCAGGACCTTAGCTAGCCAAGGCTCTTTTGGTACCAGTGTAAACATACTGGATCCACTGCATAGGCTGGGAGTGTCCATCTTTGCTTTGCCCAGAGCCACGAACTAGAAGATGGAATCCCAGGTGACCACCTCAAATCCTGTGTGGACTGAGGCAAAACATCCAATCCGTTCATTTACCAAAACATTCCAAGTAACTACTGAATTTGCAGAGCCACTAAATTTCAGACAATTTTACTTTAAGTTAGGTTATCCCCTTTTTGTTGTTTTGTTTTAACATACCATCACCAACTCAATGATTCCCTAGACAAGTGCTCTGAATTGGGTGGAAGGAGGGAAGATTATAGATGACCTTTAGGAAGGTCTCTGAACCTCTAGAAAATTGTGTGTGTATCTTTAATCAGAATCTCAAAGAGGCTTCTGTCGGTAAAATGGTTAGGACACCATCTAAGAGAAGTATAGAGCAGAGAGGTGAGAGCTCAGGCTAAGACCACTTTGGGGAGCAGAGGTGGGAGCACATAGGTACGTCCCCCTTGCTGCTTATTACCTTCTCTCCACAGTACTTGTGCCCCGGACCTTCAGGTCGTAAATACCTCACACTGCCATATTTTCCTTCCATCAAGCCCTTAATGGTATAAGCAAGATACTAGGGTTTACAGATCTGATGTGTGCCTAGAACTGGGCCAAGTAAGATTATAGAACAAGTCAGGGACAGAGGATGGAACCTTAAATCTGGTCAACATTTGGCCTTGAGTGTCACTCCTCCCTTCCTCCTTTCTCTTCTAGCCCCTATAAGATGTCCGCTCACACGGATGCAGCCATCTCTATTTGGCAGCCCCAGACAAGCAACTTCCTATGCCATGCAGATATTTCTTAGTATCTCCTTCCCTGCTCAGCAATCACGGGGTAGGCAAGCAGGCAAAAGTAGTTTTCAGAATCCTCACCTGGGCAGTTTCTCGCCAATGAGGTTTATAGGTGCTTCTTGGGGAAAAATCAGTTCCTGCATCAGATATGTTTAGGAAACACTGGGTTAAACAGACCTAAACAAGTTACCGTGCAGTAGGACTTCTCAGAGACTTTCCTATGCTGATGGTCATTGCGCGTATCTCCAAGGGAGGGTACAGTAAACAGCTTTCCTAAGTGTGTTGGCTGAAAGAACATTTTTTGCAACTGGTATTGGGAGGATCACTGCTTCAGGCTTCCCCACAGTACAAGGAAATCTTCCCTGCCCTTATCCTTACAGCTCACCTGATAAGTTACAAGAGGCGGCGGTTCTGAATTTCTGCTAGGAAGGCAACCTCAATTCTTTTGAGCCAGACAATGAGGTAGCCTTCAGTAAGGACCCAGTAGCTCTATATTAGAGGATGGATCAGGGTCTGATGGTAAATTTGGAGGTTTCCATCTTAATTCTCTGAGGGACTGGAATCTACAAAGTGCTCTAGGCAGCAGCAAAATTTTCATAATAGCACAAAAGGAAGTAATGTCTATCTTTCCAGCCTGGTGGTATAGCAGGCAACAAGACATAAGGGGAAAGCAAATTGAACTTGTCTTTCCTTGGCATTCTAACTGCCTGCTGTTCTCTTGGCCACAAATAAAGACATTGGCCTCAAGACTGCAAAAGTAGACAAGTAAAGGTAACAGAGGTCTCCAGCCTGCAGGAAGACTCAAATAACCTCAGTCTAAAGTTCTTTTTACACAGAGCACAGAGGCTTACTGGTTAAGAGCTCTCCCAATGACCCATTTACAGTATCTGTTTATTCCTGTAGTTCACTGCATTTATTGAGCACCTACTAAGTGGGATGGCCTGTGGTCAGGAATACCCAACAATTTCCAGGCAGCAAGGCTATTCTTAGTTTCCTGGTGTCTATTTAAAGAGTGTTAATCCTCTCAGCCTACTCCCCCTGCAATTAGGCGCATACCACTTTTCCAACCTGGTACACTGACCTCGCCCAACTGGGGAGGCAGAGAGGACAAATGTTCTTCCCACCCATCTCCACTGAGCCAGGAATTTGGCCTTCATGGGCTAGAGCAGCCTCGGAATCAGCCAAGCCAGAGGAGAGGTGCCTGTTTTGCCTGGACCCTTCAATCAGTGCTAGAGTACATAGCTTCCCTGTTCTGGTCCTTACTGGCAGCACAGTGAGACAGAAAGTGCTAGGAATCAAGAGGCTTATGATCCAGGCAGTAGAGTGGAACAGTAAAGAAAAACCATGGACCAGGGAACAGACATACCAGCTCACATACAAGATGTGCCATTGTCTGGCTGGGTGACGTTGGACAAAAGTTGTGATTAGGAGCTCAGATTCTGGAGTCAGGCAGCCTGGGCTTAAACCCTGACTCCACCACATATTAGCTGCATTTTAGGCAAGTTACTTAGCCTCTGTCAGCCTCAGTTTTCCCATCTGTAAAGTGGAATGATGGTGATGACAATAGTAACAACTCCTAATATGAAACTTTATGGTAAATAGTATAATTAAGATAATATGTATATAAAGTTCTTAGAGTAGCTGTCAATAAATATTGGCTACTTTAATATTTAATTCCTCTAAGCCCAGATTTCTTCATCTGCAAAATATTACAGTTGAGAGTTTTGGGAGATAATACATGAAAAGATCTTGGAATAAAAGAATAATTCAATAAATGTTAGATTTTACCAAATGCCACTATTATTATTCCATTTCCAGATCTATTTCTTAAGCTAAACTACTCCACCTTTCTGGATCTCAGGTTCCCCATTTGTCAAGCACGAGCATGAGTCAGATGACTTCTACAGTATCACAACACAGGGACCCATGTGGCCTGAAAGTTACTTGTAGCAAAGCTGAGTCAGTAGCCTCAGAGCCTTGATCAGCCCAGACACACCCCCAGTTTCCCCACATCTCTGTACACATCTCATAAAACAACTAGAAGGAGAAAAAAAGATGGCTTGCATTCACAAATACTCTTTTGACTAGTACTGTCCTATTATTGTGGTGGCCATTAACCACAGGTGGCTATTAGGCACTTGAAATTGTGACTCATCCAAACTGAAATGTGCTGAGTATAAGATACATACTGGATTTCAAAACTTAATTAAAAAATTTACACCTCACTAATAATTTTTTAAACTGATGACATGTTGAAACGATAATATTTTGGAATATCGGATTAGGAATAGTACTAAAATTAATTTCTTGGTTTTTCCCCCTTTTAAAAAAATGCGGCTACAAGCAAATTTAAAATTACATACGTGGCCCGTGTTTGTGGCTGGCAGTATTATTTCTCCCAGAAAGTGCTGGTCTAGCTTTACCCTTTAGGCCTCCTTGCTTGTGGGTCGCCCAGTAAGAAACTCTTCTCCAAGGGATACTGAAGGAATTTGAACTATTTGGGATTAACTTTTTTAAACAAAATAAAACACAGATGTTAACTATCCAGGTGGGGCATTAAATTTTAAGAGCCTCCAGGAATCTCCTCTGGCTTAAAGGGACCCTGAGTAAATAAAATCCGTCAAGCTGCCAAAGCACCCATGATGTAAGCACCCAAGGTTGGATGTCTGCACTCTGGTTTCCACACCGTTTCTTGTCTTCTCTGTTTGGAAGAAGATGGGCAATGGCTTTGGTTGTATTTTCTGAGACAGTCACCACTATTTAGCATGCTATATGCTATCTTAGCAGCTGAAAACAGCTTTTTCTCATTGCACTGGTCAGTGCCCAACATGTCAAAACTGGCTTTCCTTTTCTGTCCCTCTCAGACACACACACAAGCTCAGTGCACTATTGCCTGAAAGACTGGAAGGCTGTCTTCCCTGAATGTCCTCATTCATTCAAGATACTTCTATTGCATGCCTACTATGCATCAGGCAATGAGCTGGAGAGTAAGATGTGACTCCTGTACTCCAGCTGGCTCACACTCTAGGGGGTAATTACCATCCAAGTGATAATAATACAGTGGCTGACATTTATCCAGCCCTCATTACATGCCAGGCCAAGCCGAGGACTCCCATCATCTCGATGATTTCTCCCACAGCCCTATGAGGTTGAGTACTGTTACGGTATCTTCCATTTTGCAGATAAGAAAAAGGAGAGGGATTGCCTTGCTCAGGATTGTAGAGCTAGCAACAAATGGAGCCAGGGTTTGGACTAGGCAGTCTTAACTCCAAGACCTGTGGTCTTAACCACCTCAAAAAGTGTAGAAAGTGTGATAACAAGCACACAAACAGTGTACTCTGGGGACACAGAGGATACATATATCATTTTGCCTGAAAAAGCAATTGGCCTTATTCACTCAGAGATCCTACAACCCAAAGGAAATTCAGGAGATCATCTGGACTCAGGGTCACAAAGCTGGTGACCCACAGGGCTGAAGCTGGCCTAGGGACATGTTTTGTTTGGCCCATGCATGTGCACGTGTGTGTGTGTTTCTTTTTAATTGCACCAGTATTTTAAAATTAGATTTCTAGTTAATCCTAAGAGACTGGAAATATGACAGCACTGGACTCACATTCTGATAGATTGGAGCTGGACAGCAGCTGTTCCCTTCGGGAGGGACATGAGCTATTCAGTTCTCCACCATTCTCTATTGCTCCCCAACTCCAAAGCCAAAAGATTTGTTGCTAATTATCATCATATTTGCCCACTGTTTTGTTTTTGTCTTATAACAGAGAAATAATTTTTAGTACTCATTCATTCCACCTAAGCTGGAAAACAAGAGACTGAGGAAACATATATGTTTTTGGTAGGCATGAGTAATAATTCAGTAATATTTAATATGCAGACATCAGCTTCTGTGACTTGCCTCTGTAGGCATTTGAGTTTGTGATCTGACCTAGAATGAGAGGTGAGGAAACCCAGGCCAAGAGAGAATCAGTCAAAGAAAGAACTGGAACCCATGCCTGCACCTGCCTGCCTCAGGTGCAGCCTTTTCACACTGCACCCATTTGCTTAGAACTGCATCCCAGAGAATAATCTGGATGTTGGGTTCTCTCACATCCTTCTGTCCTTCTGGTGGGCATTTGTATCAATAAGCTGTAGTTGCAGGATCTTTGGGGGTCTCTGCCTATTGCTGGAGAGGGGAGTGGACTGTGATTATGCAATAGGGCACATGTTTGAGCTGGATCTTCCAACCCCTACCTCATCCATTTAAACAAAGGTTCCATCAGATGACACACATCTTAATCACAGGTCTTCATCCAAACTAGTTTTCCATGAGGGGAGTTTTCTCAGATACAGATGTTTGAGCCAAGCCATTAACCACATTTTCTGGAGTAAGGGGCTGCTCAGGTAGACTGTTGATCATGAAGGCCTTGTTCTGATGAGCACTGGGTCTCAGTTCCAACTCGTCTCTGTCAGCTTCAGTAGTGGTGTTAATGGGGTTCAAAAGAATTTTTACCAAGTCTTCCAGCAATCAGTGACAGACACTGAAGTGACCTTGATTTTTAATTCCAGCCATCAACTGGGTCTGCAAGTTTGGTATCTGTTTGGCACACCAGCTGTCCTCCAACAGGAAGTCTGGTGGTCAAATATGTCATCTGATAAAGTATGTCAGCTCACTAGTGGTTTTGTTCAGTTGAAGCCCTCATCTGCTTTTACAGTCACAGGGATCCTGGCTCTTACCTTAATAGACCATATTTCTAAAGAAGTTACGTCCTAAAAAGTGTTGTTGACGGATTTAGGTGCTCAATTATTCAGCTAGATTAGAGAACCCCTTCCAAGGAAACTTGAGCCAGAAGTAACTTGACACATAGTAGGCATCCAGGAAAATATCAGTTACCATAAATACATGTGGAGAAAAGTACATACCTGCTACAAAGAACCAATCCTGCTATTTCATAAATAAGAGCTTCAAATCCATCCAGGGAAGTTAACATCACCAAGGTGATTCTAGAATCAGGAGGTAACCTAGAACTAGACCCCAAGTGTCCTGACTCTGAGCCAATGCTTATTCCTGGACACTGACATCTCCCAGCCTTGGGGTAGGTGGCATAGATGGGGTAGATGGGCACAGGGGCCACAGACTTAACATCCAAGTTCAGTATCACCGATCCACTTCCCACACCCTCCCATTGGCTATCCCAGCATCCACCACTTGTGACTACCAGAGGCAAATGTTCTGGAGCCGTCTGAAGAGGGAAGGGAGGCACCTGCCCTTTGACAAGAATGTAGGACTTGGCCTTGAAAGACATGGGTTCCAATCCCAATTCCATGTATCAATTGTGTGGCTGAGTTCCTGAACCACACCAGTTGTCACTGTCCACATCTGTTCAGTGGGAATGATGACCACCCCCACCCCCACTGTCCTGCTTTCCTCAGTGGGATGTTGTGATCATCAAATAAGATCAAGTGAACTTAAGACTCTAATATGTAAAGAATCATGAAAATATAGGGTGGGAACTTGTTTGTTTTTCTGTCCTGTGGGAGGCAGTGTGATAAAGTGGAAAAGTGTTAGACTTGGTCAAGAGAGGGTGTCAAACAGTTGAGATTTTGAAACTCAGTTCTCTGTGGGTGACCCTGGAAAACATCCCATCTCCTCTCAGAGCTCCAATTTCCTCACTAAAAACAAAGTGACAATACCCACTCTGTCATATAACAACACTACTGCTAAAAGCTGATATCTATTGAGCTCTGTGGCAGATTCTGTACTAAACATTTTCCCTGAATTTTTTTACTTAATCACCAACCCAAGGTGGTGCATACTATTATTCCCCCTATTTTGCAGATGAGGAAATTGAAGCCGGAGAACTTACTCACACTTGGTGAGCAGCAGAGCTCATAAGAGCTACTATGTTTCTAAAATTCAAAGACTATGAGTCTGTTCATGAGGATCAAGTCTAGGTCCAAAGGAGATCCATCCTAATTCATGAACCACAATCACTTTAGCCAAACACTGCTGAGCCCTCATGTCACGAAACTTGTCCTCATGAACCCAGGTTGCAATGCTTGCCTTCCCCATGCCCTAACCTGGAGGCTGCAGAAGCCCTCTGATTTCTGAATGGAACAGTCCTTCTCTGCAGGCAACTGGGCTATCTGATGCCAGGAGCCCTCATTCTGAGAGGGATCAAAGATATACAGAACGGGAGGGGATAAGTTCCTGCCAGTGTTTAAGGTCTTTGCTTCCAGAATAGCTCTGGTCTGCTCAGAATTTCCCCTCTCTCTGCCCTCCCCACCTCCCGTCATCCAAGGACTATTTTATTACCTGCTGAACTTTTACCTTGGGCTCTCTAAGGCCAAATCTTTCAGCTTTCCTTCCCTTCCCCACCCCCACAAAAAGCAGGTGGCCACAGCCAGGGAATACTTAAGGTCTCTACTCTCTGCGCCGTGCATGCCACCATTAGGTGATAGACTTTATGTGAACATAAATCAGAACTGAGTGTTGGGCAGCATGGACTGTCACTTCTGTGGCAGCCAGACCATGCCAGCCTTGCGGATGGCTTCTAAATGCATCAGGAAAGGTTCTCCTGGCTCCCTCCCCTCCTCTAGATACTAATTTTTTAGCAACCAAGCAAAAAGTCCTCTTAGTTCCACTATGGCTGGGATGGACACCCAATGATCTCCTGTCAAATGCTATTTAATGAGTCCCTATAGCTAGAGTCAATACTCATCTGCTCCATCCTGTCAGAGATTAATATAGGAAAACAAATACCTGAGCCCCTGTCTCCTCCTCTGAAAGGGTAGGCAACTCAACGAGGACAGATCGGTGGTTACCTGCTGCCCCCGCCAGCCCTTTTCCCAGCACTGGGGACAACCTAGAAAATGGCAAGGGTGGTAGATGTGTGGCTCTTCCCA
Organism: Vicugna pacos; assembly: GCF_048564905.1. Lineage (NCBI taxonomy): Eukaryota > Metazoa > Chordata > Mammalia > Artiodactyla > Camelidae > Vicugna > Vicugna pacos. Next base: position 25,659,771 of record NC_132998.1, read on the forward strand.
CAGGAGGGGAGATAGTAAAGTGGGGTGAAGGTATAGAGGAACCATTCTCAGATGGTGAAGAGCACTGATCTATAAGGGGTCCATGAGCTCTTTTCAGCACTTCAGTAAGCCAGCCCAGATCATACACTGCCATCATCCAATAACCCATGAGAATGCTTCTTGGGTATAATAAAACACCAAGTTCCCTTGCTTTGGACTGCAATTAATTATATTAGCTGATTAAATCAGAATAATGACTGACTAGTATCAGCAGTGATAGATATATAGTTTAACTTTTTTTGTTTAATGGAAAAATAATCAACACCCAAGACATAAAGTTGTAATGGATAATTTTTCTCAACATGAAGTCCATTGAGGGAAAATTAATAAAATATAGTCTATAGTGTTGAAAAGGCTGGGAACCACTGATTGAGTGGAAAGAGCACTGGGTCAGGAGTTAGAAATAGTGTGCAAAGCTTGGTTTTGTTGGGACTATACTGTAATAAAACTAGGGACAGCAGGGGAGGCGGGGGCTGGAGAGGCTGGCTCTGGAAGAAAATCAGAGAGAAGCATACGAAGGAGAACCCTCAACAGCAGGGAGTCAAAAAACCAACGTGTGGAATTTGCAAAAGTGCTGGCATCTTCTCAAATCCAGAGTCCTAGCCCTTGGTCTATACTGATTTGGAACACAGGTTTTGGAGATAGACTAAGCAAGTGTAGGTTTCAGCTCATCTGTTTCTTAGTGGTGTGATCTTGGGCAAATGATTTCACCTCTCTGACCTCAGATCACTCATCAGGCAGCTAGAATGGGCAGTCTCCACCTGGCAGGGTGATTGATATGCAAAAAAGGAGTTTGGTATAGTTCCTGGTGCATGGTAAGTGCACTTCAGCGAAAAGCTGTTATCATTTTTGTGATGATACTTTCCTGGGGTGCATTTAGAAATTGCCAGATTTTTTCCTCTGGGAGGGTGATAGAGTGTTATGTCCAGAAAGTGGAACTGGGCTTATCAAGTAATGCAGAGAGTATAACAAGTGCCTCCCCTCTTAGAGGGCTTAGATGTGTCCTCTGGGTGGTATAGCCTTTAGGTCAGCCCGAAAATGACCCCCTCTGGAAATTTCTCATGCATCTTCAGAGAATTGTTTTTTCTCTACAGGTGGTGTTTTTCAACATGTTTAAAATTTGAGCAAGGTGTGATTATTTTGCAACAATGCCAGAGAGTGGGCGGGGAAATGGAACCAAGTGAAACCTAGAGAATGAAAAGTTAATGTGGGGCATTCAAAACAGAGGAGACATCATGGGCCAAGACCCAGAGAAAGAATAGGAACAGCTGGAGCTGGAAGGGCCAGCGATGAGAGGATGAGGAGGAGGCAGGCAGGGGTCCACTGAAAGGTTTTAATCAGGACAGTGAAATTCTCTTTTAAACTAGCCCTTTTACCTCTCATCTAGATGAGACTCCAGCATCTTTCTTGGCCGGGACCCATCCTGCCGCCTCCATCCCACCACTGTCCATCTTGTCCATCTCCATCCCATGGCCATCCCATTACTTCCATGCAGACACCATCCAAATGCAATAACAAGGGGAGAAGCAGGACAAAGCGATGGGTCCCCTTGCTGCCACCTTGAGCCTGGCCAGGGCCAGTCAACTAGGGGACATCTTTGAATCAGCAAACAAGACCCTGTGCACAGTGCACATGTCTTCAAAACATGAACCTAGGCTCATGTCAAACCCCAAAGTCAGGCAACTCAGTGTAATTAGACTCATTGCTTATTATTAAAGCAAAAAGATAAAACCATCTGCAACTAAGTTAATAAAAATCTGCAACAATTCAAGGACCATGGCTTTCCTGGTACATAAGCCTCATTCTCCCTACAAAAATGCTCTCATCAGCTTGGTCTGAGTGGCCTTAATTTTGCTCTTTTTCAAAGGAGAAAGGGAAAAGCAAAAATAAAAATATCAGAAAGTCAATAAAGATCATAAATTGTTTTCCCACTTGAGAGAAGCTTGGAAGTATCTCCAGCACAGGACTGGAATAATTCCTCCGTCTCTGCATGTTGCGCATTCAAAAAGAACTGTGTTAACACAGCCACTCTGGAGGGCACATTGTCAGGAAATGTTAAAATGTAAAATACACATACTTTATGTCCAATAATTCCAAATTGTATGTGTGCCACAGAGAAGTATTTGTGCATGTGAACAAGAGGATTGTACAATGACTGTTTGTTTCAGTGTTCTTTGTAGGAATGAAAAGGTGTTAGAAACCTAGATATCTGTCAACAGGGGGATGGCTAAATAAATATATACCTATACTGATAGGGCTATTATATTATTATAATAATATAATAGTATATAGCAATATATATATTATAATATGATACACAATATAATGTATTATAATGTAATGTATAGTATAGTAGTTGATTATATTTTAGAGCCAGGCTGCAGGGGTTTAAATACAGGCTCTGCTACAACCTAGAACAAGTTAGCTAATTTTTCTAAGCCTCTGCTTCATCATCTGGAAAATGGAGACAACAGTAGCACACCTGCCTCATAGGACTTTTGAGAGAATTAAATGAGTTAATGCTTGTTAATTATTTAGAATGGTGCCTGGCACATAGTAATCACTCCATAATTAGTTTTTAAAATTATAATCTGATGGAATTCTATGCAGTAAAAAAGATGAAGTAGATCTGTATGTATATTAACTGAGAATAATCTCTAATACACGTAGTTCACTGAAAAAAAAATAGACTGTTGTATGTGGTATTCCAATATTTATAGTGTTCTACTATTCGTGTTGCCAAGGGGAAAAAGCTACTATAAACTTCTGTGGGTACCTATGTATGTAAATTCATAGGGAAGAAAGGATCTGGGGAAGGGACTAGAATTAGAGGAAGTGATCAAAACCCTTACGCTTATCTGATTTTAGATAGATAGACAAATAGATAGACAGACAGACAGATCGATCTGGATGGATGGACAGACGAATGGATACAGATGTATACACAAATATATGCACACATGGACATAGAATGTATCCATATAATCCTTATAATTTTTAAAATGTAGATAAAAATTAAAGGGCCAGGGAGGTGCAGATTATTATTCCCCTTTTATAAATGAGGAAACTAAAACTTAAAGATAGCCAATAACATGCTTAAGTGCACACAGCCAACAAGCCTCAGAGGAAGGATTTAAGGCGAGCTCTGCCTGCCCCATGGCCTTTCCACCACCCCACACTGCCTCACCAGGCCACCCAGGAGTTGACTATGACAAAGGCTAGAAGAAGGGGCCTCCTTGTCCATACTGGCTGGAATGGTAAAAGCCAAATGCAATGGAGAATTGTGTTGTTGTTTTTGTTTTTAATTAATGAACCTGTTGGAATGTGCCATTCAGCAGTGGAGCTGAATGGTTCCTGCTGTTCCTGCAAAACAAACAAAAGTCCCTCCACCCAAGCCACTTCTGTGGCCACTTTTCTAGCCTTATCCATCCAGGGATTGTGAAAGGGACACAGAATTGTAGGAGGGGCGCCTTCTCCAGCCAGCCCAGGACCCAGTCTCCTGACTCTGTTTTGCCTCCCACCACACCGGCCATCTGCATAGAAAGGGCACCTCACTCTAGAAGGCCTCCACTTGTCCTCACCCAGAAGGGGAAGAGTATTGCCCAAGATCTCTTGTCCCCATTAGCTTGACTTTTCCCTGCACCCTAGTGAGATAAACCAAGTCATTTTTTTTTTTTTACTTTGAGAGTATCTTCCAGTTCTAATAGCCAAAGAACATTAGAAATTTTTCTCTATTTATACCCTCATGTGATAATGATGATGATGGTGGTAGTAATAGTAATTAGTTCTCACTACCGTAAAATAATGTTAAAACCTCTGGCCATTTTGGCTGTCTTCATATTTTTAAGGAAAACTCCCAAAATCCATAAGTAAAGCATTCTTCAAATGTTAACTGTCTATTCCATCCTAGTTCTAAGAGGGGTCGTCTGCCTTAGAATATCAAGGGTAAATGAAAGTTGAAAAGTTTTGGAAGAATGGCATAACTAAGGAATGGACTTGGCCTTACCATGCAGCAGCCGGGTGACCTTGAGCAGGCACAATCTCTTTCAGACTCTGTGTTTTCCAAGTGAAAAAAAATAGGTGTAATATCTACTCTTAAGGGTCTGTGAAGTGCCTGCACCCAGTAGGATCTGAGAGATGTCCCTTCCCTCCTACAAAGAGCAGCTCTCCTCTTTCCAAAGTTACTAAGATGTCTACAGCTCAGGTCTGCTCCCCAAGTGACTGGCTCCTCTCTGAAGTCTGATCCTTTTTATTTTCCTTAAGTCACAAAGCCCAGTGTGGAGTGTAATTGTGTGTCTATGAGTGAGAGGGGATATATCGGGCCTCTTTGAAAATGGCTTCTTTGCTAAAACCACAACCTCAGATCTGATACTGAAGGAATCCGCTGGCACTGGTCCCTGTCAAAACAACTCGGAGATATCCAGGGACCATCCTCCAAGGTTGGCAGCGGGCCTCCAAGCCGAGCCTCACTCTCGAATTCCCAACAGGCTCAGGGAGCAGGCTCTTAGCACTCCATCGCACAGCCCCATTCTTCTGTGCAAAAGAGGCCGAGAGGAGGGCTTGGCATTCTGAAGCAAAATCCTCTTTTCTGCCCCCGCCTCTGCAGAAACCACACACACACACACACACACACACACACACACACACACACACACACACACACACACACCTCTGTTTGTGCATGCACTCATGTACACTCACATACCCCAATTTCCAGAAGGCTCTTGGCACTGCCCACCCCTTCCTGAGCTGGACAGAGTTGTGGAGCAGAAATCAGGCCAAGGTTGCCTTCTTCATTCCTAGTCTTCTCGCTTCCCTCCTCCAGAGTCAAGGTTTGTCAGGAGTTTTGGGGGCAATGATTGGTGAGGAGGGGGCCACAGGCATTGTGGCTGCTTCCAGGTCCTTTCCTTTCCCCCTCAGTATGTTTTATAAGCCAGCATGTAGTTAATTCTTCTCCTAAACACTTCACTAGGGTGCAGAGCCTGGAGTTGCCATAGAAACACCTTTTAACTCCTCCTCACCCAGAAGGCAGTGCCAATCCCCAGGGCTTTGGGGGAGAAAAGGCAAAAAGAGACACCTGTGGATGAGGAGAAAGGAGAGGGAAGGCCATGGAGGGTTCCTTAGAGAGGGCAACATGGCACCCAGCCATGAAGAGAAAACAGCCAGGAAGGTAATGGGCTGGTGTGAGCATCATTCATGGGCTTCAGCATTGATTGGTGAAGTCGTAGGGGTCAAGGGGAATGGAATTGTCTACACATTTCCTTCAGGGAGAGAACAGGCAGCGTTTCAACCCAGATTGGAAACCAGAACGGCTGTAAGCTAGGAAAACTGGGAGCCACCTACTGGACGCCAGCAGGGTACTGTAAGGCAGTGGAGGTCAATAAGCAGGCAGCCGACATCCACACCTCCCATTTTTAAAAGCATTATCTCATCCCTGCCGCTAGTGCAGTGCACCAAACCGAGACAGAACAGTTTGGAATCGGTGCCAGCAGTATCGAAGATTTCTTTGTATCTTTTTTATTTTTGTTACCATGATGTTCTGGTCTTTGGGTCTCTGTTTTTCTCTGGGCAGTCTGTTGAGGAGGGGGATGTGGAAGGATTTCTTGAATAAATTTGGAGAAATTACAAGAAACTTTCTGCATCAGCCCAGACACACTGCAGGAAACCTAAGCAGTGAGCAGAGTTAAGCAGTGCCCCCACTGGAAGCGGTCTCCTTGCTCTTGTTTCTACTATTCCCTGGTGAACTTCCAGGATAGAAACCCAAAAAGCCAAGGGCCAGGGGAAGGCATGAGGTCTCCTTCTCACCACACACCAAAAGATCCAAGTGAACACACTCGAGTCATTGTCAAGCAAAGGAGGATACCCTGACTCTTGACCCCAAGTGTGTGCTTTTTACTGAACAGGACCAGAACCTTACTGCTACACCAACAGCAGCTCGTTAGCACTACTCACGTGGGAATGACACCCACGAGGTAATCATAGACAGGTCAAGTGGGATTTGGGTGGGGACAGTCAGAGGAGGAGAAAGAAAGGCTTCCAGGCCTTGGGCAGCCCAAAAGAATCCTTCCAGGCAGTCCACAAACCCAGGGGCCAGTCAGGTTCCTCAAGGAGAGGGAAGGGTGCACAACAAAGGCCCCAGGAAACCACTAACATGGGTGACCCCAGGTCACACAAACATCCATACCGGCCAACTGGACTGACCTTCTGGTCACCACGGCCACCTCCCTGACTTCTCCTGGGCTCGCCAGGCCCACCAGCAGAGCCCCTCCCAACCTCAGCTGCCTCCCCTGCCAGGTTCCTGCCTCCTCCCCCTCCTCCCTTGCAGCACACTTGTGGAGGCCCTCACCCAGGACCCAGTGGAAAATTTCCTTCCCCTTTATGACTGTACTTAAAACACACACGCTTCATTCTTCACTTCTGAATTGACACAGGCAGAAGGTGGCTAGACTGTGTCCCACCCCACCCCCAGCCCACATATACCCTTCCCCCCAACACACACACAGCAGGGGCCACTGGACTTGCATGCTTTATGAGCTGTAAAGGAGAGGAGAGATGTTTTCCAGCTGCTACTCCACCTCTGGCCATCCAAGCACAAGAAGTGTCCTGAACACTCCCAAACAAGTTCTCCCAGGACATTCTCAAGGCCTTTGATAAAAACTGGTTCTACTTCTTACTGAGTCTCTCTAATCAAGATACTAAGTCCAGTTTGGAATAGTCACCATGATGTGACTCCTGGCATCTTTGTTCTTTTGGTGACAAATCTCTTTTCCACTTACTCAGTCTCCCCCTCCCCACACACATTCAAGGGGGGAAAAAGCCTTCCTGTGAATTCTCACAGCTATGTGATAAGTGATCCCTCACACACGCCACCTCCTGCTTGCTATCAACACTCTCAAATACAGTTCCTCTGGGGAGGGTCAACCCCATGGCTTTCTTCTCATTTCCCCCCTTAAATCCACCCAAACTTGGCAGTCCAAGCAGCTCAGTTAGCACTTGTCTGAGGAGTGTGAGGCTGGGTTGGGTCTCAGTGAAAAGAATGAACTTCATGGGTGCAGGAGATGATGCATACTCAGAAAACTTAAAGTTTCTTCTGCAACTTTCCATGCACATGGCTGGCAACTTTTTTTTTTCTTAAAGAAAAAAAACTATTCAATATACCAGCATTTTAGTTGGCATCCCAAGTTTTAGGAACGTTCTCCCTTTCTCCCCCAGCCCTTCCTCCTGCAATAGTGAAAAGGGAAATTTTCCAGATGTCAAAAGGACGGATGGGGACCTCACGCCCTAGAAGAGCATGGATGCAAGGGGTTCACTCAGTGTCTGTGGTTCTCTCTGGAGGGCATCTCCCCACCTCGGTCTTGCCAGAGCCCCCGCCCCAGGAATCTGAGACTCCCCACCCCGTCCCAAGCCCAGGCAGAGAAAAGGAGCGGGGCTCGCCATGCCACCCGGAGCAGCGCCCAAGTCTGGGCTGCGCGCGCGAACGGGTACCGCCGGGGCTCCAGCGGGGACATCAGGAGCGCTTACCGATGTCAGAGTTGCAGAAGGCGTCCTGGGGGTGACTGGGAGAGCATGTGCACGCCTCGGCGCCCCAGTACCCCAGGCTCCAGCTGCCCAGGAGCACGACGAGCCCAAGCCAGGGAGTCATTGCCGCTGCCGCTGCCGAGGCTGCTGCTCGCCTCCCCAAAGTTGCGGTGCGCGTCGCCGGTGGGGTCGCTGCAGCCTGAGCTCGCCCGCTCGGCCTTACGGGGCAACTTTGACTCCGGGCGCGCTGCCCTCCGAGTGCCCAGTGGAACGGGATGGGGTGCGGCGAGGCTGCCTCGGCGCTGGCGCACGACTGGGCGGGCGGGCAGTCTCTCTGGATGAAGGAGCGGGAGCTGGAGTAGAAGCTGGAGGAGCTATTGGAGCAGGAGGAGGAGAAGCTATCCGCCCGCCCGCCTGCTGCCCGCTCTGCGCTGCAGCCAGGCGGCCGAGTGATATAGCGCGGGTCCCCAGGGCACCCCCTCTTGGGCGAGCGGGGCCCGCTCCCTCTGACCAATGGCAGAGCCGCATTACCTCATCAGCCCTCCAAAAAGGGGGCGGGGCCGGGGGCGCGGGGCGATGGGGCGGGGCCGCCCGGGTCTGTTCAGATCCTTATAGGGAATAATGCGGCTGTGGGCACGCGAGTGGGTGGGCTGGACGCGCCTCCGACCCGCTCTCGCCCAGGGGCCCTCGGAGCGGCGTCACCGTGCCCGCTTTCACCTGCACCCTCGCCATACGCCCATCCCGCCTTCTGGGAGCCTCTGACCCAAAACCTGAATCAACTACCACCAACTCAAGCACCAACCGCTGGGCAGGTTAGAGGCGGCCCTGGCCCTAGAGACCTTGACTGCGCCTGGTGGAAAGAATGGGAAAAGGCTAATTCTTCACCTTCTCTGGAGCGAGAAGTGTCAGAGAGGAAAGAATCAAGTAGATGACCTATACCCTACACACTCCCACCTTACCTCCCCGCCAGACTTTGAGGAAGCCATCTGCCTTTTGGAGCTAGCTGTGAAATGTTTCCTGGGCTCAACTGGAGTAAACTGTGAAAGTCATTCAACAAACACTGCTCTGGATGTTGGGATAAGCGAAACAAACTCCTTGCTCCTATGGGACGTGCAGGCAATATATCAGTAAATACATGAGTACATAGGGTGATTTTCCAAGGTGATAATACCATGAAAAAAATAAAACTGAGTAATGGGTTAGAAATGACGGCGGAGGGCGCTGCTGTCTATGGGATAGTAAGAGAAGGTCTGTCTGATGAGGTGACATCCTGGTTGAGATGTGAACAAGAAGGCGCAGCCATGTGGCAGTCTGGGAGAAGAGAACAGCCAAGTGCAAAGGCCCTGAACTTATTTGAAAAACAACAGGCAGAAAGGGCAGAAGGAAATGGTAATCCCACCTAGGGCAGACAGGTCTCCATCCTTCAGCAAAGAATTTGGGGGTGAGCTGATCCAAAACTGGAGTAAAATGAAATCCTGGAAAACTATCCAGGATTTGAGACTACTAGCTGCAATGCATAACTGTTAATAACTAATAACTGTGACTATTTTTAGTATTCAGTAACATCTTGATTCTGTCTTATATTTTTCATACCTCACCTCATTACATCTTACAATAATCCTTTTAGATAGGAAAATCACAAAGTATTATTCACACTTTCCAGATAAGGAAACTGGTGCAGAAAGGTGACATGACTTGGCAACCAACCAGGAACACAATTCACTCACTCCCACCTTAAGAGTGGCATGTGTTTCCCTGGACTTTAGCAGCCAGTAGCTTTAACAAATGGTAGTGCAAATGCCCTTTTGCAGCTAGAGTCTTTTATCTTTTTACTCTTGCATCTCTCTTCCTTTCTCTCCCAGCTCATCCCATTTGGAAAGAGACTTAAATGATTTGGCTATAGAAATGCTAAAAGTTTGGAACAAAGTAAGGACTGGAAATACTGCTCAGAAATGCAGTTCAGCCTATTTCTCAGAAACTCCTCTGTTTACACCTCAGAGAAGTGACATTGGGATGGCAGGAGCAGAAAACTTCTTTGGATATGGTATTCCCAAAACATTTTTTAAACTCCCTTTTTTCCCTTACACATTTAAGCTGTAAGGAAGGGAATCTAGTTCCCACATTTCTCTGTCTTGTTCCCTTCACAACTTTTAAGACCCCTCCCACTTTAACTGTAACTACAGCTGGACCCAGAGAGCTCTTTCCTTTTTTCAAATGTTTACTCCAGCACTTTGTTCCATGCTTCATGGGACATAATTGTACTATTTCCCCAACCACACAGGAAACACTTTGAGGCCTGAGATATTTGGCCACTCCTTTTTAGGCCTCAGAGCACAAAATAGGGTCCCAGGATACGTGGGTATGGGTGTGGCCAGCAGCCTATTGAGTCTTAAGCAATGGACACTCTGAAGGCCATGCCAAGGATCCAGGTTGAATGAGGGCATACTTGGTGGGATTTGAGTTTCATTTATCCCTGCACAGTGCCAGTCATGTGGAAGGTTTTATAAGTCTTTCCAAACCAAATCCACTTTGGATAAGCGTCTAATGTGATAGAGGCTTCTCTTCTCTTTTTTCTTTTCACTTTAAGAATTTTTCCAAAATGCCAGTAGCTTCTCCAAGGGAAGGCTTGCCTAGAATATTAGTATCAGAGAAATAACTTTTGATGAACTTCAAGGAGCTGATTCCTTATAGAAAGCATCTGAAGAATTTGACTATGGCAGCTACTTAATTATGTATGTGTAAGAGTAACCTGATTGGTTTTCCAGCTGAAAGGTAATGAAGTTGCCTTTTGGTGTATTTCTTCTCACTTCCTATCCTAAGCTGGACAATCATCTTTGGAGGTCAGCTTCCCTTTCAGTTGGGAAGTTCTCCCTGATGTTTAACCCAAAGGGACTCCCCTCTGCCCATCCATGTGAGGCCAGCTCAGTCCTCAACCCTGAGAAAGAGAAAGAGCAAGCTTCATGAATCCTTGTAGAGGGGAGCCCTACTGCCAGGGTCAGCCCTTCCAGCGAGCAGACCTTACAGCCATCAATTGGATGTCCTGGTGTCCATGGACCTAATAATATGTAAAAATTGCTTTTTCAAGTCCACTTTGTAAGCTAGATGGAATGGACCTAGGGCTAATGGTACGAATGAAGATACCAGCTCCCCACTTTCTCTTGACAACTAAGAATAATGATAGATTTATAAACCCCAGAAGAATTGAAGAAGTTTCTAAATCTGTCTGGCCTGTCCTCAAACCTACCAGGATGACCTGGTATTTCCTTTCCTCGAACTTTTCTAGGAAAGATGAGTCCATGTTCACCCCTCTGCATATCAAGTTCCAGGATGCTGGAATCCTGGAAAGTTTCTCGTAGTTATTTAGAGGTCCTAAAAAATGACCTCAGAGACTACCCACCCTCATTTTATAGGTGGGAAAGATAAGGTACAAACAAGTGAAGGAATTTGCCCAAAGTCTCATGGTCAGCTAGTAACAGAGCCAAGATTGTGCTGCAGCTGCCTGATTCCTTACCTGGGCTAGCTCATACACACTCCTGGGTCTCAGTCTCCCCAGCTGCAGCGCATGACCTAATGTTTATACGCCTGCTGTGGAAACTGCAGCTACTCACAGTCCTGATTCTGCATTTCAGATCTATAGATGAGTTTGTTTCAGAGTCTCTCTGTACAGTGCTCAACAAGTAGAGAATTATGCCTGCACTGACTAAATAGTTCTCTGTTATGATAATAATCACCTCTGAGCCAATCAGAACAAATACAGCTCTGTACTCCTCAGAGGTTTATCTCTAGTGTTTATTTTCCCCTTTCCAAATTATCAAATACCTTTGAAAACATTCCAAACACATTGCTGCAAAGAGACTTACGAAAATTTTCTTTCTGGGAGACAAAAAAGAGGCTGGGGTGAAAAAAAAAACACTTGAGATTTGTTCTAAAGGTTGCTGCAGAACAATTGTGTGTGTGGATAAGTCACTTGTTCAGATTCAGTTTTCGTGTTTGTTGGATGAAAGATGTAATTTAGTGATCTCCAAGATCCCTCTGGCTGGAAGATCTAAGATTCCATGGAAAATTCTCAACAGCAAGGTGAATGTTTCTGAAGAGAAGATAGATCTTGTCATTTAAATAGATTTGAGACAAATTGAATGTGACCAGAACTGAAGCACACCCATCAATCTCTTAGTTTACACTTACTGAGCTCCTATGCTGCTCCCTCCTTCAAGACTCATGCTGAAAACAAAGACTGTCATGGTGAAGAAATAGGAGAAATTGAGGGTCTTATTCCTGATAGAGCCCCATTATAATTACTTGTTTATCTGTCTTTCTCCTGGGTCATAATACTGAAAGGTCAGGCATATGTCTTTTATTGTCTACATACCTTATTTCAAAAATTCACTGAACTCCTATACTACCTTCAGGTCACAGCTTAAATGTCACCTCCTCCAGAAAGCCTTCTCTGATTCTCATCCCCAGTCTTCATCAGCCCCCTCCAGTGTTGCCCTGTGCTTCTTTCTTTCACATCACTTGGCTGACTGTAAAGTGATTGTTTACCTTCCTGGACTGTAAGCCCCTCGAGGACAGTGTTGGTAACAAAGATGTCAATAAGTATTGGTTGAGTGAATGAAACTGATTGGTCCCACTGACCCTTTCCCAGCTTTGAGGTAGGCAGATGGTAGCTCCTTGAATTGATCACGGAGCCCTATCCCTCTGGCCAGTGCTAGGGGGCACTGTAAGCCAGAGAACACCCATTCCCTCAGCCTGCAGCCCCGGACAGTTTCACTGGGAAGGTGGGAGAGGCTCAATTCCACGCTAGTCAGTGGGGTGTGGGTGCCTTTGAGTGGGTGAAGCTAACTCCTCCTGTCTGCAGTGGCCACAGAGCTCTCAGTCAGCATCCCGTCTGGGTTCACAGCTGCCCAGCTTCTCCACCCCTAGCCTGACCACATGTCAACCTAAGGAGAGCTGTGCTCTCAGAAAGCTATATACTTGTGAATCATGGGTTTGGGGGAACTGGGGAGATCTGGGAACACAGGAGAGGATGCTGTGGTCTCACTCTTCCAGGGCAGAGCTGGCCTCTGGAAATTAAACCTGGAGAAAGTACTGACAAGACAAACACCTCTTTTCCTCCTTGCCCTTTCTCCTCCAGATCCCAGCCACAGTGCCTGCCCCTAAACCCACAGTCCTTCTGAAAGTCATTGCATTCAAAATAGCCTTTTCCAAGCAACAGACAGCCCTGGTCCACCCAACACCATGAGCCCTGGCCAGACCCTCAGCAGGGTTGCTGCCAGCTCTGGGGAATTATGGACCTAAGATGGCAGGTACGTTAGGTTCTCTGTCTGGCATCGGCAGGGAGTAAATACCTTTTCTCTCTTCCATATGGAGCCAATTTCATGGCAGTAAAATTGCAGGGCGTCTCTTGCCCCAGTTCTCCCCCTAGCCCTGCCAGGGAGTGAAGATCCCTTAGTATGAGTCTCTGGCTGCCGTCACCTTAATCCTAGGGTTTTTGCATTTCTTTCCATGGGCAGCTTACTCCTAGGGATTTTAAGCCAGAAAACACATGTGCACAGTGGAGACGTTTTATACCCAGTTTTCTGGGGTGGTGGGAGATGGGAAACAGAGCTAAAATTTTAGCACTTCCTCTTTCTTTTCTTTTCTTTTTTTAAAGTGACTGTGTGCTCAGTTGGTCGATTATTTCTGTGACAGATAATGTGAAGTGGAGGCAGAACTTCCCTTCCTCAACCCTGTCTTAATGTCTTCCTTATGCCCATGGAGTTTGCGTGTTTTTTGTTTAAAAATGAGTAGCTCCTTTGTGGTTTCTTTGAAGGTTGCATGCTCAGCTTTGCACATAAGACACACACAGGTGTCTCTGTCTGATGCTCTTGTGGCTTGGGAGGGAACAGGACAGATAACAGACGTAGGGTCAGTCTGCTGTCAGACTGAACTGAAGATCCTGTTTCTGCCAGGGCACTTGAGCTCTTTTCAGTGGAACCTGTTGGAATTGAAACTGACTTGTCCCGTGCAATGTGGACATCCAAAGAGGATCTGACACTGTTGATCACATCCTGCTTTAAACTCGGCTGCTGAGACTCCACTTTCTCTGGGGTTTTGCTTTCTACCTCTCCAACTGTACCTTCTCAGTCTTCTTGGCAGACTCTTCAGGCTCTTCCTGCCACTGAAATGTAGGTGTTTCCCAGTCGTCTGTCCTTGGCTCCCTTCCCTTCCAGCCTCCACATGCCCCCTGGCTAATCCCACTGTCTCCCCTGGATCTACCTGCCACTTTGCTGTGTGCACTGGAATCAGCAGTGTACACAGCAGCATCCCTCTGAGCTCCTGTCTAGAACCGGTGTCCCCCTGGACGAGTTCACCTGGAAGTCCTGTGCCTTCTCAGACCCTAAGGGTCCAGACTCATTGTCTTTTCCTCTCAGTCCCCTCTGGTGTTACCCATCCCTGCCGAAGGCACCATCATTCATCAAGTCCTGTAGATTTTCATTCCACACATGTCTTCTAACCATCCCTTTCTCCCCATCCCACCAATTCTGCCTTGGATCAGGCCCCCATAGAGTCTTTCCTGACAATTTCAATAGTCATATAATTGCTCGCTCTATCCAAAGTCTTTTTCTATCAAATTCAACTTTTGAACTGCTGCTTGTGTAAAATTTTTCAAATATAAATCTGAAATCATGCTGTCCTCTGCTTAAATGATTCATTTGTTCTCTACGGCTTTCTGAACAAAGTCTTAAACTCCAAACAAAGGCACACAAGGCCCTCTGTGATCTGACTCTTCCTGGGGCCCCACAGAGGGGGACCATTCACATAGAACACAATGTGACTTCTACCCCTGCAGTTACACAACAGCAGGTCTTGTCCTTGCTTATCTCACTAAACCTATGCCCTCATTCCCCTCTCCCAACCTTTTACGTTCCAACTATCAGTTTCCTGCCTCTGACACTTGTTCACGCTGCACTCTTTGCCTGGAATCCACCTTCAACCAATGTATTCCTAACCCTCCTCTGTCTCTCTGTCAGAGTCTTTATGTTTCTGGATTCAGCCTGAATCATCACCTCATGGATGTTTTCCTGACCCTCTCTCTGCCTCAGCAGAAGTGACCACCACTCTGAGGCCTCTCCTCCCCCATTCCCTTCCCACTCACACCATATCCCCCAGATTTCCACTCCGTGCCTCCCACACTCTGTTGCCCCTAGTGGTTGAAACATCTTTCCCTCCCTTAGACAGCAAGCAATTCCAGGAGCGTCTTCAGTGCCTAGCACAACATCTGCACATCTTAGGCACTTACCAAACATTGAGAGAATAAACTAACCAAAGAACGGCAGGGAAAGGAGTGGGGAGGGGCAGTCAGTGTATCACCTTCACAAATTTACCATAACAGACGTTCTGGAATCCAGCTTCTTGGGTCCAGAAACTCAACTCGATGCAGCTCCCAGAGTTAAACAGTCCCAGGGACACTATGATTCATAAGAGACTACCCCCACCAACCAAATTCCATTTTCTTTGTTTCCAATGAGATATTTAATTGTCATGTAGGGTAGGGCATTCGTGTCAATATGACCTTATATTTTCTTTTCCTGATAATAATAGAGAGCTTCTTATGAAGTTTCTCATCAGAATGTTGCTTTAGTATGTATGGAGTCAGAACACGGGGAATGAGGTCAGAGAGTCAAAGAATGAGTATCTTCAGCTGAGATACTATGGAATTCTCCTTCTCACTGAGGGGAAGCCTTGGCCAAGGAGGGCGCCAGTGCTCACACCTGCTGACAAGAGCCCCTCTTGCTGGACAGTGACAAGGCTGGACATACATTGCCGACTTTGGCCCCTTTGGTCTTTCCATTTCTCTGCTCCAAACTTGTCACCCCTCCCTTCTTTAGCCCAGACTTTTTCTGCACTGGAAATATCCATTTGGTTTCTATATTTTAGGTTACTGTCACCATCCACTAATGACCCTCAGGTCAAGAAGTTCGGGTTCTGGGTTTTGAACTTACCCCTTTCTGCATCTTCATTTACTGCCACGGACAGCCAGGCCATGTGTGGTGTGTGAACTTACAGCTTCAGTGCTCAGAAGACAGAAAGCCTTCTTTCCAAGTTGTGGGGAACTCTTGAGTATCATTGCTTCACTGACAGTCTCTATTTGCCTCACAGCTTGTAAGTCAGTGTGATCATCGACTCTTTGGAGGAAAGGTGCAGGGTTGCCTCCTTCCTGCCCTCCTTCCTTCACATTTCCTTAGACATTGACTTGATCTCCACTAGTACCCAGTAGGCACTGGGGACCTAACAGTGAACAAGGCACACAACTGCCCTCAAGGGGTTCCCAGTCTAGTGGGAGAGAAAGATGCAAAAACAACAGTGAGTGGTATGAACTATAACAGGAGGGTCAAGTGTGTCATGAGATGCTGGACCGCCTAACCAGGGTGTGGCGTGGTGTTTGGAAACCCATATTATTGTAAGACAGAGGGTCAGAGATGGGAGAGAACTGTGGGTCATCATATCCAAACCCCTCATTTTACAGATATAGAAAAAGACCCAGAGATGTGGGCTTTTATATGGTCACACAGGATTATTGGCAAACATGAGACAAGAAGTCAGACCCCTTAGTATCTCATCATCTTCCCATCACTTTAGGCTCATCTAATTCAGTGCTGGGCCCATGAGAGATACACAGTAAATAATTATTTCCCTGCCCTGTAACATTCATCAACTTTGGGATGATGAGCTGAGGAGTTCTAAGGCAAGGGAAAGGAAAGGGAACTCGTACCTGCTATGTACGAGGCACTTTCAATGCAGTATTTCCTCCACCCCTCACAATCCTAAAAAATAGGTATTATTTATGCCCATTCTACAGTCAAGAAAACTGAGGCTTAGAATTTAAATTACATTTCCAATTTCATATAAGGAAGGGAGTGACAGAGCTGTGATGCAGACCTAGAGGTCTCTTTCCAAACTAGCAGCCTTTCTGGAGACTGCAAAGTTACTATACCCATAGGTTCATGAAGGGCTGGTGATTTCCTCTTCATCTTTCGTGTTCCCATTGAGTATTCAGAGCTCTTGATCATTGTATGATGCAACCAAGCAGAAGGAGACAAGGTACCCCCCACCGAGGACTGTTGAGGGAGATTTATCAGCAGGCAAGTGAGATGCATCATCACTTGTTCAATCTGGTTCGCAATGGAGGAAAGGCAGGAGAAATCATACAGCGGGCAATATCTGGGGATACGGGTAGGTCCTTCTTTACTCTGAATTTGGATGGTTGCCAAAGGAAAATTACATTTGTATTACCAAAACAGGGCCCATGATCCAGAGGCAAGCTGATAGACTAGTGACCAGTACATTTTAACAGCTATTGAATATAGCATCATTTCCTCCTGAAATTTTAAGCATAAGATTGAGGCAATATACCAGATTTTTGTCTCAGTTCTGCCGCACACAGTAGCTGAGTGATCATGAGTGAATCAACGAACTCCTTTTCTTCAAATGTAAAAGCAGGAGTTTGGACTTTATGATCTCTCAAGGTCTCCCAATGGGATATCCTGACAAGGGGGTTAGGGACCAAAGCTTTACTGATGTCAGTAAACCTGGGTTTTGATCATTTTTCACCTTTTCACTGTGACCTTGAACAAGTTCCTTAACCTCTCTGAGGCTCAGATGTCTAATGGTAAAATGAAGGAGCAGTTCATACCTCATAGGATCTTCATGAGTCTGGGTTCATGGAACAGTGAATACAGTACAGACACAGTGCCTGGCACATGGTAAATTCTCACTGAGAACCTATACGGACCAGGGTGTGGCCCTACCCCAGAGATATAGAGGTGAATGAGGCCCCTGCCATCAAGTAGCCTACTAATGATCTGTGTTTATTAGGGAAGAGCATATTCTCGTATCCTTTCCCCTTTGACCACGTACGTAATACCCAAAGAAGGGATGAGGGAAAGGAGGAAGGAAAAAAGACGAACACTTGATAGTAATAGCTGATTCTCACAAAGTGCCTCCAAGGTGCAGGGCGTTCTTCTAGGTGGTATGCGTATAGTAGTAATTTGTGCTAGTGCTTATACCAAAAATTGTGAGGAAGACAGGATTATCCTCACCATCCCTTTTTATTTCAAATATAGAAACGAAGGTACAGAGAGATTATGTAACTTGCTCAAGATTACATGGCCAGGGTACAGCAGTGCTAGAGCTTGAATCCAAAGCAGTCTGGCCCAAAAGCCCATGCTCTTAACCACCCAGCCAGCCTGCTTCTTCATGGGGAAAGTGAACATGCAGAAAATAGCAAGATACAAGGGGCCGATGCCCAGTTTCTGTCACTGGATGGGTCTTCCTTCCCAGAATGCCTTGCACCCACCTGTCAAGGTGTGTGAGAACATGAATCACCGGTGGTCCCTATCAAAAGGACGCTTAGTAGGGCACTGAATACATCAGCAGGCCTGACTGAAGAATAATACTCATGAGGTCAATGTGATTTCTGCCTTGGGATGAGCACAGAGCTAGAAGCAGCACACTTATTCAAGTCCTATTGCCTCCATCTACTGAGTTTCTCTCCAAGCTTATATTTCTTCTCTGCAAAGTGAGGACAAACATTAATTCACAGAGGTAGTTTTAAGGATGAAATAATAAATAACTAACATTGAGGATTTATTTTGTGCCAGATCCTGTTTTACATACTTTACAGATATAGATGTATTTAATTCTCAAAACTCCAAGATGTAGGTGTTCTTATTATCATGCCCATTTTATGGAAAAGAAAGTCAAGGCACAGAAAGGTTCAGAGATCACACAGTTAATAAGTGGTGGAACCAGAATCAGAAGTTCAGCGTCCAGTTCGGTGCTTCTTACCACCTCTCTGCACTCCAGCGATCAGTTGAAAACATTTTGCAAACACTAAATGTCATTGTTGTCTGTTCTCTCATATCCATGTCTTAAGTCTTTGTTCATGCTGTTCCCTTGGCCTGGAGTGCCTTTCCTTCTCTCATCTGACTACCTCTCACTTGTCTGGTGGGGTTAAGAGTAAGATTCCAGAGCCCCCAGTTGGTGTTCTGAAACTGTCTCATGCTGGCTTGTGAGAGCTGATTGTTAAATTTTCTGGAATTTTGCCAGTCAGCTGTTAAACACAGCCATTACTAAAGATATAATTATATAAACTTACAATCAAACAAATTATATTAACAACACAGGTAATGACTACTTAAAGCTTATCACTTCCTCATTATTTTATTATGTCATACTCTTATCTATGCTCTTGAGGTTATTTCCAGCTATTGTATCTGTATGGTTGAAATAGTATTGAGTTGTATGCTGCTGTACATTCTTCCTAAGTGACCTCTGCATTCAGTAACTTGAAATTGGCCATGATGGGAATATTTACACCATAGTAATAGATGCTACAAACCAGGCTTTTTGTCCCGAGGAGCTAGTTGTTACATATTTCCCAGTACACCAATGCCATTTCTTAACTGTATGATCTTGAATAAGAAACTTTCCTGTGCCTCAGTTTTCTCACCTGGAAAATAGGGACAACATTAGTGCCTACCTCACAGGATTGTGAGGAACAAAATGGTACTTGGAAAGGATTTAGCAGAACACCTGGCACAGAGTCAGTTAGTGGCCCCTGTCAATATTATTATTAAGGCCACATTATTATTATTAGGCATCATCTTCTGTAAGTATCCTTTCCTTTCACCCAAGCTGGGTTCTATCATCAGAGATTGTCTGTGACTTGATATTTATCACACTACACTGGGATTATCAGTTTCCATGTCATTTTCCCTCTTTAGGAAGTGAGGTAGTTAACAAAGTCTAATTGAGTTTTCTCTTCTGAGCACTTAGCATAGTGCCTGACACACAGTATGTCCTCAACAAACTGTTAGGTTATTAGTGAGGGAAGCATTCAGAAGCTACTGAAAAATCAGAATTAGGGAACTTGGAGGTTTCTCTAATCACATTATAAACTTTCAAGAAATTCTCCACATCCAAGAACTGCTGAAATACTATGTTTGGGGTTCATGCCTAGGGAGTACCTTGTAATGTGGTCATTTTGGAATTTCAGGAACTAAAAGCCCCCTGACGTGGTGCCCAGACAGACCCACCACACAGTGAACTCTTATATAGCAAAGTTTTCAGTGTGTATAATATGAAGCCCCTATAATAGTCTTAGCACATTAAGTAAGAGGATGACCAGTAACTTTCCAAACTGCTTGAAAGTAGCTGGAACTGCCTTTACCTCAAATATGTAGAAAAAAAAAAAAAGATCTTGATGTTACATCAACAAACTCTAAAAGAGATTGCACAAACCTGGAGTGCCTTTCAAGGCCTGGGAGCCAATGATCAGAGGCTGATTTCAGGGGAGAGGCCAAAGGCATGTTGAAAAATTATTTTTTGTCTGTTGTTCCTTTGTATGAACTGGTTGCTGGCTTATGCAACACCCAGTAATTAAAATGGCTGGAATGCTTTGCATTTTTATAGCAACGTGAAGGCGGCTCAGAGGCCTGGAGCTGGAGCCAGCTGGAGGCCCAGTGATCCTCCCCTGGCTGCCCCTTGGCCTGGCAGAGTAGGCTGGCATCTGCCTTGGGGTGAAGGGTGGCAGGGAGGAGGGAGGAAGTCAAAGGGGTCAGGAATATGCCCAGTGCTCTCCTCCTTCCCTAGTCAGGTGTATCCAGGTGCACCACCTCTAGAAAGAAGATATGCATGGGCCACCCACCTTCTGAAGTCTATAATGATGAGTGTCCTCATTCTTCCCCGTGAAATGCAAACACTCTCTTTCCACTGTTTTCTAAAGTAGCTGTCCATGGGGGAAAGTTGTGCATACAAAATTGTGTCAACAATAATAGAGCTATCCTTACTAAATATCTACCCTGGGCCAGGTCCTGTACTAATAACATTACATATATTATCTGATTTCAAGAAAAAAAGAAAAACCCTTAGATCACATCACTTTCCTGCTCAAAGCTCTCTCTGGATCCATAATGCATTTAAAATGAATTCTAAATGCCTCACCCTTCCATCTCCAGCATATGTAGTCCCTGCCATCTTACATCCTCCGCTCTCCCTCCAGCTCATCGTGTTCCCATCATCCTGGCCTCCTTTCCATCCTTTCACTGAGCCCAGCTCAGTCACTGCTCCAGGATCACCCCACCTCCTCCTTTGACCTTCCCAGGTCCTGCCATAGCCAGTTCCTTCTTGTTATTCAGCTTCCAGCTCAGATGTCACCTTCTTAGACGTCTGCCCTGGCAGAAATAGTGCAACCATCCCTGGTCACTCATGCCACCCATTGCCCTGTTTTTCATATTTATTTCCTTTTCAGTACTTACTTCTATCTGAAGAAAAAAAAAACTTACTTGTTTGTTTACTTTTTATTCACTGTCTTTTCCACCTAGAATAGAAGCTTCTCGAGGTCAGGGCCCTCATCTGTTTTTTCTCTTGTGCATCCGCAGTGCCTCAGTATTCAATAAATATACGTCAAGATAATGAATCTTCACAACAGCCCAACAAGCTAGACATCATTGTCCTGATATTCTCCCATGAGAAAGCTGAAGCTCAAGGAGGTCAAATCACTTGCCCAAGATCATCTCATAGGAACTGATGTACCCAAGGTCTCTGCCTCTTAAGCCCATGCTTTGGGATGGGTATGCACAACTTTCCCCCATGAACAGCTACTTTAGAAAATAGTGGAAATGTAGTGCCTGCATTTAAAGGGGAAGAATCAGGACGCAAGGCTACCTATGAGCGCTTTAGTAGTATAATGATAGTGGTACCAGGAATATGAATGTAAACACTTGATGGGACCCCACCACGCTGGGGTTCTAGTCCAAGTTCTGCCACCTATGTTACCTTGGATGAGTTAGTTACCCTCTTTGGGTGTTTTTTTTGAACGTGCAAAGGGTATCTGCTTCTACTTCCCCAGGGACAATTACATGTCAGTGTTTGAAGCCCTGGCATTCCAATGCCTCCCCTGTCCTGAGACAGAGAGGCTTGTATGTTGCATGAATCACTAGGATGGGAACCACATCATGGAGGAATGATGCTCTCCTGACCACATGCGTGTGCCCTGCCTGTGGGTAACTTCGGGAATAAGCAGCTGGATTTAGAAGTTGGCTTTTAAAGCCTTTAGGGTGCTTGAGGATGGGCAGACTTACTTAAAGGAATAACATCATCACTGCCCCTCTCAGTGTCCACACTTTGCCTCCCTGATAGAGCTTGGCTGCTCAGCCTGTGCTTCTGGCCTCAGAGTCTGCCTCAGCCTCACTCTCACCAGGTTTCATCCTAGCCAGGCAGGATCTGTGCCCTTCCTCACTATGACACAAGTTGTATCTTCTCCTTACCATTGGCTTTTTAAGAAGTGTTTTGTTTTGATGTGATTCCAATTTATAGAAAAGTTGCAAGAATAGTTCAAAGGATTACAAGATACCTTTTGCCCAGAATTTAACCCAAAAGGTTAACATGTTACTATTTCCTCTCTTCCTTCCTTTGCCCGCACTCTCTCTCTCTCTCTCTCTCTCTCTCTCTCTCACACACACACACACACACACACACACACACAAACAACTGTTTACGAGTCAGCTGCTGACATGATACTTCTTTACCCATAAATATTTTCCAAACACAGGCCACCATCAGCTTCTACAGTGTGGAGCAGCTTAGCCCCTGGGGTCGGTCCATGGGGTTTGCATTCCAAACCCCAACTCTACCTCTTACTAACCATGTGCTTTTATGCAGAAGATTTCACTCTTTACTTCCTCATCTATAAATTGGGGGCACTAAGAGCACCTACCTTCTAAGGCCAAAGCAAGAATTAAATGAGATACCCCCCTTTTGATGGCTCAGCACTGTGCTTGGGATGTGGAAAGTGCATGATAAGTAAATGAGAGCATGTTTTGCTGCAATGCCAATGTTTTTTCTTCTTTGAAATGATATTAATTCCTTGGATTTTTCCTTCTCCTTCTTCTTCAGGCCAGTTCTCATAGGAAAAAACAAGACAGGTTCTGTCATTCATTAACCCCTTATTTACTGAGCACCAATGTCTGATCTCACCCTGTTCTGATTATTGAGATAAAGCAGCAAAGAAGACAGAGAGCCTCTGTCCTGAGAGAATGTGTTAGCAAGGTGGAGACAGACAGTGGACATGGAAGCAAACAGATGGACCACTTCAGTGGGTCATAAGTGCAATGAAAAAGAAAACTGAGTGACTTTGGAGCCGCAGAGCAGGCAGGGGCTCTTTTGATTAGGGTAACTGGAGATGACTTCTCAGAGGAGATCAAAGTTCCAGTAGATCCTTTTAGTCTGAGAAAATGCCTTCTGAGAGCATGTCAGGCACAATTTGGTTGCTCAATAAATGTTTTTCTCTTGATTGTGTGCACAGGGGGATGCATGAAAGTTTTAAATTCTCCCAAAAGAACATAATCATGCGAACAAGCACTTCTCTACAACTTGCTTGGAGCCATGCACTTTACATAAATTATCCTGTCAGCCTTCCTGGACTCCCTGTGAAGTTGGTATTATTCACCTCATTTTATAGATGAGGAGACTGAGGTTCAGAGAAGCAAGTTCATTTGCCCAAGAACAAAGAGAGAGTAAAAAGGGGTCCTCTGACTATACGTAGCACCAGAACTCCACCCAAAACCACAATATCAGCCTCAATCTACTCATAAGGATGAGCAGGTTTTCATTTGAAGAACGAGTTTTGTGCTAGATGTTAGAGGCACTTTTCTAACCCCAGCTCTGCTGTTTATGAGCTGTGAGTCTTGCTGTAACCCTCATGACACTGAATGGTCCCTCTCATTTGCTCCGGCTGTAACAGGTGAGTTCACCTGTTTTTTTGTTTTGTTTTGTTTTGTTTACTTTCTCTGCCTCCTCTTTGACAGTGAAAAGTAATGCAAACAAGGAAGAGAATTAGTAGGAAAACAAATGAGCTGCAGATATCACCTGTACCAAATAATCATATCGAGAGCCAGAGAGTAGGCCTGCCTTGGAGGGGGCATGGAGGAGAAAGATGACTCCTCTGCCTCACAACATCCAGACTCAGCCTTGTACTCTGTGCACAGTAGGGGCTCAAGCCTGCTCTTTTATGAACAAATACAACTGTTCTCTTAACGCCAGTTAGAAAAGCAGTTGACATTGTTCATGGCTGCACCTCATGTGGTGTGCAAATAATGCTAACTGTTCTATTTCAGGACTCCTGTTTTAAGCAAGCCACTGACATATTAGAGAGTTTCCAAAGTAGGATGGATAGGAGAGAGTTACCATTGTGGTTAGTTGACTAAATTAATTATCTATTCCTGCATGACAATATTACCAAACACTTAGTGGCTTAAAACAACGCACTTTTATAATCTCACGGTTTCTATGGGTCAGAAGTCCAGGCCTCCTGGCTTAGCTGGGTCCTCTGCAAGGCCACAGTCAAGATGTTGACTGGAACTGTAGCTTCATCTTCCTTGCTCACATGATTGTGGCAACGTTCCATTTCCTGTGGACTCAGTTTCTCACTGGCTATGGGCTGGAGTATACCCTCAGCTCCTTGTCATGTGACTGTCTATAGGCAGCTCACTATATGGCAACTTGCTTCTTCAAAGCCAGCAGGGAAGAACGTATCCTCCCAGGATGGGCCTTGCAGTCTTATGTAATGTGATCATATACGCATAATCATATAGATCTCCTCGCATTTGCTGTATTATACTGGCGGAAAGCATGTGGGTTAAGGAAATTATGCAAGAATGTAAATACCAAGAGGAGGGACTCACAGGGACCACATTAGCTTACCCTTCAAACAGAGCAAACAGGAGGATTAGAATGTGAAAAGCCTTAGAAAGCATGGAGTACAGAGTACAGTTGAAGGCAATTGAAAATTTTAACCTGGAGAAGAGGAAAATAGTAATAATAAACACTTAAATGCTTTAACTGAGGACTTTTTATATATTAGCTCGCTTAACTGTCATATAAGGTAGATATCTATAAGGTAGATACTATTACCGTCCCCATTTTATAGATAAGGAAACTGGGCACAGATATTTCAAGTAATATGCCAAGTTGACACAACTACTGAGTAGTACTGCTGGGAGTTGAACCCAGGCAGTCTGCCTCCAGGGTTTATACCCAGCAAGGACTGTCAGTCATTAGAAGACAAGATTAAGTTTCCCTTAAAAGATACAAAGACCAAAGGGTAAAAGCTATTGCGTGGTAGATTCAGGGCTTACCAGAAGCTCTGAGTCCTCATTGCTAAGGCATAATTAGCAAGTGCTGAGGAGCAGTTGTCCAGGTTAGACTAGGCAAGTATGCTTGTGTGTACCACAGTCTGCACCACTTCCTATTGTCTCTTTAACTGAGACCATAGGTCAGTTATTTCTCAGACTGTACCGTGAACTCCTAGGCCAGGCATTTGAGCAATATAAACCTGTGGTCACAGGAGGAAGAAGCAAAGGAGGAGCTGGGCCTTAGTGACTATGTGAGAGGCTCAGCAGTTGTAGGAAGGGAGCCATAGGACAAGGATGCAAGTATCAAGCAGGTCAGCCTCCACTGTGAGCTGAGACCAAGACCCTCACTCATTTTGCTGGGTCTTTAGCTCCCTTACCTGTATGGCAATGGCTGTTTCTGGTCCCACTGGCCCTTGGGAATATCCAATGAGATCGTGGAGAATGAACTAACTAACCCCTAAACATCCTTCGAGGCCCAGATCCATAGACTAAGCGAAGCCAGATTCCTTGTATTAGAACTACAAGACCTGAAAACCCATTTGTTTTCCTTCTTATTGTGGAATTTTCCTTCAGAAATAGTTTTTAAAGGGGGAAAAATTCCAACCCTTTGAGAAAATAGAAAGGGGAGGACTCATGGAGGGAAAGCTTCATTGTTAGGTAAGGAGTTCTTTGTGGATACTTTTTTGTTCTATTTTTAAAAGAAAGCTATTCTTCAAGAGAATGAAAAGAAAAAGGGAGGAGAGAAGCATATCCTGCTGTGGATCTACTCTGCCCAAGAATCCCAATGCAGCCCCTGGAGAAAGGAAAATGCATCAGAAAATGATCTGGGAAACCCTTAAATAGCAGTTGTGCTTTGGCCCTGCCTCAGTCCATCATCAACAAAAATAATAGCTAACACTTAAATAACATTTACTATGTGCCAGGGACTGATGTACGTACTTTATTATTAATTCCTTTAAGCCTCAGCTCAGCCCTGTGGGGCAAACATGATTATCATAATCCCATTTGATAGGTGCGAACTGAAACCCAGAGAGGTTAGGTAACTGGCCTTGCCCAAGGCCACACTGCCCATTGGAGGCAGAACCAGGATTCAAACCCTTATAGTCTTGCTCTAAGACTTGTGCCCTAAAACCACCACCTACTCAGACCCTCACAGATTGATTGAACAGGTAGGTAGATAAGGCATCATGCTAGGTACCAGGGGATGAGAGGGAGGAGGAGAGAGGCATGAGGAAAGAGCAAGACCCTAAAAGTTGTGTTTCTTAGGCTAAGTTCACTTTCTAGTTATGGGAGCTCGGGAAGGACTATGAATAACTGGGTCTTGCAGTGCCTTACACAATTAAAACACAATGGAAGGAGGGAGAAAAGGAGAGACAGAGGAAGGAAGGGAGAAAGGAAATAGAAGCAATAATAACTAATCATTATAATAGTAGCTAGCTCTTATCAAATGTTTGTACTACTAAGTGCTTTACCCACATCATATTGTTTAATTCTCATAATAACAATCCTATGGCATGGTTAATATTACTACCTCCATTTGAAGGATAAAGAAACTGAGGCATGGGAAATTCATTAGCTTGTCCAAGGTCACACAGCTGGAAAGTTGAGGAGCCAGGATTCCAAACAGGCAGTGTCATTTTAGTGCCCAGAACCTTAGCTAGTAACAAAAATAGTAAATATTTGAGGTCAAGGTGTAATCCCTCCCATATGCAGGGTACTTGGTGGATTACAAAACTCTTTGTGGTGAAGTTTCCAAGGGTGGAGATGGGGACAGAAATTTCCGGGGTTCTCAGCCAGCGATTCTCAGCTAACACTTGGGTGGAAAATGCCGAAGCAAGTGGAGATGTGAAACAGAAACCCGGGCAGCCAACTGCGCTGCTCAGAGGCCCTTTGGTAGCCTGGTCCACTCAGGTGCAGCTTGGTCTTATGCAGCTATACTCTGGTCATCTGTAATTTTACTCCCCAGGACACACTCCTGAGACACCCATCTCATTTACTGCCTCGCCCCCCCAGGGCCAGGTGCAGCCCATAAAACCTTAGCCTAGTTCAGCAAAGCACAAGCCAGATGCAGTGTCCCATACTCGTGAGCTGGCAGCTATTTAATTTGTGCTCAGGCAGGTAGGCAAAGGAAAACAGAAATCAAGGCAGCAGGCCTCAGGAGGCTCAGTTTAGGCACGCGGTTCTTGCCTGTGTGGACTTGGCAGTGCTAAGGTAGAACACAGAGGATTGCTCAGCCTTCCCTAAAGAGGGAGCTCTTTGTTCCTGCCCCCTCTACTATGGTTCACTTCCCTGCCCTGATTATGCTGCTGCAGAATGGGGCCACCAATACCTGCCCAACCTATAGTCTTGAGACGGAGGATTAAAGGAGTTAATATAGATGGCATCACAGTTGTAATCTGCAAAGCACGTACAGGTGGTAACATATTTGTCCTAGTAATGCATTTCCTGGGGAGGCAGTATGTCCTGGGGGAAAAAGCACAGCACGAGGATCACACAGACCTGGTTTTGATTCCCATCTCTACCACTAGCCAGCTGTGCATCCTTGGTTTCCTTTCTTGTGAAGTAGGCCCACTTCACAGAGTCACGGTGAAGATGAAATGAGACAGCACCTGACTCATGGAAGAAACTTAATGAAGAGTGACGAGTAATTTGAGTAATTTGGTATGTTACATCTACAGTTCTGCACCGTTGTCATTCCCTTAGGACAGCCTTCTCTGACCTCTAGGGCCAGATAAGAATCCGGTACAAGCCAGCATATGTAGCAATTCCCTGTAGCATATATCACATTTTACATCTATTTGGATGATTATATGATTACCATTAGCCTCCCTCACTAGCCATGTATGGAGGCAGGGACTATGTCTGTCTTGGGCCATTACTGTAACCTCAATGCCTGAGACAAGGCTGGCACACAATAGGTGCTCAATAAATATTTGTGGAGTAAATGAAGGAAATGAGTAGTACCTCAATATGCTGGTGTATTCCACTTATTTGGAAGGTAGGGTTACAAATAGGTTTTTGGTTTTGGTAGTGAAAGTCCTTGAGTTTATTTTCCTTTTAAGAAATAATTAAAGCATGTTCAAGATTGTCTTTAAAATAGTGTCATCCTCATTAACAGAAGCTTTGCCAGAAGCAAGGATGCAGGTGATCAGAGCCCTGTTATATTAGATTCACTTGACAAATAGAACCAGGCAGCCAGATACTTGCTTTGAGCCCCATAGCTGACACCACACCTGGGAAAGGATAAGGAGAGGGAGATGTTGGGTCAGCCCGGGTCAGGGCCACCCGGAACAGGACCTTCAGGCATGTGGAGCTTCCCTGGCATTGTCAGATGGCTCAGGTGTCCTTCCTGGTTTCCTTTCCCAGCCAACCTGCCCTGTGAAAGCCAGCTCTTTGCTCTGGTCCCCTTCTGCTGTCTGCTTCTCCACCTCCCCCATGCCACAAAGTTCAGCCTTAGGGGCTTCCCTTTGAAAAGAAGTTTGGAACCTCATATTCCTGGGTTAGTAGAAGCGCCTGGAATCCCACCCAAGTCTAACCAAATGGTCCACAGTGAGGTACACCTGCCTGAACACTGGAGTTTACTTCACCCAAAACTGAACATCATTCACTGTCAGAAACATCTCCTAAACCTTTCACAAATCACCTGGACTCTGATAAGCGCCAATGTCAACATTTAGCCTTTCTGGTTTTCTCTGCCTCTTGGCTGTGGTGTTTTTCCCGAGAGAGTGGAGACGGGAAGTAGTTTGCAGGGTTAGGGCACAGCCAGACAAATAAAGGGATTTCTGTCCCTTTCTGAATTTGATTTTGGTGGAGGAGGCCACAGAGGGGCCTAACTGCATTCTAGCAAAGTTGACTTCCCTCCTGAAAGCACATGTCCTGACCCACGGGAAACAGAATGATCTAAGGTCAAACATTGTATGGCATAATAATTCTTAAAACTGTAGGAAACCTAACTTTTTTTTAACCCCGAAAAAACTAAAAATAAAATTAAAATAATGTCATCCTCTTTTGCTTGCTTTTCAATATGTTTTCTTGGGTAGGGCTACAGTTCAATGCAAGCCCTGAGGATTTCACTTCACGCAGCATAATCCTATGAGAATGTCTCCCATGGGAATGTCATCTGGTCATTGGGTCTTAATGGAAACAGAAGGTTGAAAAATGTGGTATTACGTCACAGGTCCCCTTTGCCTGTAGCCTCTGGTCTAGAAAATTGGAAATGAGAATGGCCTTGTCTTTCCCTCAGATGACATGAACATTGAAAAGTTAATGCTCCTAAGATCCTAGCAGAATTATCTACTTCCTGCCATAAAACTTCCTGCCTTGTGATGCTATTTATCAATCCTTTAACCCTAATGTGTCTTGACCAGCCAGAACCTGATAGGAGAAAAGCATTTTTTCCTTGGTGTGGCAGCCTGCACACCTCTATTACAGCATATATCACCTTCCTTTGCAATAATTTAGGGTTTTTCACTAGATTGGTGGTGTCCCCATGAACCTTTTATCTAATAGTTAACTTTTTAGTACAATAAGTAGTATAAAAATTTAGCAAATTAAATTCACAAATTCGTGGATATTATTGCTTAGATAAAAGCTGACACTTCAGTAAGAGGAAAAAAAGAGTCAATCCAAAGAAAATACTAAATAAATATTAACAGTAAACTGTTAATAGAAAATGGCAAAATGAATGTGAAAAGCTAATGTGTGAGCTTTAGGAATGCTGCAATTATTTATTTTCTTCTCTCTCCTCCCATTAATTTGTGAGTTCCTTTGGGATAGAGACTGCCTTTTGTTCTGTATATCCCAAGCACTGACACAGTACCTGACACACAGGAGTCCAATAAATTCAGTGAATATGGGATGTGTGGGTACAAAAATGATGAATGGATGAGTGAATGGCAGGACAGGCTTTGTATCTTGGGCTGTGACAAATCCACTGAGGTTGGGGTCTTCCAACCCCAGAAATGCCTCGGGAACAATGGTGCCTTGGGAACGACCGTGTACTGAGGGAGGACTTTCCTTCCTAAACAGGTTTCTGTGTGATAATAATTGGTAAAAGGAGGGTTGGGCTAGCTCCCGGCAATGAATTCTAATGTGCCATCTTACCCCTCCTCCGATTCTTCTCAGAAGACAGGATTTCCAGCTGCCTGGAATAAAGAGTACTGAAATCCACAGCTAGGGCACTTCGGACAAGTCATACAAATTGTGTGGCCTCAAGTAGGTTCCTTAATGTCTCTTCTCTGTGGAATGAAGGAGCCATTACAGCAAAAGAAATTCTATGATTCTGGGAGGGATTGGTTCTGAATTTGAAACCTACAGAGAAGGCAGAGAGGAGGAGGTACTGATGAGCTGGTGCAAGCTGATGGAGGTACTGATGATTCAGGCTTGAAGAATTGACGCCTTGGCATTCAGCAATCATCTCTGCCATCAGCATCATGGGTTTGCTCTGGGTGGTGCATCTGTGAGGTGACCTGTGGCCACTTCCAGCTTTAGAAACTTTCTTATTGTGCCTGGTGGGAAAGGGTGGCTTCTGCTGCTGAGGCCCCCACCTACCTCTGGTCAGGGTAGCCTGGTTATGCCTGCCAGGCATGCAAATTTTCTTCCACTTGGAAGTCTTATGCCTCCTCCTAGGACCACACTTGACAATTACTGAACACTGTTCATGTTCTCTGTCCCATCTGATCTCCACAGGATCCCAGAGGAGGCCACTGAAGGTAGTGCAAAGGGAGGTGGTAACTAAGTACTTCAGGCCATGTGGCTCAGTAGAAAGAACACCTGCTGTGGGGCAGATAACTCATCTCAAGGTGGCCCAAGGTCTGGGGCTTGGAGCCCGACCCCTGTGTTCAAAGTCCAGCTCTACCAGGTGCCAGCTGTATAACCTCAGGAAAGCTAGATCTCTTCTCTGGGCTGCAGTTTTCTCATTTATAAAATGGGAAAATAATAGTATCTTCTTCATAGGGCTCTTAGAATATTGAATGAACACCATCTGGCACATGGTAAGTGATCATATTTTATTACCTCATAGTTTATTTTGAGTATTTATTGAGATAATGGGTGTGTCCATTTCCCAGGGCTTCCATAACAAAGTACCACACCCTGGGTGGCTTAAAATAACAGATATTTATTCTCTCACATTTCTGGAGGCCAGAAGTCGAAAATCAGTATCACTGGGCTGAAATTAAGGTGTCAGCAGCACTGTGCATCCTCTGGAGGCTCTAGAGGAGAATCCCTTCCTTGCTTTGTCCAGTTTCAGATGGCTGCCAGCATTCCTTGGCTTGTGGCTACATCTCTGACATCTTCTTCCATCTTCACGTGGCCTACGTGTGTGTGTGTGAGTGAATTCTCTCTGTCTATAAAGATACATGTGATGGCATTTAGAGCCCACCCAAATAATCCAGGTTAATTTCCCATCTCAAAATCCTTATTTAATCATATCTATAAAGAACCTTTCTAATTAAGATAATATTTATAAATTTCAGGAGTTAGGATGTGGATATCTTTCTTCAGCCTATCACATGGTTGGCTCTTTGCAAACACAGTTTGTCAACCCCTGTTCTAGAAACATAGGGAAGCGCCTCCCAGAATGGTCAGCTCCCAGCCTCTGAATCTGCCTTCTGGAGGCCCCTCGGCTCACTCTGCATCTACATCTGGCCCACACCAGGGTTCTCCCTATTGTTAAACACTTCCTAGAACTGTGTATGTTTTCCTCACCCATGCCCCCCCTGCAAAAAGTTGATAACACCAACATCTGCAACATTTCTTGACCTTCTGGTCTTGCTTTTATCTCCCCTATGGCCCAGCACTGTCCTCAGGGACAAAAAGAATGATTTTTGGAAGTTCAGTTTTCCAGAGTAGGATTCTTTCTTCACCTTATTTTTCAGGCTTGATGGTTTTTCCTGATGTCCTCAGAGGGTTTTGCCCTATCCTCTCTGGTCTAAAACTGCTCTCCTGACACCCTATTCCAGCGTCATGCAAACAACCATCCTTCCTGAGGTGAACTGTTCTGTTCCCCAGGCCTTGCACAAACCTGGCTCCAAGCAGCAGCTAAGAAGTTTACTCTCCCTCCCCTTTCCAAGTTTGATCGTGGAAAGAGAGCTATGTTAGTTTCTAGGTCCTCATTGGCTGGTAAAACTAGCACAAACATGCTAATAAATGAACATTTGCTGAGGGAATGAATGAATACCACACAAGCTCATAGGTAATCTCCTCCATGGAGAGTGTGCCTCTTTTTTTGCAGTCCACAAACTTGAAAATGAACAAAGGACATTGCTCATCTTTTGGTGGGGTATTGCAAATGGCCAGTCATGCACACTGGGTATAGGCATTAAAGTTCTGGTGATCATGATATCATGGGATCCTTCCCTGTGAGAGAGACAGACAGGTGTTACTCTCTCCATTTTAAAGAAGGAAAACTGAGGTTCAGAAAGATCAGGTAGGTAACTGGCCTAATATTAGAAAAATAGTAGGTAGCAGATTTGGTCCTGGAGCCCATTCCCTACCTGGTGTTTCCACAGCCTGGGTGAAGTCTGTTGTATAACAAAGGTGGCATGGAAGGTGCCAAGAGCCTGGCCTGGGAGTTAGGGGACTATTCTGATGTCTTCTCTGTCACTAAATTTGTTGGTGAACTTTTTCTGTCTGGTATTCAATTTTCAGAATTTTATCATCTGTGTGGTAGACAACTTCAGGGGGCCAGGCTGCTTATATAAAATTAATAATAATAATCATAATAATAACAACAACAACAGCAATAATAATACCACCTACCATTTAATTGAGCTCCTAGTACGAGCCAGGCACCCTTCTATGTGCTTTATATGGATTAGCTAATTTAATCTTCATAGCATCCTTATGAGTGCTCTTATTATAGCCACTTTACAGAGGAAAACACTGAGACACAGAGCAGTTAAGAGCCTTGATTCAGGGCCACACACCTATTACTTGGGGAATATGGAGTACCAGGAATAAGGAAGTTGCTAAAGTATATGGACAGGTGAGGAAAGATTTCTCCAATGAGGCAGACACATGAATAAAGGCAAATAGAGAGAAAGCCATGTGGATATCTAGGATTAGAGTTTTTAGAGCAAGGGAATATCAAGTGGAGAGGCCCTGAGATGGGAGCATCCTTAGTGTGTTCAAGGAGCAGTAAGTGAGCATGGGGAGTAGGCAGGAGATGAGGTCAGAGATGGGCTGGGTGGGGAGGGGTAGACTGTGTAAAACCTTATAGCTGATGGTAAGGAAGTTGGCTTTTGCTCAGAGTGAGATGGGAAGTCATTGCAGGGCTCTGAGCAGAAGAGTGGCCCTTGACTTACATTTGAAAGAATTATTCGGTCTGCCATGAGGAAAAGAGGCTGGTGGGGGCAAGGGCAGAAAGAAAAGATGGAGGAGATTAAAATAATCCAGGAGAGAAGTATTGGTGACCTGGACCAGGGTGGGTAGCAATAGACATAGTAAAACGTGGTCCATTCTGATTTTATTATGAAGGTGTGGTGGACAGAATTTGCCAATGGGTTGGATGTGGGGTATAAGAGAAAGAGGAAAGTCAAGGGTGACACCAAGGCTTTGGGGCTGATCAAATAAAAGGAGCTGCCATTGACTGAGATGGGGAAGTCTGCAGGTTGAGTAGTGAGTAGGGTTGCAAATCAGAGTTTGGCTTTTGATGTATTTAACGAGCAGTGCTTTTTAGGCATCCAGGCAATGTTGAAGATGTCACTGAATCTAGGGTAGGGGGAGAGGATTGTCTTAGGATATAAATTTGGGAGTCATCAGTACATAGATGATATTTAAAGTCATGAGACTGAGATCACCATGGGAGTAAGTGTGGATAGACAAGAACAGAGATCAGAGTACTTCAAAGTTTTAATAGTCAGGACAATGAAGAGGAATCAGTAAAAGTGACTGAGATCAAACAGTTGGTGAGAATCAAGAGTGGTGTCCCAGATGCCAAATGAGGAAAGTTTTTCAAGGAAGTAGAGTGATCAACTATGTCAAATGCAGCTGCTTGGTAAAATAAAACAAGAGTTGAAATTTTATCATTATATTTAGCAACATGGAGGTCATGGAAGACCTTGACAAGTGAAGGGGTAGGAATGAGTTCAAGACAGAATGGAAGAGAAGTAGAGCTCAGAAGTATAGACTTTTTGCTATAAATATAATTAGAAAAATTGGATGGTAATTGGGAGATAACATAGAGTCAAGAAAGACTTTTTAATTTTTTAAGGGAGGTATTACAGTAGCATGTTTGAATGACCATGGGAATGATCCATTAGTAAAAGAAAAGTTGATACAGGAGAGAGAGGAGAAATTGGTGGAATAATATCCTAGAATTGGGGGAGGGGAGCACTATCTAGAGCACAATGGAAAGGTTCCCATGGGTAGGAGTAGAATTCATCCAGAGGAACCAGGGAAGGCACAGTGTATGGCAGTAGATACTGGAAGGTGGTAAATATGGTGGCGGGAGGTTGGGCAAATCTCTTCTGATTGTTTTTGATGTTTTTATAAAATATGAAGCAAGTTATTATCACTGAGACTCTAGAGGAGTAGGCCAACTTAAAAGCATAAGAAGAAAGGATACAATGTTAAATAGTTGCCTAAAAGAGCAGGAGAGTGAATGGACTAGGAAAGCCTAATAGAATGGACGAGCTTCAGATGAGTCCTGAAGTTAATGGTCATCTTTTTCTCTGGCCGTGTTCACATGCAGTATGTTCTGATCACCTTTGCACCGGAGGGCAAAGTAAAGTGAAACAAAGTGACATTTATAGTAGGAAGGCAAGATCAGCTTTGAACATGTGCTTGAGTGCCTGTGGGATTAGATGGCCAGGAGGCAGCTGATTATAAGTATGATCTGGAGCTCAGGAGACAGTCTGGGATAAAGTGAGGGTCATCAGCAAAGAGGTGGTAACTGAAACTGAGAAAGTAGATGAGATATCTAAGAAAGGAAGTATAAAGAGAAGAGGGTTGGGCACAAATTTGTGAAACACTTTCATTTTAGAGGGTAGAAAGAGGAAAGGATCCATCAAGAGAGGCAGAGAAAGGAGCTGAAAAATTAGATGAAGCATTTTTTCCTGAAGCCTAGAAATGAGAAGTTCAAAGAAAAAGAGTGAAAATCATTCAGGGAGGCCAGGAAGAAGCAGAAAGTCCCCTGGGTTTATCCAGAAAGAAGTTGGTACTGGGTTATCTCAGAGCATTTAGCAGAAGTGCAGAGAAAAGGAACTCATGAGCAAAGACACAAGGGGCATGAAAGAAAAGACCAAAGAGAGTGATATACAAATAATAGGAGCTTTAGAAAGAAAAAAAAAAGTTACTGGCAGAGAGACTAAAGATATAACAGAAGAAAATGTCCCTGAACTAAAGAAGGATCTGAGTCATCTGATAAAAGGGTATCCCTGAGTCCTAGAAAGATTAATGATAAAATAAATAGAAAGATAAAATCTGGTGACAGTTCTGAGCTCCAGAATAAAAAGAAAACCTGAGAAGTTTTCGGAGAAAGAGATAACAACTATAAACCATTGATGAAGGAAATTAAAGAAGACTTTAAAAAATGGAAAGATATCCCATGCTTCTATGTTGGAAGAATTAATATTGTTAAAATGGTCACACTGCCCAAGGCAATCTACAAATTTAATGCAATCCCTATCAAATTACCCAGGACATATTTCACAGAACTAGAACAAATCATAATAAAATTTATATGGAACCACAAAAGACCTAGAATTGTCAAAGCATTACTGAAGAAAAAGGAAGAGACTGGAGGAATAACTCTCCCAGACTTCAGACAATACTACAGAGCTACAGTCATCAAGACAGCATGGTACTGGTACAAAAACAGACATATGGACCAATGAAACAGAATAGAGAGCCCAGAAATGAACTCACAAACTTTTGGTCAACTAATCTTCGACAAAAGAAGCAAGAATGTACAATGGAATAAAGACAGTCTCTTCAGCAAATGGTGTTGGGAAAACTGGACAGCAGCATGTAAATCAATGAAGCTAGAACACTCCCTTACACCATACACAAAAATAAACTCAAAATGGATCAAAGACTTAAACATAAGACAAGATACAATAAACCTCCTAGAAGAAAATATAGGCAAAACATTATCTGTCATTCATCTCAAAAATGTTCTCCTAGAACAGTCTACCGAAGCAATAGAAATAAAAGCAAGAATAAACAAATAGGACCTGATGAAACTTACAAGCTTCTGCACAGCAAAGGAAACCAGAAGTAAAATAAAAAGACAACCTACAGAATGGGAACAAATTTTTGCAAATGAAACCGACAAAGGCTTGACCTCCAGAATATATAAGCAGCTCATATGACTTAATAAGAAAAGAACAAACAACCCAATCCAAAAATGGGCAGAAGACCTAAACACGCAATTCTCCAAGGAAGACATACAAATGATCAAAAGGCACATGAAAAAATGCTCAATATCACTCATTATCAGAGAAATTCAGATCAAAACTACAATGAGGTATCACCTCACACCAGTCAGAATGGCCATCATTCAAAAGTCCACAAATGACAAATGCTGAAGAGGCTGTGGAGAAAAGGGAACCCTTCTGCACAGCTCGTGGGAATGCAGTTTTGTGCAGCCACTGTGGAAAACAGGATGGAGATTCCTCAAAAGACTAGGAATAGACTTACCATATGACCCAGGAATCCTGTTCCTGGGCATATATCCAGAAGGAACCCTACTTCAGGATGACAATGCACCCCAATGTTCATAGCAGCACTATTTACAATAGCCAAGACATGGAAACAGCCTAAATTTCCATCGACAGATGACTGGATAAAGAAGAAGTGATATATTTATGCAGTGGAATACTATTCAGCCATAAAAAAGACAGCATAATGCCATTTGCAGCAACATGGATGTTCCTGGAGAATGTCATTCTAAGTGAAGTAAGCCAGAAAGAGAAAGAAAAATACCATATGAGATCGCTCATATGTGTAATCAAAAAAAAAAAAAACCAGTAATACAAAACAGAAACAGACTCATAGACATAGAATACAAACTTGTGGTTGCCAAGGGGGTAGGGGGTGGGAAGGGACAGATTGGGATTTCAAAATGTAGAACAGATAAACAAGATTATAATGTATAGCACAGAGAAATATATACAAGATCTTATAGTAGCTCACAGAGAAAAAAATGTGACAATGAATATATATGTGTTCATGTATAACTGAAAAATTGTGCTCTTCAATGGAATTTGACACAACATTGTAAAATGATTGTAACTCAATAAAAAATGTTTTAGAAAAAAGAAAAAGATAACAGGCTACTTATGAAGAGAAGAGAAAGAGGCTGCTAACAGACTACTCATCTGCAACACTGGAAGTCTGAAGACAATGGAACAATTTTCTTTAACTATTGAAAGAAATGTATATAATTCAGGATTCCCTTACCCAGCCATGATTCCATGCATATTAGAGACACTATAATTTACAAAGACTCAAAGTATACCATCCACATATTCTTGCTGAGGGAATTACTTAAGAATCTACTCCAGTCAAATGAAAAATCAATCAGAACAAAGATCTCAAAATGAGGGAAGATAGAGCATGCAAGTAAATTGTGTGTGTGTGTAAGTTGTATGTGTGTGTTTAAAGCCACCAGCAATCCTTTGGGGGAGTAATCCTGGAAAAGTAGTTGGGGCAGAAGCTGGATTGCAGGGGATATGAAAGCAGTATCCAGAAAATACTTATTCAAGAAATTTGGAGATAAAGCAAGAGGGGAAGATCACTTAAGGAAATACTTGGTTTTATTTATAAAGCAAAATCCAAGTGTGTTTGTAAGCCAAGGAAAAGGAGTTGTAGACATGGAAGGTGTACAAATGTGTGGCAGCCCTGATACAGTAGGGACTAAATCAATGCTGATGATTTGAGAATAGGACTTCTTCTATTCTAGAAGGCACAGATGTTTGACTAGCTTGGATTTGGGAGGCAAAGAAACATACAGGACTGGTTAGGAAGAGAGAAGGAAAAAAGGGTTGGGGAGGAGAGAGAGAAAACAGTTTGCTACAGATATCCAACAGGTTATCAGAGTCACATACCTAAAGCATGTGTTTTAGTGTAAGTGTATTTAATTCTGTGATCTGGGAGCATAGCCCAGTCAGCACATCATTTAGCTGCGAGCTGTCTGTTATCACTCATTGCCACAAAACTAGAGCAGATTTCTGAAGGAAGGGGTATGATAAGACTGATAATTTTTTGAGGAAGAATGAATTAAAGCATATCTGGAAGCCCTAGACTGGGCACGTAGGGGAAGCATAAGGACATTTGGTTCTCAGTGGCATGACAAAAGTGGGAAACCACATGAAGGCAGGGATGGAAACCCAGGACAAAATCAGGTTACTTTATGAAATAGCATTATATAAAGGTGGGACCAGCCGCATAACACACTGGGCATGGTCTTCTGAGCTGCAGAGATCTTGGCTAAAATCTTGTGCAAATCTTGGCTCTTGTTCACTGTGAGACCTGAGAAAATGGTTCCACTTCTATGAGCACTGACTTCCTCCTCTATAAATTTGAGTGATAACACAGCCCTTGCAGACATTCTGTGACTATCACATGCATTCAGCAGGTTGTTGTGGAGGGCCCACTGTGTGCCAGGCTTTGTTCCCAGGGCTAAGGGTTCCTTGGTAAAGAAAACATTCGTGTTTCTCCCTCCTGGAGCTTCCACTCCAGATGATCGTGAGAAGTAGAGTGAGAAAAGCCGCAAGCACAGAGCCTGGGCATGAAAAGCACAAATGGTGCTTGACAGATATCACTTCCACCCTACCCCTTCCCAAAGTGGCTTCCACAAAGGCTCCTCGTCCGACCCCACGTCCCCAGGCTTCCTCCGGATGGTTGGCGGAATTAGATGGCTCTGAGTACCTCTCCTCCAGTCTCCATACCGCAGTGGTGGGACCTCAATTTTCAGCAAAATTCCTTGAAAACCAATCTCTTCCATCTGGTTACAGAGCTGGAGGAGGAAGCGTAGGTCCTGGGGCCCCAGGGTTCCAGGACTGGTATCTCAGGCCCAACTTATATGGGATGGCTTCCTGAGGTCCCCTGCCTCCAGCTTGGCTCCATACAATCTTCCCCATGGCTTGTGTTTGATGCATTTGATGCGTGAGCTGCAGTCACTTTGAAACACAAGATCACACACTCAGTAGATTTTTTACACCAAATCTTTGTATCTGTGCAAAGGAGTGCACACCTCCCAGCCCCACCTCTCCTGAGCCTTTTCCCAGGCATTTCTTCTGTCAGCAAGCCTGTGCTCCCTCCCACGTGTGGCACTCCCAGGGGGCCTTCCCGCCTGTGACGCTCCCTCCTCTCCATGTGACCCTCCTCCAGGCCCTCTCGCCTGGATGGGCCTGTCATTTTCTCATTATCACCACCACCCTAGTCCCAAATTTCTTCTCTGCTTTCCTGTTTCCAATTAAACCTCATCCTATCAGGAATCCTAGGCCACACTGTTCTGCGGTTGCCAGAGAGGAAAATGACAGCATTCGGGGGTGGGGGGAATCCTACCAACCAGCCTGGTGCACTTGGCCGGAGATATTCTGGGGGTGGG
This sequence comes from Vicugna pacos, assembly GCF_048564905.1. NCBI lineage: Eukaryota > Metazoa > Chordata > Mammalia > Artiodactyla > Camelidae > Vicugna > Vicugna pacos. The sequence continues at coordinate 25,699,062 of NC_132998.1, forward strand.
ATGAAAGCTGTGGAGACCCCAGGGCAGATGGCGTGGGCAGGTGAAGTTTGTGGCGGGTGTTAGGCGGGTGCATTTTCCTTCCTTGTCTTGTGCTTTCCTTTCACAGCTGCGGTTCCTTGGAGCCCTAACATTCCAGAGCTAATTTTAGGTTCTTGGGACTGGGTTGTTCTAAGTGACCCCAGCCCCCGCCTTTCCCCTCCGCCCAGCATATTCATTCCGGCCTCTGGCTCACACAATCCCCACTCACGCAGTCTCTGGCTCTCACTCAAATCAGAGAGGAGTAATTGTAACTCAGGTCCCCCCACAAGCTCAAAGACCCTCAGGAAGCAGGAAACTGAATAGAGGGGGCGTGGGATGGGAATCCTGGAAGGACAAAAGAGGGTCCGGGTGGGGAGCGACTTCCTGCCTCCCAAATAAGGAGATGGTGTTTATGGCATCAGTCATGAGTTCACAAGCTGCTCAGAGCCTTTGAGAGAGAGACTTTGAGGGAGGATGAAGAAGCAGGAATGTGAATGAAGACAGCTTGACGGACACCTGCCGTTGCCCCCACCCCAGTGCCCTCAGTATTTATATAGCATGTAAACCTGAGCCTACCTGCATGAAGTGGCCGAATTCAGAGTTGCACTGGACTCTAATCAAGAAGTTAAAAAAAAAAAAAAAGAATTTTAAAGCCGAAGAGACAGATGTCATCTTCTTCTTGCCTGTGATTCCACAGCACAGAGAATCAAAGCCCAGAGACAGAAGTGACTTCCCCAAGGTCAGGTCTAAGTGTGAGGTTATGTGAAGCCAGAGTCTAATTAGACTAGACTAGAACCTGGGCCTCCTGGCCTCCAGCTCAGAGTTCCTTCAGACACCAAGCTGCCTTCAGCTGTGGTTCTGGTCCATTTGAGGTCACCAAGTCCTCCATCACCATCAGCAGTGGGGCCATGGGGTGCCTCCCTCCCAGTTTGCTTCCTCAGCACAGCCTTTGCCTGTTCTTTACAGAAGTGAAGTGGAAACTCTGAGAGAAAGCAAGGTCCTTGGGAAAATGAGCGGGCTGCCTCCTGTGGGCCCAGACAGGGCGCAGTGAGCACTTACAGAGAAAAGGAAAATTCTGTTTCAGGAAAGTTGATTAAGAACTGGATCTTCTACACCAAATTTTGGAGGCAACAGTCATCAAAAACCCTCCGTGGCCAATAGCAGTAACTGTCCCCTTCCCTCAAATTCTTCCACTACTATTTGAACTTGATTCATGCCCTGTTCTCTTCCACTCTTCCAGCGGCATTGACTTCCTTGCCCTCCCTTTTGGATTTGGGCTTTCCTCTCCTGGGGAAGCAAACAAAAGGTTCCTGCTGAGGCAGAACCTTCATTGAACTCACACTTCATGGGAACCTCCCAGTCTCCTAGCCACTGGTGACTCCAGCCGCACTCTCAATGTGCTGGATCCTCAAGGCAGTACCGCATGGCTAACAGTATGCGGATACGCTATCTGGATTTGAGTCCTAGCTCTGCCTCAGTTTCCATATCTGTAAAATGGGGATAAACAGTGTAGGGCTCTTGTGAAGATCAAATGAGTTCAGATGATCTATACAAATGTAAAAGTTTATCAAGCAGTACTTGTAAGATTAGAGCACTTTATTAATTTACTGTATACATGTTATCCATAGGAAAAAGAATGAGTCTATACATTTAAATTAGTTTATACATTTAAAGCACTCAGTGTCTGGCATATAGTAAGTGCTCAATAATGATACTTATTGTTATTGTAGTGGCTATTATTATTTAACTTTGGTCCCTCCAAGGACAAGTATTCCTTGCTCCTAAGTACTGAGAATGTAGGCAGACCTTAGAGATATTGCAGATTTGGTTCTAGACCACAGCAATAAAGCAACTATTGCAATAAAGCAAGTCACACAAGTTTTTTGGTTTCCCAGTGCATATAAAAGTTATGCTTCTACTCTATAATTTAATCTATTAAGCGAGCAATAAATGCCATTATGTCTAAAAAAAACAATGAATTTACCTTAATTTAACAAAATGCTTTATTGCTGAAATATGCTGTCATCTGAGCCTTTAGCAGGTTTTGTAATCTTTTTGCTGTTAGAGGATTTTGCCTCAGTGTTAATGGCTGCTTCCTGATCAGGATGGTGGTGGCTGAAGGTTGGGGTGGCTGTGGCAGTTTCTTAAAATAAGACGACAATGAAGTCTGCCGCATCAGTTGACTCTTCCTTTCACTTGAACACTTAAGAGGCCATTGTAGGGTTATTAATTGGCCTAATTTCAATATTGTGTCTCACGGAATAGGGAGTCCCAAGGAAAGGGAGAGACAGGGGAATGGCTGCCAAGAGAATGGTCAGTGGAGCAGTCAGAAGACACACATCGCCATCTTATATGGGTGTGGTTTGCAGTGCCCCAAACAATTATAATAGTGATGTCAAAGATGAGTGATCACAGACCACCATAACAAATATGATGATGATGATAATAATAATAATAATAATAATAATAATAAATGAATATTATGAGAATTACCAAAATGTGACAAAGAGACAGAAAGTGAGCAAAATGCTGTTGGAAAAATGGTGCTTATAGACTTCCTTGATGCAGGATTGCTACAAATCTTCAGTTTATAAAAGATGCAATATCTGTGAAGCACAATTAAATGAGGTATTCCTGTAATGATCATCTCCCTTGTTTAACTCACACTTTCCCATTTACCAAGCACTTTCCCATGCATTCTCTCTATTTTGGTCATCACAACAGCACTTTAAGGTGGCTTCTGTTCTCTCCCCACTTCACAGATGGAGAAACTGAGGCTGTAGAGATGGAGTTGGCTTGCCCTAGGTCTCCTAGCTATTAAATGCAGAATTAGGGCATGCCTCATATGACTCTCAGGCAAGGGCTACTACCCTACCTTGCTCCGCCCATCACCAACTCTGTTCTCAGATCCTACCCGACTTCCTGATTAGACACTGGGTCCCTGACCCTGGTGCTCTCTATGTCCTCAGGGAAGTGACCTACGCAAGGTCCCATGGCTTAACACGCCACAGCCAAAATAGAACCCATGTCTCCTGAATTTCCAGTCTGGCACTATTTCCTCCACAACCTTTTATCTTATTGGCCTGCTTCCAATTTAGATGCATTATTACAAAGAGAAAGACTTTGTTGTTTGTTTTTCCCACTGAATTAAAGGAACCAAAATCACTGTATCAGGAATTGCAATGTATTACAGCCTGAGTGAAGAGCATGTGGACACGGGGCATGAAGGTTCAATCCATATTCCACAGCTACAGTCATAGTGCCTGTCACTCAAGTCAATTCTCTTGCATTCAGGAGAATCCCTGGCTCATTCCTTCTTCAGGAAGACAGCACCCTCTGGAACCAGTGAGCTGGGGGAAACTGATGCTAAGACACCCATCCAGGCCCTTATGGTGGAGAAAAGGTCCTAGGGCAGCTGCTGAGAGTTGTCACTCCAGTTATGTGTGTCCTTCAGAAGCCCCACAGGACTCTGCTTCCAGGTCTTCCTCCTCCCTCACCCCTATCCTGACAATCTCCTGATACAGTTATTTTAAGGAGAGTTCCATAAGGCAAAACCTCATAGGGACACTGATGTTTGAGGGTTTCGTTCTTCCTGCCTCCCATTGGAGACTGGTTTTGAGGTTGCTTCGCTGAGTCACTTGGCAAAAAGAAAATAAATAAATGGAGGAAGGAAATCTTGCTTAAAAGGAATTCTATTGCCTCCCCCCAAAAACAAAGCAGCTGTCATCACCAAAGGAATCTGCAGGACCTGACCTCCCTGAGACTCTGCTTCATCCTTAGGCACTCCCACCAGAGAAGAATCCATCCAGCCCTCTACAGGGTGCTCGAAATTGGATGGCCAACCCTCACAGGCAAGCTGGGCTCTGGGTGGCCTAACCTTGCCATTGTCCTCTCATCCCCCTGAGGTAGGAGAAGAACCAGGAGTGACCTGCCCCTGGGGCCTAACATCCTGTGAATGTACTGGGCTTCCTTTGGGGGTCACCCCCCCTTTTGGTGACTTGTGCACATGGCTTCCACCAGCCACTGCTTGCCTCTCATTCATGTCCCATTACTTCCCTGTGTTCTACCCCTCCATAAAAATAAAAAAGACATGGTGCTCTAGACAGGCAACTTGTCTAATCCCCTCATCTTGCCAACATGGAGACTGAGACCAGGACAGCAGCAGAGACTGATCCTGGGTTGGTTGGCACCTTTGGAACTGAAGACAGAGATTCTCGACTTTCAGAGGCTGGCAGCAGCCACCGTCCTCTGAATGGGAGAGCTGGCTGGGTCTCTATGAGCCCTGGAAGCTTGCCCTGCTAGAGTGAAAGGGCAGGAAAATGGGAGACTGGGAGAAACACTCAAGGAGACCCCTTGTAGCCGCCTGACCTGTTTAAAGTCTCCTGGTCCATCACTGTGGGTAGTTTTTTAAAGCATCTCACTGAGCATCTCTTTTGTCCCACCCCAAATCCTTTTGTTGCCTCAGTTCCAGTCACTCCCAGTATCCCCAGCATTTAAGGTCTGTGACATTTTCCCCACCTTCTCTCCCAGTCCATCTTAACCCTGCCCCTCTGAACCCTTGGTAGGAGACAGAGGAACTGCCCCTATCCCAAAAGCCTGGGTAGTTGGGCAGGGGTGGACTGGGGTGGACACGCCCATGGCTGTGCCTCTGTCAGCACCCCCTGTAGGGGTGGAAGGAAGGCAGCTTGGGTAGGCGCTACCCCACACTTCCTCTGAGATTCTGGGCGAGTCACTGTCTGTCTCTGAGCCCTATTTCCTCACATGTGGGATACTGTTCCTCACTTCATCCCGTCCGAAGGAAGAGATTTAATGGCATAGTTTAGGGAAAAGTAAAGCTCCTGGCACAGAGGAGGTGCTCAGCAAATGTTCATTTCTCCTTCACCTGAATGGCAGGGTGGAGGAGCAGGATGCAGAGAGAGCTCTCTCATGAAAAGTTGAGACTCTCGTGAGAGACTCAGGGCTGTGGGAGGTGCTGGCAGGTGGTGGGTGGACGAGGCAGGCAAGCATGGGTGGGAACATCACTCCTCACCACCAGCTCTAGACAAGGGCCTCAGAATTGCTGAGTCTCAAGGTTGGAAGGAACCACTTTTCCAAAAGGTCAAGTAGTCTAGTCAGGGGCTGATTTGAAAACACTCTTCTGTTAGCTTTTCCATGATCCAAAATTTCACCCCAGTCAGATCATCCCAGGGTCATGATTTCCATTTGTCAACTCCGTGTTGGTGTGCTCACTCTGCATGTCCCAGGCTTTCTCATATTTAGTCTCATTTAATCCTCTCAAGAGCCCCATAGTATGAGCATCATTTTGCTGTAAGGGAATTGAAGGTTGAGAAAGTTAAATAATTTTCCCAAGGCCACCCTAATAATTTCATTTCACAAATATTTGTTGAGCACCTAGTATATGCGAGGTAGAACTGGAAATACAGCCATAAGTAAGGTAACCTGAGTTTCCAACTGATTCTGGAGCTCTTCTGCCTCCTTATTGCTGCCTCTTCCGTCTGGATGCTGCAACTAAGTATAGGGCTTGAATAACTTAGAAAGGTATTGAGAAGTTGAGATGTAACCTTTGAGTAAAGCTTAAAATTCTGACCAGTGGTTCTTCACGGAAGCAGTACTACCCCTCAGGGTGCAGTTTGGAAACTGGTGGGAAGACTTTTGGTTGTCATCACAAGCACTGGGCACTATGAGCACTGAGTGGGAGGAGCCAGTGATGTGCCCTGGGAAATTCTGCACAGCCAAGAGCTGCCCCATACCACTAGACACCAGACAGGTGAAAACTCATTTATAGTTACCCAAACCAAGAACTTAGCTCCACATTCAATACAAACACAAATCATTTGGATGCAGAGCAGTTTTAATATACACATCCCCAAGGCAATCATCTTATAAATTAAGGGAAGGCTGCATTTTGTTTTGTTTGAACCTTACCAAGAGTAGTTTCCAAGAAATCCAAATACCTTACCAAGAAATCATGTCATCCATGGCAATCCCTCTCCTGACCTTCGAGTTGCTGATGAAACATCTAGATCAGTCCACATTTGTAGCTGTTAAGTTCATGCTGATTATACGCATAAGTGCAAGCATTAGACTATTTCATTATGTCTTCCAGTATAGTCATGATTGAGTACTTATAAATGGAAACACATTATTTTACTATAATTTTTATTTACTTTTTATTATAAATTTAACTTATTATAAATTATTTATCTTTGATTTCTTCTCTATATTTTATTAGGGTATACTGTTAATTTTTTGGAATTGTGTATATAGGTTAACTATGAATTTTATTTCAACATAGTGCAAGGCACACTGCACGATATTTGTTAGAGAAACAGGCATCGGGTGTCAGAAGGTGGGGGGTGGGGTCACTTCTGTAGGTGAAAGGTCACCAACAGCAGGAGGGCAGTGACCTCTTCTTTGTCACTCTGCTGAGAACGCGGTGGAAGCTGTGCTTATGAGACTTGAAGTTGACTTGGGGAGTGATTTCTCGGCCAAGAGAGCTGTTTGTTGTTTGAGTAGATAATCTGAATGGAAAGAGCACTGAGGTTGGCATCAAAAGATCTGAATTTGAATCTTGGTTCTGCCCCTTCCTGATGCTGAAACCAGGCAAAATTTTGCTGGCCTTTGTTCCTAATGGTAAACACAGCCCCTTGGCTCGAACAATGTGATCTTGTGTGTAACATCCTGTGGCTCTAGGATCAGTCTTCAAGGGTTCTCAAGATTCCTTGTGCTTCCAAAACAGCCAATGCGGTGGGTCTGAAGGCAGGAGGGTGGAAGTGATAAGAGCATCCACCTGGTTTGAACCTGAATATGCCACCTTGGACAGGTAATTTTATTTCTCTGAGCCTTAAGTTTAGCCTCAGCAAGATAGGAATTAGAAGAGTCCTACCTTGACTGGATTATGATAACATTTGGGGTTTAGCAGGACAGCATGTACAAAAAGTGCTGAAACTCAATAATTCTCCATAAATGTTAGATGTTAGTTCTCTTCTTCCAACCTCCCCCATCTTCCCCAAACTCCTCAGACCAGTTCCTGAACTCTGTCCCTTGAATCCAGAGCCAGACTGGGGAGGGAAGGAAGTGGAGTCACGCTGTTTCCAGCTTGTCCTCACACAGAGAGCAGAGGTTAGAAGTCCCCCAATGGTGGAGAGTTTCCACCGCCCTCTCTGGCCAGCTGTGGGGTCCGTGGGGAGAAAAGTGACTAAGATAGGGAGAATTTCTGGAGTCCTCTCAGCCCTGGCCCCAGGCCACACCCACTGGGAAAGGCGGAGGAGAGTGGTTTCTCAGCCTGAAGATTTTGCACAAGTGTTGGCCCATGGCAAATGCTCTCACCTTTGCTTTGAGCATCAGGTGTGCAACTGTATGAAAATTTGCTGAGATTCATAATGAGGATCCCAGTGAGGGGCAGGGGGAGCTGGTGGAGGAGCCTGTTTGCCTTGCTCGGCCCGAATCATCATGTAGTAGGAGGTCTGTAGCATCACAGGGTGGCCCAATTTCTCTTGGGAATGAATGTTCACTAGTCCAGGAGCAGGTGGCTGACCAAGCTGTGGGGAATGGGGAGGAAGCACAGGCACCTGCCACAGTACAGCTTCTCCCGCAGCCCTCTCCTCCGACCCCCTGCCAAGTCCTTGGCAGCAAGACCTTGAGACCTGATCTCCTTGACATCCAAGCCAGCTCTGGAAGCCTTGTTCTCACTGCAGTGCGAGTGATTCAGGCCAGCTCTTCCAGAAGCCGTTTTGTTTCAACAGGCATCAAAACTTTCTTCCAGGGGAGTGGTTTGCCAACTATGCCTGCTGAGCATCTTAGGACAAGGGAGCTTGAGCCGACAGGCCCTGGGCCACCCTAAGCAGCACTGTGCTGGACACTGGTGACTCGGACCTGAGGAGACACAGTCCTGCTCACAGAGACCCACCTCCCAGTGGAAACCACCAGTCAAAGAGGGGCTTGAGCGACTCCATTCATGGGCGTGAGCTTGAGGTGTCTGGGAGTGGGAGGGACACCTCTTCCAGCCTAGGGAGGAGGAGGAGCAGGAAAAGCTCGCTAGAGGAAGCGAAGCTTGACAAGAGTCTTGAATAAAGAAAGGGGATCTGCTGGTTGGAGAAGAGGTGAGAAGGTATTCCAGGCTGAGGGAGCAGCTCATGCAAAGCCCTAGAAGTGTGGACCACCACCATGGTCTGCGGTCTTCAGGTAGTTGTAGGAAGTAGAGGGATAAAAAGAACTGCTTCAGAGTCAGCCATGCCTGTGTTCAAATCACTGTTCTGCCACCTGCAGCTCATCACCCTCTCTGAGCCTCAGTTTCTCATCTGTAAAATGGGGGTAATTCCTCACTAGAATGTAATCTTCATGAGGGCTAGCACCCTATATCTCTTGTTTGCTCCTGCAAGTCCAAGGCTGGAACAATGTCAGGCCCAGGTGATCCCTTAATCTGTGTTTGCTGAATGGGTGACTGAGTGAAGGACAGTGCACGTGAAGTGTCTGACACAAAGTAGATGCTCATGAATACAGATGCTTTAGAAGCCTGGGGTTCATAGAGCATGGGGTTCCATAGATGAGAGTGGTATGGTGCTGTGGACCTTGGCTGCCAGAAATTTGGACGTCAGCAGTGGGGACAGTGGAGGTCTCTGGTGAGCCCTGGGATCACTAGATGTAAACCCTCGTTCAAGAGTCTGATTGTGCCTGGGCTCCTCCTGTGGTGAAGGGCCTCCTCCTCAAGACCCTTCCCAGGGAAGCTTCCCATGTGTCATTGTCACTAGGAGGTCAGGGTCTTCCAGAGGCCCCCTGGAGACAGCCCAAGTCACAAATTGGGAATTTCTGGAGGTGACCAGATGCCAACCCCTTGGGTTGGTCCCCAGACTTGGAAGAAACACATGGCTGCCTGACTTGAAGTCACAGGGTCAGCACCCACAGGACTCATGACTTTTGACCCTTCCCTCCACGGTTGCCTCTTGACCCTGCCAGGCTCTAGAATTTGGTTCACTGTGAGGAGAGGAGAGCTCAGGCTGGGATTGGGCGGGGCAGCGCTCCATCACTTGTGTGTTCCTCAGGGGCCCTGAGGCTCCTCTTGACCTCGGCTGGAGGTTCTTGGGCTAGGCTCACCTACTGGAGGAAATCCATGTTGTTTGGGCCAACCCTTGATCCTTCTCATGGCCTAAATGGCCCTGGTTCTAGGGAAGGCCAGGGCTTTCCCCAGAGTCCTCAGCTGCCCTGATGGGTCCTGGGGCTCTGGCTTAACTCCTTCCATTTCTCTGCTCCCATATCCCTTCTGTCAGAGAAGCCAGCTCAGGCTTCCTCAACAAATCCCCAGGGCATTCGCCACCCCCTGCACTTTAGCCTTGCCCCATGGCCATCTCTGTGTCAGAGCCTCTCCTGGATGCAGGAGAGATTAACAAAGGAATCAGGACTCCAAAGGGAGTGTAAATTATTGGGCAAGAGAGTGGACTATTTGGTTGTCTGTAAAATAAAAATATTAGCGCATTTCTGAAGGTTGCTGTAAGAATTAAATGAGATGAGGCTTGGAAAGCAATAGCAGAGGCCTGGCACATGGCCAGTGCTCAGTACAAAGGGAGGCGGTAGTGGTAGTAGTTGTTCTTGTGGTGGTGGTGGTAGTAGTAATAGTAGTTGTGTGGCAGCAACAACAGCCTTAATAGTAGTTTTTGTAATTTACTGAAGTAGAGTGAGAGACACTAGAGAAAGAAAAATGTAGGAACAGAAAAAACAGAAGGAACTGCCATCAGGCAGTTCAGACTGCACCCCGTCCTGAGAAGACCAGAGGGAGGCTGGGGCCAGAGACAAGCGAGCTCAAACAGAGGCAGCTTTGAGGAGGAAGTGAGCTCATAAATGAGCGACGTTTTAGTGGTGAGGAGGACAACTGCTTGTGAGGAGGAGGAGAAGGGATGTTCCAAACTGAGTCAGTGGCCCAGAAAGGGCAGCCCCAGGGTGGCTGGGGGACATGGACCCATAATGAGAGAGCCTGGTACTTAGTATACAGCGAATGCATAATAAAAGCTTACTGATACTCTTGGAGTTCCCCTCAGTAAGGACGCATCAAGTCCAATACTAGGGGACCTGCATTCATGGCCTCATTCAACAAATATTTGTTGAGCACCTACTAATCTTTTAAAAGTAGACTTTATTATTTTTCAGAGTCATTTTAGGTTCACAGCAGAGTTGGGAGGAAGGTACAGAGATTTTCCCTTATAACTCCTGCCCCGACACATGCACAGCCTCACCCATTATCAACATCCCCAACCAGAGTGGTACATTTATTACAAAAGATGAACTTATGTTGACACATCATAATCATCCAAGGTTCATACATTACATTAGGGTTCACTCTTGGTGTTGTATAATCTGTGGGTTTGGATAAATGTACAGTGACATGTATCCATCATTATATTATCATACAGAGTATTTTCATTGCTTTAAAAATCCTGTATGCTTTGCCTATTCATCTTCCCCCTCTCTACATCCTTCCCCCACCTCCACAACCACTGATCTTTATATTGTCTCCATAGTTTTGCTTTTTCCAGAATGTCATATAGATAGAATCATACAATATGTAGCCTTTTTAGACTGACTGCTTTCAGTTACTAATATACAATCAAAATTCCTCCACATCTTTTCATGGTTTGATAGCTCTTTTCTTTCTAGTACTGAATAATATTTCATTGTTTGGATGTACCACAATTTACTTATCCATTCACCTACCAAGGAGCATCTTAATTGCTTCCAAGTTTTGGCAATTATAAATGAAGCTGCTGTAGACATCTATGTGCAGGTTTTTGGGTATACATAAGTTTTCAACTTCTTTGGGTGGAAACCAAGGAGCACAATTACTGGATTGTATGGCAAAAGCATGCTTAATTTTGTAAAAAAAAAAAAAAAACAAAACCTGCCAAACTGTCTTACAGAGTGGCTGTACCATTTTGCATTCCCACCAGCAATGAATTAGTGTTCCTGTTGCTCCACATCCTCGCCAGCATTTGGTGTGAGTGTTCCAGATTTTGACCATTCTAATAGGTGTGTAGTGGTATCTCATGGTCATCTTAATTTGTGTTTCCCTAATGACATATGATATGGAGCATCTTTTCATATGCTTATTTGACACGTCTATCTTTTTTGGTAAGGTGTCTGTTAAGGTCTTTGGCCCAGTTTTCAATCAGGTTGTTTGCTTTCTTATTGTTGAGTTTTAAGAGTTCTTTGTATATTTTGATTAAGTCCTTTATAAGATGTATCTTTTACAAATATTTTCTCCCAGTCTCTGGCTTGTTGTATTCTTTTGACATAATCTTTCACAAAGCAGAAGTTTTTAATTTTAATGAAGATCAGTTTATCAGCTATTTCTTTTATGAATTGTGCCTTCGGTATTTAATCTAAAAAGGCATTGCCATACTCAAGCTCATCCAGGTTTTCTCCTGTGTTATCTTCTAGGAGTTGTATAGTTTTGCATTTTACATGTAGGTCTGTGATCCATTTTGTGTTCATTTTTGTGAAGGGCATAAAGTCGGTGTCTAAATTCACTTTTTTCCATGTGGATGTCCGGTTTTTCCAGCACCATATGTTGAAGAGACTAACTTTACTCCACTGTATTGCCTTTGCTCCTTTGTTAAAGATCAATTGACTATATACGTGGTGTGTGTGGGGGTGCTATTTCTGGGCCCTCTGTTCTGTTCCATTGATCTATTTGTCTTGTCTTTCACCAGTATCAAATGCCTTGATGACTGCAGCTTTGTAGTAAGTTAAAAAATTTTTTTAAATTTATTTTATCTTTTTAGGGGGGAGGGGGAGGTAATTAGGTTTATTCATCTATTTCTTTAATGGAGGTGCTGGGGCTTGAACCCAGGACATCATGCATGCTAGGCATGCACTCTACCACTGAACTGTACTCTCCCCCTCTGTAGTAAGTCTTAAACTCAGGTAATGTCAGTCCTCCAACATTGTTCTTCTCCTTCCATAGTGTGTTGGCTATTTGGGGTCTTTTTCTTCTCCATATAAACTTTAGAATCAGTTTGTCGATATCCAAAAAATAACTTGCTGGGATTTTGATTGGGATTGCATTGAATCTGTAAGTCAAGTTGGGAAGAACTGGCATCTTGACAATATTGAGTCTTCCTATATATGAATAGCATAGTTCTCCATTTGTTCAGTTCTTCTTTACAGCACCTACTAAATTTCAAACACTCTTCTAGGAGTTGGGGATACAACAGTAAACACATCTTCCTCTCAAGGAGCTTACCATCTATTGTAGAAGAGAGCTGATGAAGAAACAACCTAAAGAATATATAAAATGCATTGTTTTTCCTTGGGGAAGGGTTATTTATACTTAAAAAAATCATAACATACATAAAGCACTGAGACTGTGTCTGTCTGGAACATGGTAAGTACTCAGTAAATGTTTCCTATTATTTTAGCTAGCTCTAGCCATACCAGTCTGGGAGTAAATAATCATTATGGACATCATAGAGCAGGATTTCCTTGCTCTGCTTTCACTGTTTTAGCATTTTACCCCCTGACTGGGGAACTTGTCACATGGGCTCTCAGAATTTGTCCTATTGGCAAACAAGTGCCATTATTCCTCTTGTTCTGACTCTTCTGCTCTGATTCAAGGTGGTGATATTCCACTGCTGTCAATATCCTCTGTCAAGGTCAGCACCAGAAACTGCCCACAGGCTCCTTTTGCCGGGCGCCCACCGAGGGCCATGTGCTGCCTGACAGTGGTTAAGTCAAGGGGGCAGACCCCGACAGAGTGCTGTCCCCCCAATAACTGCTAGCACCTGGACTCCCTCAATCCCAGGGGAACACTGGAGAAGCATATCTTGGGGTTTTTTTTTGTTCTTTTTTCCGCTCTTTTATTAAAAAGTACATGCCCCCTCCTGCCTCCGCCCCAGAACTCTGAGTTAAATTCTCAGGGCCAGAACAGAGGTCCTAAGTGACTCCTGCCAGGCTCTGGCCAGTCACCACTCCACTGCAGCTGCTCCTCTCAAGGTCACAGTGACCTCCAGTGGCTACTGCTCAGTCTTATCTCATTTGACCTACAGTTGGTTCTTTCTCCTCCTTGAAACACTTCCTTCACTAGGCTCCTGGGATACCACACTTGCCACATCCTCCCCTTGTCTCCCTGGCTGTTCCTTCTCCATTTACTGTACTTATCCCTAATCATCTCTCTTCCTCTTCACTCTGGCTGGAGTCTGAGGTCAGGCTCAATGCTGTCCTCTTCTCTTCTCTATCTATACCCACACTTTTGCTCCTTTGTTGATCTCACCCAGTGTCATAGTTTTAAAAGCCAGGACTCCAGACTTGTGTATCCAAGACGACTGTGCAGTGTCTCCTGAGGACATCTAATAGACATTCAAGTTCACACGTCGAAAACTGAACTCCCAGTCTTTCCCCCCAAATTCACTTCTCTCTCAGCCTTCTCGTCCTAAGTTAACTTAGGCAACTCCCTTCCACCCTAAACCTTAGAGTCTCCCTAGAATGTTCCTTCTCTCTTTCTCCACCTCACCCCCAATCTAATCCATCAGCAAATCTATAATCCTTACTGTCAGAATCTACCCATAATGCCGCCTGGCTAATCTAAATGGTTTTCCAGCTTCTGCCTCTGCCTGCTCTCAGTATATTCTCACAGAGCAGAATAAGACTGGAAAATGTGGGTCCACCCTTCTCCTGCTCCAAACTGCCCAGTGGCTCCCATCTCACATAGAGTCAGTCACTGCCAGGTCCTACCAGGTGCTACATGATCTGCACATCCTGTTGTTTCTACAGCTCTCTGTTATTTCTCTAACCTCATCCCACTACATGAAAGGGATTTACAGCAAAGAAGTTCAGACACTGGCTGATGTTTAACACAGCAGATGTGTTCAGGGCCATCGCCCTTACTCTCCCATGTCTGGAATGATTTTCCAGGTGTCCACATGGCTCTGTCCCTCACCTAGTTCAGATTTTTACTCAAATGTTACTTTCTCACAGCCTTACCTGGCCACACTATTTAAACTTGGGCCCATCCCAATCTATGGCATTCTCTAACCCCCTCTTCTGCTTTTTTTTTTCTATAGCTCATATCCCAGCTAAGACTATATAATGACATATGTGTATGTCTATTGTCTGTCTCCTACCTTATCTACATATTCACTACTGTATCTCCAGCACCTAGAACAGGGCCAGCACACAGCAGGTGTTTAAAAACTGAATTTGTGAAAGATACCACTTGGAATCTCAGTCCCACCCCCACCACCTCCAATTCTGGCTCATTGCCTTAAACTCCACGTGTGAGCATTGATTCTCACTGCACTTGGGGAAATTCTCACACTCCCATCCAAATTCTAATGTTCTGTCTGAGTTGACCCATGGCATCTAGGGGCCGCCTTCTTGCTGGTGGAGAATAAGACATGGATGTGCTTGCCCATAACTGCTGTTCCCAGTTTGGGAAGCACACTTGGCACACAGCTCAATCTAAGCACTTTTCAGGTTGTATCATGATTATCTGCATGGCAATCAGTCTCCTTCCCAAAGATAGTGAGCTCCATGTGCTCATCTTGGTACCCTGAGGAATAAGCCCAGGGCCTGCAATATAGACGGCATTCCTAAATGTTGGATGAATAAATGAACGAATGAATAAATGAATACCCCAATTCTCTACTCCAAGGAAAGAGGGGGAATCAGCTTTTTTACTGATGGTGCAGACACTCTTCATTGGACCCTGATCATACCCCGATTTGTTCTTGTTTTTACAATTCTCCCTAACTGCTGTCAGCCTTTTTTTTATTGATGAGGAAACTGAAGCTCAGAAAGGATGTCATCTGCCCAAAGTTAGACTGTTTATAGCTGGCAGAACTAGCACTTGAAACCAGATCTGCCTAACCACAGATCCATCCCCTTCCTCCTGGGCCACCCTCTCTTGAGTGTAGAATGATTGAGTATCTATTATGTGCAGGCTGCTGCGTTAAGGCACTTCAGGTAGGTTGTTCTATGTAATTCCCATATTATAAGACCCATGTTATCCCTTTTTATACATGGGGCAACCAAGGGTCGGTAAGGTTACCTTCCTTGCTTAAGGTCATCCAGCTGCTGTGTTTCAGAACTGGACTGGAATCAGGCTTTGTTTGACCCCAACATGAAGCTCTTTCTACTGTGCCACAGTGCCCAGGACCTGAGGCAGTGTCCAGTCTGGTTGACTCCTAGTGATGAGCACAGGCTGTTCTGAGCAAGGCCCCAGTTCGAATCTCCCTTGCACCTGTCAGCTTTTTGCTGTCCCAGTTCTGCAAACTCTGGCCAGGCCCAGGGGAGAATCACAGGACTCAGTAGCCAGGGCAGGCCCAGTATAGGTCAATCTCCATGTCTCGAGAAACAAGGCCAACAACATGCCTCTCCTCTACCAATGGCTCATGTGCTCATCTCTGGTCGCTGGAGGCTACTCACTGCATGATTCCTGCTTTGGTGCAGAGAAATAAATCTCAGCAATATGGTGGATGATTGAGAGCTCAGACTCTGGAATCTGAGTTCTTCAGTTCAAATTGAGGCTCCTCACTGCCTGCATGATCTTTAGTTGTTTCTTCATTTCTTCTGAGCCTTACTTTCCTCATCTATAAAATGGAGTTAATAATAGAATAATATGATCTTATAAGTTCATAGATCAGATTAAATGAGATAATGTTGGTAATGTACTTGGAACAATGCACTTAGCAGCATTCAATCAATGGCAACTCTAATTATAATCATTTTTTAATATACATGGGTTAAGAAAGACTGAACAATTCACTTAGCCACCAATGAAAGGGGAAAATAATCCAGACCTCATGGACACTACCTTCCACCTTTTTATTGTTCTCGGAAGAAAAGCGCTGGACCTGGAATCCAAAGATTCACATTCAATGTGGCTGTGTCCTACTCATCTGAAAAAGAAAAGTGGTGATATTGGAGCCTTCCCTACTTAGCCCCCAAGATTCCCATGAAGCTTAAACAAAATAGTAGATGTGGAAATATTATGTAAAGCATAAAATGCTGGAGAAATGTTAGCTATTGTGTTAAGATAGTTTGCCTTTCTTGTCCCCCACCCCACCCAGGTTCTCCCTAGCCAGCAAGTCTATTTCCCACCCTTTTTGGCTCTCAGCTGCTCTGGAATCGGCTCCCAGAAAGGATTCAGAGCATAGCACAAATTGTCCAAAGGTTGCTTCCAAAGCCTCGGGCAGCTCAGCCTGGCTCCAGCCCTTCCTCCTTGAAAATGTCTGGCCTAATGTGGAAGAATGCAGACTGGCAATTCAGTCCCATTTGAGTCCACCAGCATTCATTGAGCATCTGCTCTGTGCCAAGCCCTGGGCACCGAGAATCTGGGGATGTGCTAGATGGTCTCAGAAGCTCATAGTGTAGTGGGGGGAAACAGTCACATCATAGACAAAGACAAAATGATACAAAATGATAGCGTAGCATTGTGACCAGGAGTCCAGAGGAAGGCACTGTACACAGCATGGGAGAATCAAAGAAGGCTTCCTGAAGGAGGGGACATCTCAGAGGAACCAGTCCTCACCCAGTTATGTCTAAATATGAAAGTCTTACTCCATGGTGAAGCCTTCATCACACTAGTACCTCCTCATCCTGGTGGTCATAGATTTGTCTACATTCTAAGCTGGAGGAGGCTTTAAAGTATTATTTCATCCAGCTGTCACTTCAAAAAGGCCCAGAGACCTAAAGTGACTTTCTCAGATCACCCAACTAGGTCTGCTAGAAACATCGGGGAACTTTTATGTGAAGATCAGTATTTCTTCTTGGGCATCCATTTCCAATCGGAGCAACTGCCTGAGAAGGACACCAGCTGGTCTTAAAAATAAATCCAAAGGGGGATTCTTAGAGCTATCTTTTCTTTTGCTCGTCATCCTTGCGCAGCTCTTTACAGTTTATACAGGTTATCACATGCCCCTCAGTCCTCCCAGCAACCTGTAAAGTAACTATCATTTAACGTAATTTACAGATAAGGAAGCTGAGCCTGGACAAAATCTTTACAATGTGAATACGAAATTGGGAAATTGATTTCAGAAGTTAGGGAGCCCCGAGTCAGCATCATGATTCGACTTCAAACTGGGAAGTCAATTTTATTACTTAGGAGAATGTAACTATTTCCTAGGCCTCTCCTCTTCTCTCCTTTCTTATTCTTTTATAAAATTGCCTTCTAAGAAGCAGGAATTATTGCTTGGCACATGGCTGGAGTGTGGTCTCTGGGCTGGCTCTATCTTTTCTGCCTTTTGGTGCTGCCTCTGGCACCCCTTTCATCCATCTCTGCATAGCTCACTGTCCCTCTTTCTCTCTGTGTTTTTCTCTCTCTCTCCAGTGCTTCCTTGTCTTCCTCTGTCTCCCTCCCCTTTTCTCTCTTCCATCCCTTCTCTGTTGCCCTTCTCTTTCTGTCTCCATCTCTCTGTTTCTTCTCTCTTTCCTTCTTCCTCCCTCTCTACCTGTCTCTCCCTCTGTCTGTCTCTCTCTCTTTCTCTGCTCTGTGTGTCTATCAGTCTCTGTCTGTCCTCTCTCTGCTTTCTGTCCCTGCCCCTCCCAGGAAGCCTATGCAGGTACTCAAATGTGCCACATAGCTTTGCTCTGATCAGCACAATGGCTGCCTCCCGCAGACTTTCTGGGTTCCCAGGCTCCAGTTCCTGGGCCAGTGGGAGGAGGGAGCCACCAAGAAATCTGACCAAGCCCCTGCCCAAAACTGCATATTCCCTTGGCAAGAAAGGAAGGAGGAGTTGAAGAGACAAACAGGAGGCATTGATCAGTGACAGTCCCCCTCCCAGCCCTCCACCTCTCAACATCTGGTTTGAGGAAGGGTGGAGTTCCGCCCTCCAGATATGCAGCCTGAGGTAGTACCTTCACAGCTGAACTAAGCAGGGGGAGCAGAGGGCATGGATGGGGAAATAGGAGTCAGTATTATGAAAAGCAAAGTCCGCACCCTCCATCTGCTCTGCATGGGGAGCTGTGTGCTGGGAGTTAGAGAGAGAGGAATAGAAATCCAGCCTGCCCCTCATCCTCACTAGCTGGATTCCAATCCCGGCTCCTCCCAGTTATAGCAGCGTGCCTCTGGACCACTGGATCCCCTTCCCTGGCCCCTAATCCCTTACCTGCCAGATGGGAACCATGATTCTTCCCTCATAGAGTGACTGTAATAGTCACTTCTCTAAAGTGCCTGGGGTAGACGTTGGCAATGCACATTGGTGCCTTCCTTTACCTTCGAGAGTCTTCCTGGACAAGCCCAACTCCCACTGCTTTCCTGCTCGCTGCTCCCTACGGCACTTTACTGGTCTTTGTCGACCCATCAGTCCTCCCTCCAGGCTGCTTTTCTGCATAGGCAGTAGCTGCACCATTGTTGTTACTGCTGTTGCCATTGCTGTTGTTGTTAGTCCTCAGATCACTTTCTGCTGATACTCTGTCTCCTTACTGACACAGCAAGCCGCTCTTTCTTGATGACAGTGTCTCACACTAAAAGGGAGGCGTTCACCATTGAATATTGGGTGAAAGCGTGGACTTTAGGGTTTGCTAGACCCAAGTCGGGGTCTGACCTTTTCTGCTTGTTAGTTATGTTCCTGGGCAATGACCTAACCTATAAAATGAGGATAATAAGGGCAAGATTGGATTCTGAAGATTAAGTATGATGAAGAGCTTTGCACATTGTGAAGCCCTCCATGAATCAAGGGACTGACTTCCAGCTATTATGACACAGCTTCTTAGCTCCATCAGCACCTAGCACAGGGCTTGGTATAAAGTGCTAGGCGTTCAGTAGGTAGAGGAGTAGAAGGGGAACAGCTGTCACAAACCATTGTTTCCGCTGGTGACTTTTTGTTACAGTTCGGCTTGATCAGGGACTCCTGGGGATGTCAAGCCTCTCAGACTCAGAAGGATTTCAGGAATCACAGGTCTGCCACCCATTTTCACATTTAGAAGGAAAAGATGAGGCCCCAAAGAGGGAAAGAGATTTCCTTAGACTTCTGATAAACATGTTCACAGAGTTGTTTGTTCTCTGTTAAGACAAAGAGGAGATAGCATCTGGGTTTTATTGATCCCTAACTCCTGAGGGTAAGGTAGTGATGTACAAAATGCCCTCTGTTAGCAAGTTTTGCACAGACGAAGGGAGTGAGAGGAAAGAGCAGCCTGGAAGGGCATAAAATGTGTCATCTCCTTAATAATCCCTTCAAGCTTCTCCAAGCTGGCGAAGTACATCCTGTTCTCTTCGAAAACTTCACTTGCTCATGGTTACATGATTAGAGGTGCCCATAACTGGGATTCCAACCTAGGTCTGTCTGCAGAGCTGGGCTGCCTCTGAATGACACCAAGTAGAAAAATTACCCTAAAGAGAAGGATCGGACCCAGGAAGACCACCTCACTGCCTCCCCAGGGTGCCTCAGGTTGCCCAGTTTCCAAGAGGGAAGGAATGGCACAGGGCTGGGGGGTTTGATAGCCCAAGTGGGTCTTCAAGCTCACCTGCACTAATTGGAGCCCGTGGTGAGGGAGAATTGAAGACTCTTGTCACCTGAGCCCCAGGTATACCGACAGCCCACTCAGTCTGCCTGGGGTAGGAAAGTGACTCATCTCTGCTGCTCTCATCTTCACACATGCAACCACTTTGGTGAAATTCACGGAAACCATGAGACTTTCATCTTCCCAAGCAGGTTGGCACAAACAGCAATGAAAGCTGACTCAGCCATCAGCCTCCCTCCTCTGTCCCTCTCTTCTCGTGATGCTCCCTCCCTCTCCTCTGCCTTCAGTCTTATTTACTCTGTGCACTCCACCCCTGCTTTGGAGGAGATCCAGGTTACTAGCTGGCTCAGGGTACCGGGATGGCCCAGAATTGTCTGCAGAGGCCAACCAAGGATTATTCCTTAAGTCCTGTTCTGCTGGTGAAGCATTGTATGTTTAGAATCAGAGCTGAATTATTTGGCCTTAGACCACTATGACTTCCAGCATGGGCCCACTCCCTCCACCAGCCCTTAGGAATCCATTAGTAATTTCCTATATTTCCCAGAGCCACAGTGAATCATACTTTTATACTCATGCAGGGGGTTACTGAAATAGCCAACATTAGAAATTCTGGTTATCTCATGTCAATCAACTAATTAATAACTGTAGAAGTCTTTTATTAATTCAAAGGGTTTGATTGATTTGTAGTTATTCATTGTTATTTAATAGGCTGTGCTACTTTGTGTTAGTTACTTAAGATCTCTGTTTCCTTCTCTATAAATGGAAGTTTTCATACTTCACAGGGTCCTGGTGAGGATTAAATGAGCTAATACATATAAAATACTTCGAACAGTTGTGGGGACCTGGTAATTTGTCTGCTAATCTCATGAATAAATGTAAGATCATAAAGCACACTGTGTGTTGTGGAAGAGCTGGCAGTAAATGAGACTCATTTTGCTGATGAGAAAATCAGCCCAAGGAGGTGAAATGGGCTTTGCAACCAGGCATAGCTTTGTTCAGATCCCTACTCATCTGCTTCCTCACTGGGTGGATTTGGGTGAATTGCTTTTCTTCTCTGTACCTGTTTCCTCATCTGTAAAGTGACTTAGAGTCTGCGTCTCTTGGCCCAGAGTAGGCATTTAGACAACAGCTCCCATGGTGGCGATTATCACTTCATTTCTTGTCGCTCTAGACCTTTCTCCTCTTCCCTCAGCTGCCCAGCCAGCAAGTATCCAATCTCTGATTTGAGCCAAGTCTTCTGCCCTTCTGTCCTCTGCTTTTCTGGGAGTTTCTGCAAGACCCTGTGAGAGCCCAAGCCAAGGCCAGGAGCCATTCTTGGCTGTGTGGCCAAGTGCCTGGTGTTTTAACTTCCTGTCTGGCAAAATGGAAAGTTTTGAACTAGAAGGGTAAACATCTGGGTTAAAAAGCTAGTTTCATATCTGCTGTATCTCACGTACCAGTAGGAGCCTGGAGCACTTTGGCTTGGGACATTTGCTATAATCTGGTCAATAACAGACCTTTGAGAGACCCTGTGAGAAATCCACCCATAAAGTAAATTCTGTTTCTGCTACTCTATCTGTTGGCAAACAAAGATTTGCTTACAGTTCTGTTGAATAATTTTTTAAAAGTCTATCCTGTAAAAGAAGGGTACACACTAATACAGTACAATGGTCAAGAACTGGGCTCAAGAGTCAGAATCCTCAGGTTTGAATCCCAGCTGTAGCACTTGCAAGTTGTATAACTGCTTTGTGCCTCATTTCCTCATCTGTAAAATAGGTTCAGTAATATCACTGCATGTGGTTGTGTGGGGACTGAATGAGCTGACCAAAGTAAAATGCTCAGAGCAATTCCTGTCTAAGGACCAGCCTGTTAACATCACCCCTACATCTCTCCTCTCCTCCCCGGTGGTTTGGTGGAAGACAATTAGAACCTGTCCTTGATGCCCAGGATAGAGAGCCAGAGCCTCCCTTGTTCTCAGCCACCTGGAAATAAAGTTAGCTGAGGCACAAATGGGCAGGAACATTTATCTATAGGGCCCCCCAAATGGGTCCCAAACCTTCTCCTTCTATATTTTTCCCTACTGCCCTCCCTCCCCACCCTCCACAATGGAAGACTGTTATCTCTCTGGACCATCAAGGTCATTTCACACTTTGGATACTGGGGTCTGTTTGCTAACTTCTTTTCAAATTGCTCATCTACCTGCCCTCAAGTGCCTCCAGTAATAAGCACTCATCACATCCTGCTCTTTCTTCATTGGTCCCAGGGTTAAGTCCAAACTCCTAAGACTGCTTCACACCCAAGATCCCTCACACCATCTCTATCCCTTCACCTCTTCCCCACAAGCCTTATGTTCCAGCCACACGCCAGGGCTCACCAGTCTCAAAATGTTGCACACCATTTTACAGCTCCATTATGTTGCATATGGTGTTCACTCTCTTCCCTTCTCTGACTGACGATCTCCTATCCATTCTCTAAGACTGATCAAAACTCATCTCCTCCAGGAGCCTTGCCAGCTCCCTAAAGTATTTCAGGATTTCAGTGTTCCATTCTCCAATCTTCTCCAGCACTTCTCATTTTGCACTGGAATAGTGGCAGCTCCTTATTGTCCACAGCATAACACCTGCAAAGAGTAGGTACCCAGAAAATATTTACCCAGTGAACACAGGAGAACTGAATTGGCTAGTAATTCCACACATTGATGCAAGTTCCATCCCCTTTCACACAACTGCCCCTCAAATATATGAAGACGATCTTCATGTTTCCTGGAAATCTCTCTTCTCCAAGTTAACATCCCCAGTTCTGGCAGCCTCTTCTTACATGATGTGGTTTCAAGTCCACCTTAAGCCCCATCACTCTCCTCTGGACAAATTCAGGTCTTTCATCCTTCTCAGTGTATGTCTTCCAAAGTGGCACCCTGAGCCCCCATGGTGGCCTGGCATGTGCAGGGAGCAGTGGGATTATGCCCACTTATTCTGGGCATGAAGTGGCTCACAGCACAGAGAGAACACTGGCGTTACAACCAGCTGGATGTGGGTTCAAACTCTAACTCTGGTATCCATCAGCCATGTAACTGGTAGTGATACTGAACAACTGACTTGGTCCAAGGGTTGACAAGTCAACTATGCTTTTATAGCAAGATCAGAAAGCCCCTACTGTGCCTAGTGTTATCCCTTTAGTTTTTGGATCACTGAATGGCAGTGGGGAGGATGTAATCAGGGCAGTACAGACATATCTAAATATTTTAACAGTTGGCACAGCCACACCTGTATGTACAGATAGCTATGAATCCTGGTTATAACCAGATTCAGGTGACTTCAGTGCTCTGAGCCTTAGTTTCCTCATCGGTGATGCAGAGTTGAAAGTAATACCTACGGTTGGGGTCTTTGAAGGGACACCAAAAGTAACACCCCTCTTCCCTGATAAAATTCAGAACTAACTAGGGAATAATGAAAAATAATGAGCAGATCGGAATGAAAATATCACCTGTATTACCTGAAGAAGTTTAGATTGAAAGGTTTGGCTCTGTATCTGCAGGTGAGTTGGCTCCTAACTGAACCCAGGATTAAACCCACTCACCTTCAAAGTCAAGGCTGCACTGGACTAGGATTGGCCTCCCCCACAGTGCAGTCACCACCTAAGGGTCCACCCTTACCTCTGTCACACCTTATGTTTCAGCCACACTGAGCTTTCTGACAATTTCTAAACATGCCAAACCCTCAGATAACCCATGCCTCGCTCTGTCTTCCCCTCTCTGGCTGGCAGACTCCTACTGACTTACTAATACTGGTTCACATGTCCCCTACTCCAAAGCCTAACCCTACCTGTGAGCTTAAATTGGGTCTCTGGATGTCACACTTAATCCTGAGGGCAAGAGGCAGCCAGCTTTCAAATAACCTGATGAGATTCGTTTTTACAGGAAATCAGACATCAAGAAGGACTCTTCATATTTGCATTCATGCAGCTAGAGCTTCATTTCGGCACTCTGCAACGGGCAGGGGGAGAGGGAGTCCACCTATGATGTGCTTTTCTTTCCCATCCAGTATATTCAAAAGCCTTTCAATTTCTATTTCTCATTTGAGCCCTGGGTTTCTTCTGCTAGATGAAATAAGTATAGATTCTATTTAGTGACATAGTGTCCACATTTGTGGAAGCAGGCATTTTTCAGGCTTGTGCAACTGTTTGTACAGTTGCTGATAATGGAGTTGCTTAGGCCTGAGAATTCTGCCTCCCAGGGAAGGTCTTTCCCTTGTAGGTCATTGACAAATCCAAAGCCCACTGGAGAGCATGTATCTCTTATGTCTGTAGGTAAGCTCAAAAGGTAAGAAGAAATTCAAGGAATTGACAGATGTGGAGTGCTTAGTACACAGTCCCTGGTACAGAGTAAACAGATAAATGGTAGTAATTGTGGTTATTACTACTATATTAGTCAGGATAATTAACGCTCAGCTGCTACAACAGACAAACCCCTGAAATCTCAGTGGCTTACCACAGTAAAGGCTAATTTCATGTTCATATGACATCTAATGTGGGTCATCTAGTCCTCCCCCTTCTGTTAACTACACCATCTAGAACACGTAGCCTCCATGGTCACAATAGGAAAGAAGGGAGAGGGGGAGGAGGTACATCAGCTCTTAACTGCCTCCTCCTGGAAGTGATGCCCTAACCTCTTTGCTCATAGTCCACTGGCCAGCACTGGTCCAAGAGCCCAAGTCTGATTCTAGGGAAGGATGGGAAAGTCGGGGAGCAGTGGGGTATTTCGTGGTTAATACCATCTCTGCCACAATTATTAGATAGGTAGGAATAGATTTGATCCCTCATTGCATTTCAAAAAGGATTTGAGAACAATGAGACCGTGTATAGAAAAGATTCATAAGAATGGCTCAGTGACATTACTTAACCCCACTAAGCCTTAGTTTCCTCTTTAGCTAAACGGAGATACTAAGAGTACCTACCTCACAGGATTGTTTTGAGGTTTGGGTGATAACTACGACTGTACATAGGACCAGGCTGACCTATTTTGACTGTTCTGTAAAAATACAATTTGTATCAGGAGCTCAGGTCAGAAATGGCTGTTTGGGTCTAAAACATCATTGAACGTATTGAATTTAACACATGCAAAACCCTAAAGTGTTGTTGCAGTTCTACCCTGTTTATGCTTCTGTAGCTGATTTTTTTGACCCATTGTTTTATTTTCAGAGAGCTGTGCCTACTAGTTTACTGGTGTGACCAGGGCCTAGCATATTGCCTGGCCCTGACATATGACATATCAATACATGTTTGGTGAATAAACAGTGGGGTAGCATTTGACTTTGATATGGAGGGATACACAGGCTACAAACAAGTGAAGAAGGAGCTGGCAGGATCTTTGAGCTCCCTTCAAAGGAGGCTGCATGATACTTTGGGAATCTGGGCTCTTGGGTTCTCAAAATACTAAATATTCTACTTCTGACTTCAGTGTGATACTGATCAGATTGCTTCCTTTACTGCCTCTGTTTCTCCATTGGTAAAGTGGGAGACAGTAACACATGATCAATTCTAAAGTGTATAGATTCTGGAGTCAGATTGCCTTGATTCAAATACTGGTTCTAACTCTTACCTATTGTGTGTTTTGGGACAATTACATTATTTCTTTTGAGCCTTTCTCCATCTTGAAAAGGGCATATTAATAGGACTTACCTAATGGGGTTGTTGTGGGAACTCAGGGAGAAAATCTGTATGAAATATTAGCACTGTGTTTGTCTAACATGAATCCAATAATTTGGATAATATTATTAAAATGAAAGGTGGGTATTCTATACTATGGAATACTATTCAGCAACAAAAGAGAATGAATTATTGATTCAAGCAACAATAGAAATGAATCTCTATCTCTGTCTTTAGTATTTTAAGGATCCTCCATAGAGGCTGCACCAATTTATATTCCCACCAACAGTGTGAAAGGGTTGGTTCCTTTTTCTCCGTGCCCTCTCCAGCATTGATTATTTCTAGACATTTTAATGGTGGCCATTTTGACCTCACTGTAGTTTTGATTTGATTTTCTCTAATAATTAACAATATTGAGCATCTTTTCATGTGTCTGTTGGCCATCTGTATGTCTTCTTTGGAGAAATGTCTATATAGCTTTGTAGTATAGTCACTAGTCAGGGAACATGATTCCTCAAGCTCTGTCCTTTTTTTTTCAAGATTGTTTTGGCTATTTTGGGTCTTTTGTATTTCCCTACGCATTTAAAAGATTTTTGTTCTAGCTCTGTGAAAAATGCCAATGATAATTTGATAGGGATTTCACTGAATCTGTAGATTGCCCTCAGCAGTATGGCCACTTTAACAATATTGATTCTTCCAATCCAAGAACACGGTATATCTTTCCATCTGTTTGTGTCATCTTCAGTTTTTTTTTTCATCAGCATCTTATAGTTTTCAGAATACAGGTCTTTTGCCTCCTTAGGTAGGTTTACTCCCTAGGTATTTTATTCTTTTTGATGCATTGGTAAATGAGATTTTTTTCCTTGATTTCTCTTTCTGATATTTTATTGTTAGTGTATAGAAATGCAATAGATTTCTGTATATTAATTTTGTACCCTGCAACTTTACCAGATTCATTCATGAGCTCTAGTAGTTTTTTGGTAGCCTGTTTAGGATTTTCTTTGTATAGTATCATGTCATCTGCAAACAGTGACAGTTTTGCCTCTTCTTTTCCAATTTGTGTTCCTTTTATTTCTTTTTATTCCCTGATTGCTATGGCTAAGACTTCTAAAACTATGTTGAATAAAAGTGGCAAGAGTAGGCATCCTTGTCTTGTTCCTGATCTTAGAGGAAAGGCTTTTATCTTTTCACTATTGAGTATGGGTTTGTCATATACAGCCTTTATTATGTTGAAGTATGTTCCCTCTATGCCCGCTTTCTGGAGAGGTTATTTATTTATTTTTTATCATAAATGGATGTTGAATTTTATCGAAAGCTTTTTCAATGTCTGTTGAGATGAGCTATGGTTTCTATTCTTGAATTTGTTAATGTGGTATATCACAATGATTGATTTGCAGATATGAAAAATCCTTACATCCCTGTGATAAATCCCACTTCATCATGGTGTATGAATGTATTGTTGGATTAGGTTTGCTAGTATTTTGTTGAGGATTTTTTCATCTATGTTCATCAATGATATTGGCTTGTAATTTTCTTTTTTTGTGATATTTTTGTCTGGTTTTGTTAAAATGGTGATGGTGGCCTCACAGAGTGAATTCAGAAGTGTTCCTTCCTCTGCAACTTTTTGGAATAGTTTGAGAAGGATAGGTGTTAACTCTTCTCTAAATGTTTGGTAGAATTCACCTATAAGGCCATCTGGTCCTGGACTTCTGCTTACTGGGAATTTTAAATTACTGATTCAATTTCAGTACTAGTAATTATTCTGTTCATATTTTCTATAAAAAATAGAGTTACCATTTGATCTTGCATCCCACTTCTGGGCATATACCCGGAGAAAACCGTAATTCAAAAAGATACATACATCCCAGTTTTCATAGCAGCACTACTTACAATAGCCAAGACGTGGAAGCAACCTAAATGTCCATCAGTAGATGAATGGATAAAGAAGATGTGTGTGTGTGTGTGTGTGTGTGTGTGTGTGTGTGTGTGTGTGTGTGTGATGGAATATTACTCAGCCATAAAAAATCATGAAATAATGCCATTTGCAGCAAAATAGATGGCATTATTATCATATTAAGTGAAGTAAGTCAGAGAAAGACAAATATCATATGATATCACTTATATGTAGAATCTTTAAAAAATGATACAAATGAACTTATTTATAAACTAGAAACAGATTCACAGACATAGAAAACAAACTTATGGTTACCAAAGAGGAAAGAGGAGGGAGGGATAAATTAGGAGTTTGGGATTCATACATACACATCACTATTTACAAAATAGATGAACAACAAGGTCCTACTGTATAGCACAGGGAATTGTATTCAATAACTATAATAACCTAAAATGGAAAATAATCTGAAAAATTATATATATTTATATATTTAACTGAATCACTTTTCTGTACACCTGAAACTAACACAACATTGTAAATCAACTATACTTCAATTTTAAAATACCATTATAGTGAAAATACAAAACGAAATGACTCTCAAAAACTATGTTGAGCAAAAGAAGCCAGGTACAAAGGTACATTCCATATAATTCTATTTTTATGAAACTCTAGAAAAGACTAATCTATAGTGGCAAAAAAACAGATAAGTAATTGCCTAAAGCCTGGAGTGAAAGAGTCTGTAATGGCTAATTTTATGTGTCAACTTTACTGGGCTAAGAGATTTCCAGATAGCTGGTAAAACATTCTTTCTGGATGTGTCTGTGAGGGTATTTCCAAAAGAGATTAGTATTTGAATCTGTAGATTGAGTAGAGAAAAATCACCCTTCATCCAATCCACTGAGGGCCTAAACAGCACAAAAAGGCAGAGGAAGGGCAAGTTCACTCTCTTCACTTGGGTTGGGACAGCCATCTTCTCTTGCCCTTGGACATCAGTGCTCCTGGTTCTTGAAGTTTCAGGCTCAGACTAGGACTTACACCATCAACTTCCCTGGTTCTCAGGCCATTGGATTTAGACTGAATTACACCACTAGCTTTCCTGAGTCTCCAGTCTGCAGACAGTGGAATGTGGGAGTTCCTGCCTCCCTAAGTACGTGAGCCAATTCCTATGATGAATCACCTCAAGTATATCCTGTAGGTTCTGTTTCTCTGGAGAACCCTGGCTAACACAGGGTCTAGCTGTAGAAAGGGCACAATGGAATTTTGGGGGTGATGGAAATGTTCTATATCTTGATTGTGAGAATGGTCACATGGGTGTATCCATTTGTCAACACTCCTGGGCCTGAACACTTAAATTCAGTGCTTTCATTGCATATAAATTATACTTTGGTAAAGTACATTTTAAAATTAACAAAACAACAACAAAATTAAGAGTGTTGGATAGATGAGTTCTAACTCTGATTCTAAGAACTCCCTCTAGGTATGGCCGTCTGCTGTACCCACCAAATAGAATTCCTGGCCAGGAGCACTTATTGTGCCATCCTCCCTTCCTCTGGGCCTCTGCCTCATCTGTGCACATCCTGGTCCTACTCTCCACCTTCAGGCTAGCCAACTGCAGCTCTCTGCCTTGTCAGTAAACCAAAATAAGAGTCCGGGCTGGAGCAGTACGAGGTCCTAGACAGGAGTGGGAGCCCATTATTGGCTCATAATGGGATGAAAATGTCAGCAGCCACACCCCCGCCTTCACTGGGCTGGGGGATCCAGTGAACCCTGAGCCACTAGGGTCTGGTGGCCATGATTCACAAGCCAGTGTGGGAGGCATCAGGGGAGTCAGCTGATGGTGACACTTCAGGGTCTGGCCTTCTTTTTCTAGTCATTAGCAACTATGTTGGGAATAGACAGACTCTCCCCACTTTTAGGTAATCAGAACTCCCAGAGCCACCAAATTCCAGGGCTAGATATGGAGGAAGCTGGAAAGGGGACAGCATGATGTTCTAGCCTGTGCTAGGTGATTTACACAAATTCATTTGCTTCCTACTGTGGTGTTACAAATTTGAGGTGCTAATAGTACTAATAGTGATAATAACAGCTAGCATTAATTGAGGATTTACTATGCATGGGCAATTCCTTAAGCACTTTGCATTCATTACTTCAGCAAACCCTTATCAGAACTCTCTGATATAGATAGCACCTTTATCCTCATTTTTCTGATTAGGAAATTAAGGCACAGAGAGGTTAAGTAACTTGCCCAAGGCCTTACAGCTAGAAGTGGCAGAACTGGGACTAGAACCTAGTGTGCCTGATGCCTGGGAGGCATCGGCCTGCAGGAAGCAATTGCTTGGAGTCCTTGCCCCCATCACACACAAAGCAAATGGCCAGAAACTGGGGCCTCTGTAAACACTTCCATGGAAGAACGCTGTGGCGGAGCAGAGGCAGCAGGAGTGTGCCATTCCCCAGCTCTGCCTCCCAAATCTTGCACACATGTACTTGGCTCAGGGAAACCTATACTGCTTCTGGAGCCCTAGCTCCAGAAAAGTCTAGGAATGAGGTAGTTTTAGTTTTTCCTGATTCTTTCAGAATAGGTAGGCACATTAGAAGGAGAATGGAATGTATGCTGAGGACTATGTCTACCCTGAGAGGCAGCTTTGAACTGGAGGAGTTAAAAGCCATAGAGAGGTGCATGGGGTATTAGGCAGGACTCTTGGATAAGAAGTATCAGCAACTAAATGCAAGTAAGCATGCTTAATCAGAGATTTAACCTAAGACATATGGGAAATGTTTCGTGGACTCCAAAGGCAGCAATAAGTTAGGAATGCTCTGGGACCAGAAAAAACTGTCAGGACTCCCCCTTTATCACTGGCCTCAGCCCCACTCTGTGCATTTGCTTTACCCTTTTCCTTCCTGGAAGATGGGGTTGCTTTGCTTCTCAGATTCACACAACAGGAACTGTGGCTGCCTATACAGGGCAGCCTCAGAGAGTAATTATCTGTCTGTCAATCTCTTTCTCTTTTCCTCCACCAATTCCAAGTGCCCAGGCAGAGACTTAGTTGAGCTTGGTAGCCCAGGTAGAGACTTAGTTGACATGTTTGAAGGTCTGGACAGCCTGGGATGTGTTGTACAAAACAGCAGCTGCCCATCCTCTTTCCCCTCCCATCCCCACCATTGGAGATAAAGGTGGGCAGTTAAGATGGTGGGGAGAGGGGAGTTGTTGGTCCATAGGCTAAGAACACTCCTCAAGATACATGCCTCATATGTCTATCTACTATACTCTGTCACTGGCCTAATCAGAGCTCAGGGATTTTTCATATTCCTCCCATGTGCAGTGATGCCGCCAAGCTGTTGATACTTAGACACCAGATGAGGGATTAAATCTGTTCACCAGGCCCAGCCCTTTAAGCAGAATTGACCACTCTGTATACCCATGGTCCATCAGCCCTAGACAGCCTTCCTTTATTTCTGGACCTTTTCTTACTCAGATGCCATCTCCTCTGGAGTCTTGGTTCTTTGCTCAGTGCAGTCCTGGCAGCTGACCCTTTAGATTAATTGTCAGTTCTTGGCTTCCACACTGTAAATCTCTGTTCTCTCAACCAGGCTTTGACTAAATGTGGCCCTGTGATCCTGTAATGTTCCTTCATGTTCAGAATGTCATCAGGAAGGCCATTGCCCACTGCCTTAAAACTCAGCCTCCAGCTCTTGTTAGCCAGCAGCCTGGCTGGACCAGTCTGAGATGCCCATGGTGACGATTTCAGGAACTTCACATGGGCTTTAGTCATTTGTACTTGGCCAAACTCTTGGGCCTTGGTTCAACATTCTGTGAGTTTGGACTCTACATCAAGTCCTGTGCCAGACAATGGGATAAAGAGATGAAGCACATAAGGCTGTTGCTTTCAAGAAGACCACAGATAAGGCCAAGGTAGGGCTCAGGCAGGCTCTGGCCATATTATATGTTGGGTAATAACCAAGAGCCAGCTATAAGGAACAGCTCTTCTGGGTCCAGACAACCAGTGGAGAACTCATGAAAGCCCAGAATGTCAGAGATAATTCTGATTCTGGGATAGGAAGCTGGAAGATAAGAAGTCTTTGTTAGTTCCTCCTCCTTGGGTATAATGAGGTATTCATGCTATTCCCCTCGGGACTCGGGAAGCATTTTAGGCTCAAGAAAGGTCTGTGCGTCATCATAATTATATAATATGGCTGCCCTCATTCTGCTCCACCCCTTGACATATCCTGGTCAGGCAAGATAAAGTTCTATTGATGCTTTAGCTGCTGTGGCCACCATCAATCAAGTGTCCTTCAGTGGCCTTGATTTGGCTTTCCAAGGAGCTAGAAATCTTGGGACCACTTCCTTCCATCGATCTCACTGCCTATTTTCTGCCTCCATGTAAGGGGATCAACCAGTTCACCAAGTGAATTGGCATAGACGCTATTGAAAGGCAGTTGTGGTGTGAGAATAAGGCACAGCCTCTGAAGTTTAACTTCCCTGAGTTTGAATCACTTACCAGCTGTGAAGGCTTGGACAATTTTCTTAAACTCTCTGAACCTCAAGTTTTTGTTTTGTTATGTTTTTGTCCAATGTGTAAACAAAGATTTATGGAAACACCTTTGTAGAGTTGATGTCAGGGTTAAATGAAACAACATAGTGAAGACCCTGGTGCTTTGCCTGACACCTAGATAGATGCTCAGCGAACATGGTTCCCATCTGTCAGTCTGAAGCAAGTTGAAGTAAGTGGACATGGTCTGCACCTTCAAGAAAGTTATGAACTCTATCACAAAGTATGGGTCGTTCTTTATTAGAAAGATGGGTGATTAGGCCCACATGAGCAAAGCAACCCCACCTGTAAATAGAGCAATAGGATCTACCCATAGGATATGTAGGCACTCTTAATCCCCACTTCACTGATAAAATAAAGAGGCACAGAGAGATTGATA
Organism: Vicugna pacos; assembly: GCF_048564905.1. NCBI lineage: Eukaryota > Metazoa > Chordata > Mammalia > Artiodactyla > Camelidae > Vicugna > Vicugna pacos. The sequence continues at coordinate 25,730,968 of NC_132998.1, forward strand.
ATTCATCCATGGCCACAGAGCTGAAAAGTAGTAGAGCTAAAATTTGAATCAGCCTTTCTGGCTCCAGATCCTATGCTCTTGCCGCTTCACTCTGCTACCTGCACCATCTTGCTGAGCTGAGTGAGGGTGAGGAGTCACCAGGATGCAGAAGGTGGTGAAAGAGGGTCGAATTTGGAATCAGGTAGGTTGGATTCTGATTTCACAGTGATGGGGACCATGGGCAGATCACTCTGTTTCCTCATTTGCAAAATGTCACCAAATATAACCTCTGCCTCAAGAGTTCTTTATAGACCCCTTTAGATCCACTGGTTCAGCAAATGGTGGTTGGAAGCCTGCAGTGTGCCAGGTAGTGTCTAGGTACTGAGAATGGAGCTTTCAATAAGAGACATGAGCTGGTCTCGGAGCTGGTCCCTGCCTTACTCTCCAATGAGAGAGTAAGATCATGTGCTTAGAAGTACTTCCCAAACAAAGATTTGTCAGTATTAAGCAAGTGAAAGTGCTTGCTGCTGCTCTGCAGGGACTTAATAAAAACAACAACAACAACAACAATAATAACAATAACAGTTTACATGTATTAAGCATTTTCTCTGTGCCAGGTACTATGTTAAGCTCTTTGCATAAATTTTCTCAAAACAGTGCAGGTAGGCATCGTAATTTGTCTCCATTTTACACTTGAGAAAACTGAAGCCCAAAGAGGTGGTTAATTAACATCTAGTTGAGCAGTAGAGCTTGTTTTCAAACCTGGGCAGTCTGCCTTCAGAGCCTCTAGTCCTAAATACCATGCCATATGGCTTCTACTGCATCTTGCTACTGCCTCTGGTTGCTTGTATCTCAGAACATATTTAGAAACATCTGGAACTCTTATAAAGGGCTTTATCGTTAAGAGTGGGGAATTTAGCCCACAAGCCTCCGTCATCTAGTCAAGCCTGGTCTTGATTCTGTACCTCCTTTAGACATAAAGACAGATGCTCCCTGCAGGTCTGGGGAGCAGAGCACCATGGCATTCACTGGTGAGGCCCCCCAGCCTTGACAGTTACCTCACCACTGGCCTTTACATCATTGCTGGCCAAGCCAAGAGCCTGGGTTGTGTTCTGAATCTAAAAGCCTGACCATAGGCTTTTATGAAGCTGTATCTTTCTGAGAACTTCCTGGGCATTACCTCACTTGTCCTCTATCAACTTCCCCAGAAACTGTGGCTGGCGGCCTCATCCCAGATTTATAGATTGTGGAGCTGAAGGCCCCAGAAACAGGAATTAACTTTTTCAAGGTCACCTAGTACAGTTCGGTGCAGAGATGCCTCCAACACCCAGGTTTCCTGAATCCCAGTTCCAACATGTCATCTGAAGTATTAAAGGCCAGAGACCTTGAGTCATACAGCTATGAGTCACAGAGGTCAGGGAAAAGTCTGTGTTCTTGACCCTTAATCTAAGACCCTTTCCTCGGTGTGGCATTGCGTTCATTCTTCCACTAAGCACATATTGGTTGATCACCTACTATGTGCCTGAGTAGGCAACAGGGGCACCAAAGTGGATGAGACGTGTGTGACCCTGCCATTACAGAGCTCCCAGGTCAACAGGGAAGACAGCTGGTTAACAAGTCATTACAACTATGATGAATGTCCTGAAGGGAAAAGCACAGGGGCCTCTGGGACCATGACATACCTTGTCCAGAAGATCAGAAAGGCTATTCTAGAGAGTGTTTGTAGTACATAAGGGTGAGGGAGAGTTTTTCAGGTGAAGAGGAGGGAGGGGTGCTCCAGGCAGAGGTGCTACATATACAACCAGAAAGGGGCTTGCTCAAAAGTGAAAAGGAGAGTGAAAGGGAGAGTGGCAAGAGATGTGGCTGGTGGGTAGGCAAAGGCAAGTTGAGGAAGGCTTTGAGGTCTGTATTTATTTTCTGTGCTACGTAAGAAATTACCAGATTTATCAGCTCAAGACAACACCCACTTATTACATCACAGTTTCTCTGGGTCAGGAGGTGTCAAAACCCCAACTTATCAGCAAATCTTGAGCAAATATATCATTCAGGGGTGAATGCATGTTAATCAGACTCAAAATTATTGTATAAAAGTGAAATGAGAACTATAGTTAACATTTAGACCAGAACACTCTTGAAGACATTGCCAGTTCACCTTCTCCTGCAAGATCTATAGGAAATTGAATTGAGGTCAGAATACCCAATTACTAATTCATGACAAGAAAATAAGCTGAAGTGAGAAAACCCTGGAATCTACATATCCAGCCCATTCTCTCTCTGAAAGAAGAAACACACAGGAAGAACAGCATACTCAAGTGGCTGTTCAGCAAGTGTCTTACAAGTCTCAGGGCAATGGAAGTCTGTCAAACTGAACATTTGACAGTAGTACCAAACTTAGACATCTGATGCGGCCACTTGCAATTGGTTCACTTGGAGCAATGGGATAGAAAATAGTTGACCTATGCACTCAGTAAATGGTAGCCACTATTACAATGACTTCTTTGTTTTAGACAATGTCACTCTAAGGATACTTGACTAGGTTAACTTCCAAATTCTCTTATGGTGCTAATGTGCTGTGATTCCAAAGGCAACTGTTACTTAATCCGGAATATAATCTGGAGCCTGAGCACACTGCCCACATGAACAAGCTAAGCCTTTCCCATCATCATCAACATCATCATCTTTAGTAGCAGCATTATGGAGAGCAGTCATTATCTATGGACTGCTGCCTATATTTAGGGCACACTGTTAAGCAGCACTGACATTATCTCATTAAATCCTCACAGTAATCCTATTGTGATAGGTGTTCTCACTCTTAAGATGCAGATGAATAAAGGAGAAATTGAGGCTCAAAGATGTAGTGTAACTTGTCCAAGGTCACTCACCAAGTGAGTGGAAGAGAAGGGATTCCAATTACATTCATCACACTGGCCTCTGCAGAGAGAGGATGGATCATGCTTTGCATGCCTACTGAGCAAGTACATACTATAAATTCAACCCCTTCTCTCCCACTCAAGAAATTAGACTGGATTGTGAGTCAGTGAGAATGATGTCATTATAGGGGTAACCCTGAACCTTTTTGTTCTTACTAATAGAATGACTGCTGACTTAAAGTTTCCAAACATGTAGTAGTAGGACCTCAGTCCTCATCAGTGTAGTCCTGCCCTATTTTCGAGGGTCCCAAGTGTCCCACAAAGGTGCCTCACATCTGCCCGTGACAGTAACTTATCTTGTTAACACACGCATCTCTCTTACACTTTGCCAACTCCCTTGCTTGTGCTTCCTGGGATCACCTTGCAAATGAGCCATCTCTACCAGGTATCTTTTGGTGTCTGGTTGAAGGGAACCCAAACTGAGATATATGGTCAAGGACAGCCCCACTGAGAGAGTGATGCTTGAGCTGAGACCCAAATTATGTCCAAGCAAGCAAGATGGATACAAGCAAGCAACCAAGATACAAAGGTCTGGAGGGGAATGCTTTCCAGGTAAAGGGAGGAGTAGAAGCCAAAGCCCTAAAGTATAAAGGAGCTGGTGTGCTCAGGGAACAGAGAGAGCTGATGTGGCGGAGCACTGGGACAGAGAGGAGCTGGTAGAAGATGAAGTCCAAGAGGTAGGTGAGGGCAGACCATGAGAGGGAGCTTGGATTTCATTCCAAGTTTAATGGAATCATTGGAGAGTGATAAACAGGGGAGGGACCTCATCTGATTTATCTTTTTAGAAGATTCCTCTGAATGCTTTGTTGAGAAGATACTGTGGGATGGTAAAAGAAGAAGCTGAGGAACCACTTAAGACACTAGTTCTGCTGTGACCCGAGTCTCAAAGTTGCCTTTAAACAGTTCCATCAAGTTTTTCCTCTGATGCCCCCTTTCCTTTGAGGATCTAATCCTGACAGAGACCAGACAAGCCCAGATGCCATTCTATAGCCTTTCTATCTTCTGTTCTAAACAGGTCCAACCGCAGCATCTTACACCTTGTGAAACAAGCTCCCATATATGAAAATACAGACTGATACAGGTGTATATGGTGAGGGCGGGAAGTGTGGGATGTATCAACAGCAGTCAAACCATAATGCCACGTCGTATTGTCAACCTGGATGTCACCTACCTTTCCTCCAAGTCCTGTGTCACACACTCTACTTTCATGTCTGCCCATATACATGGCCATATGACAGCAAAGATCACACACTTTATGGGCATGACACTCTAAGGGCAACATGGATACAGAATTCAGAACCCCTCTGAGTACCCCCAAAAGAATCCACACTGGATTATTTATGGGAAATCTAGACTTTATTGTAGATCTCATATTTTCACCAAGATTGTGTCCTAGGATAAGAGAGTGGTAAAAAGGAGGCTAGTGCCAAGCAGAGTATTTTATGTCATGCTCAGGATCCCTTGTTTCTATCTGGGGGTTGGGCTAAAAATAATAAGACCCAAACTACCCATATCTAAGGACAGGGCTGACAGGACCAAGGTGAGATTAAAGCAGAGTGAGGCCAAATATTGACCAAATATATGAGTTTCCCATGGCTGCTGTAACAAATGACCACAAACTTAATGGCTTAACATAGTTTAAGCCACTCTTGCAGTTTTGGAGGTGAGAATTCTAAAATGAGTCTGCAAGGTCGTTCCTTCTGAAGACTTCAGAGGAGAATTCTTTCCTTGTCTTTTCCAGTTTCTGGAGGCCACCTGCATTTCTTGGCTTCCTCTACTCGAACTTCTGCTTCCATCATCACATCTTCTCTGACTCTGCATCCCTTTTATGATGACCACTCATTGGGTCCACTCACTAATCTCAGATAAACTCCCCCTCTCAAGATCTTTAACTTAACCACAACTGCAAAATCCCTGTTGGCAGGTAAGAAAGTGTTAGGGATTAGAACGTGGACATCTTTGGAGGGAGGGAACCATAGTTCTATCTACCATATTAAGTAAGTGGGTTTTCAGGTATAGAGATTGGAAGCTAAATTATATGTCAAGCTTTATAAGAAATAGTTAGATTCTCTCTCATGCCCTCAGATGGCATCCCAGCACTAGTCAAACAGTCCAGGTGGTAGGCAAAAGAGTGAGGATGGCCCTGTGCAGTGTGTCCCCCATCCTAGGAAACCAAAGCATGTTCTACTGGCATCAGTCCTCAAAAGCAGTGAAAAACCTGATGCAGTTTAGGCCTGGGTTTTAATCTCTCCATGTAGTAGGTGTTTGACGAATGTTTGGCCCTTCCAATCCTCTCAGTGTCTTCCTCCTCACCAAGGTCAAGCCCTTCACCTGGTTTAGGGCCTCCTTGCTTCCCACTGTCATAGCATTTTTAGCAATATATCAAATTTCACCCCCACTTGACTAAACTCTTTGGGGGCAAAGTGGCTGGCACTTACTGGGCATTTAATACATTAAAAATATAAAAACTTTATTGAGGTCTTACTACTTGTCAGGCACCATGCTAGGAGCTTCATGTGGACACCAGGGCACAGAGAGGTTAAGAAGTAACTTGCCCAGATTACCCAACTAGGAAAAGGCAGAGCCTTAGTTGAACTCTGGTATTCTGACTCAGAGTTGATACTCTGAAACAGTTAGTCTATCCTGGAAGAGGTGAGTGAGTACTGTTAAAGAGCATTGGATTAGGTGCCAGAGGATGTAGAGTTTTTCCCTACTTCACCACTCCTTGCTGGGTAACTTAGGAAAATTGCTTCCCCTCTCTGGGCTTCCATTTCAACAGATAACAACATGAAGGGCTCACACAGAAAAGAGCAGGTTTGCTCTGACACTAACCTTCTGTATTTCTAACACTGGTGGCCTGTCCAGCCACTTCTCTTTGCTTTGACCTGAAAATGTGGCCACGACACATGGCATTTGCTGTCACATGGACACTGATGGTCAGCAGCACCAGGGCCAGGCTCCCAAGGCCCCTTCACGTGGCACGATCAACAGCTTCCCCATCCCCCGGGCCTCAGGCAAGGATGCAGGCAGTAGCAGGCAGCCACAAGCATATGTTGTTTCTGTGGTTTCTACTTAGAACAGTTTCCTATTTCAACCTGCCAGTTCCTTAAGAGCATTAGGTTGAGGTTTTGCCGAATGACTCTACTCTATTTTCACAAAGGGGTGGAGGGGCTCCTCCTGGGAGCCAAGCCCAGAGCAGAAATTCCACATGAATTAAGGGTATAGAGAGCTTGGAAGTCTGTCTCCTGGAGAAATAGTAGTCTGGCGGGTGGTGGCTTTCAAAGATAGAGTTCCTCCACCAGCCAGGTTCATTGACCCAACTTGGTTAGAAGGCTGCCTCACTTCCCTTCTCCAGGCCTTGGTTTCCCCATCTGTTACATGAGGGCAGAGGATCCTCCCCTAGGTTCTAGACATGCCCAGGTCTCTCGGTTGGACTATGCAGTGTATATTAAGACAATTTCAACAGTAGTGGCCAACACGCATATAGCACTTTCTGTGCTGTTCTTAGTGCTTTATAAATATCAATTCTCTTAACACTGGAAATACCCCCATTTTATAGATGGGAAACAGATAAGAGGCTGACTCATTTGCTTTGCGTATAGTCACATTACCTGTAAGTGGCCAAGTCAGGATCTGAACCCTGGCAGTTTGGCTTCAGAGCCCACCCTGCTAGCTCTCTCAAAGTAAGACCTCCCTGGGGGCAGAACACAGTCAAATTGGTCTCAGGGGACCGAGGTCTGAGTTCTGGCCCCATCATCTGGGTGACCTTGGAGACATCCCTAAATTCCTTGGAGCCTCAGTTTTCTCATCTATAAACTGTGCCTTTTGAACCTAGGCTTCTAACTTCCCAGAGCCTGTGGGGAATTTGAGGTGATAATTATTCATCAAGAAGCTCAGAAACAAGATTAACAGTCTCCCAACAGAGGCTATTATTATAATTATTATTGTTGTTGTTGTTGTTGTTATTATTATTATTCCCACAGAATTCTGGTTTCCATACCCTCTACCCACCATCACCTAGATCTGATTCTACAAGAGAGGGACTCCAGCAGGAAGGCCCAGTAGGAATCCTGACAGTTTCAAAGCCCCCTACCCTGGCCTAGAGTGGGGAGGAGGGGTAGTGCCTTCTTGACAGCCTTGAGTTAGAGCAGATGGCCCTGTGAGGGAAGGGTGCCTCCCCCCACTCCCCTGAGTTTGTGTGCAGGCACCTGTGCATGGGAGCCTGTTTGGCCAGCCTTGGCTGCAGCCTCCAGACTTCTATCCATTCTATTCTATTCTGTCTTCTATTCTTGGCACTGCCTGAGTATCTAAGGGGCATCTCCAACTTAATCTACTCAAACATAACTCTAGATTTTCCTCCTGCTCCTCCCATGTTTCCCTGTCTCAGTAAGTGCCATGATCATCTACCCAGGTTTCTTAGGCTAAAATCTTCCATCCCCCTTTTTTCTTCACAGCACATATCCAATCCATGAGCAAATTATTTTGACTCATTGACTCTATTCCCCCAAAGTTTTCTGATTCTGTCCTCTTCTGCCCACTTTGCTACCACCACTGTGGGCCAGTGGGAGGTGGGGGGACCATGATCATCTTGTACGTGGTCTACCCTAGTAGCCTCCAGCCAGCCTCCCTGTGTATGCCTTGCCCCCTGCATCCCTTAAGCCTGTTCTTGACAGAGTCAGAGGAGTTCTTTTGAGCACACAAAATACTTTGTATCAGCCCTTGCTTAGAACTCCCCAAGACTTCTATGTGAATAGAATTTAAACTCATTACATGATTTCTAGGCCCTTTGGGAGGTACTTAACAATCTGGCCTCATCTTGTACCAGTCTCCCTCTTCTTGCTCATTTGCTCCTGCCACACTGGCCTTCTTTCTGTTCCTTAAATAAGCCAAGTTCGTTCTCACGTCAGGACATTTGTATCAGCAATCCCTTGCCTATGATGCTCTATCCTCACATGTCCCTGTGACTGGCCCTTTGTCATTATTCAGGTTTCAGTTCAGATGTTGCCTTCTCAGAGTGACTTCCCCAACCACCTTGTTTATATGTATTCCCTGCTCCTCAACCACTCCTCTTAAAGAGAACCTCTGTTGGTTTTGTTAGAGCATTTATTGCCATCTGACATTATGGTGTTTATTTATTTGTTCACTTGTTTACCATCTTCCCCTGTTGCTAGAATGATCATAAAGGCTGAGACATGCATATTTTTGCAGCTCTATCTACAATATACCTCCAGTGGGGGTGGGAGTAGGGATGTGGCACATGAAAAGTACTCAATAAGTATTTGTCAGATGAATCCAAAAACTTGCTGGTGACCTGAACAAGTCAACTCTTTCACTTCAGTTTCCCCATCAGTAGAATGAAGGAGAAGGAGAAATATCATAGGACTCTTCTGGTTCTGACTCTAGACTCATAAGTTTTCATTGAGATAGATGATGGATGGATGGATGGATGGATGGATGATGGTTGGGTAGACAAACAGATGAACAAACAGATGAATGATTTCTGGAGGTTTTATTAAAGCCAGCCAGGATAAAGGAGTATCAGGAAGAAGATGGGGACAGGGAAAAAGGGCAGATAACTCCAGTGGGAGTTTGCTTCTTCTACCCCAGTTGAGAGAGGGGCATGATCCCCTCCTTTGACTCCTGCTCACCCCACAGACTACTTTTCCTCATGGCTGTACCAGGGAGATGGCAGCAGCAGCCGCCTGCTGAGAGCTCCACCCAGAAGATAAAAGAAACCAAAGGAATGTGCTGGCAAGTCTGGCGTCCCTGTCCTCTCAGGGGTGTAAATGGCTTTCCTGCTCCCACAGGTTCAAAGAGCACTTCATTTCACAGCAAAAGTACAGCTAATGAGAAACAGATTCTCTGGCTCTGACCACAGCTCTGAGAGCCCAGGAGGCAAAGGAAAGCCCCCAAGAACCTGGATCTGAACGCCTGCACTGCAAGGCCTTCTCCTCCCCCTCTCTCTGGGGCCACAGAGCTGTCTCAACAGCAGAGGACAGAAATTATTGAGATGTAGGATTGGGGGAAAGAGCAGAATGCACATGAGCAATTGAGAGGGGCCTTGGGGAGGGGGGCTTTTGAGCTGTGGACTTTCCAATCATGCCCAGTTTTTCTTTTTAGGCCTGGAAGCTAAGTTGGGCAACATCTAATAATAACAATAATTTCCTCATTCTGGGAGCTCCAAAGTACCAGCTGTGAGGTGGCACAGTGGGAAGGCCACTGGCTTTAAGGCCATGAGACCTGGGTTGTGAACTCTGGGCCTCAGTCTTCTCAGTTGTCCAGTGATCACACTGGTGATGATCGTTGAGAATTCCAACATTGCCCATCATGCAGTGAAACTAACACTAAGTTGAGGCCCAGAGGACCTGGGTTCTAGACTTGGTTCTGCTGGGTGTATGATCCTGGGCAAGGCAGGCTAGGGAAGTGAGCCTTGGGTAACTAAAAAGACCTAACTTCAAATTCTGGCTCTTCTTCTCACCTTGTGGATAGTATTTGGGTGAGTCACTTGGCATCTATGAACCTCTGTTTCCTCATCTGTAACCAACACCAATACAATTAACCTCATGGGCATGGGATGAGAATTAAATGAGAAGAGATACATAAACTATTAGCACTTAGTAGGTGCTTGAAGACTAGGATGGAGCCTGGTTTTCCTGAAGGTTTATGACCAAACCAAAAGACAAATCCAGGCTGGACCCATGGCCAAACAATGCAATAAAGGTAACAGTAGTACAGTGATTGCAGTGTCCCATGTTCTGTGCTCAGAATCTTAGTCTGTCCTTACAAAAAGCACGTGGGGCAAGTACTACTGTTTTCCTTAAATAGCTAGAATCAGGACTTAAATAGAGAAGATTGGACTCCAGAAGATGTGCTAAGTCACTCATTTGCCCTTCAAACCTTCTCCTTGTAGCCTTCTCCCCTCTCCTCTGAATGCCTGCCTGCCTGCCTGCTGGAGCTCAATCTGTGCCCAGTCTTCAGTGGATTGAAAGTGTCCAAGCTGGATGCCTAGCCAGTCCCCTTTGCCCTCCTTTCTCTCCACAGTGTTAGAAGGAGAGTTTCCCTCATTCAGCAAACATTTCTTGAACACCTACTATATGTTGGGCATTTGAGATATAAAAGTGAACAGACCAGAAAAAGAAAAATCCCTGTCCTCATGGAGCTTATATTCTGGAAGGGGTGGTGGGGGATAAAATAAACAAATGGACAAGGGAAAATATTAAACATCAAGTCACAGTTTCACTGGGATTGGCTTATTAAAGATTAGGAAGATACTTAAAGTAATTTGCATTATTCTTGCATTATTCATTATAATATCTAATATCAACTATGTACCAGGCATTATGCGAGGAACTGAAATTAAAAAGATGAATGACACATGTGCTTTGCCTTTGGTGAAATCCTAATCTAGAAAGAGGAACAGATATATTAAATGATTTTAATATATGGTGCTAAGAACTGTTTTGGAAGAATTTCCCCCAATACCTCAAAGAGGAGATGAGGGAAGAACCAGAAGAAGCCTGAAGAAGATTTCACAGAGGAAGTGCCATCTGAGCTCCTTGAAAGATGAGACTGATTTCACCAGACAGAAATCTAGAGAAAGATTTCCTGGAAATAATAAGAAAAAATATGTGCAGCATATTTGGGAACAGAGTACTCATTTTTATGTAAGCGAAGAACAGGGTGAATGTAGGGGAGAGATGAGACTGGAGAGTATTATAGGAACTCTGGGTGCCATCTGGTGAGCAATGAAGAGTCATAGGAGATCTCTAAGTAAGAGTGTGACCCAATCACACATGTATTTTATTCACTTATCTTCCTTTTTGCTAATCATTTCTATAGCTGTGTCTAAACTGTGTTAAATGTATCTTTTGGGTACTAAAAATGAGTTATTTCATCTAACAGTTCTAGAATTTCCAGTTGACTTTTTTGTCAGTTTCATTCCTCTGTAGAAATTTTCCACCTTTTCTTCTATTTTCTTGAACATACTAATCAATTTTTTCACCACTGTATATGGTTCACCTGTGAATCTGTTTAAATTGTATAGCTTTTCTTTTGTTTTTTTCAGTCTTTTGGTATTGTCTCCAGCATGATTGACTGCCTTTGGGTCAGGTGAAAACCAGTGACCATCTCTTGCTCATAGAAATAGCCTAGAGTCTTTTCCTTGGCAGAGCATCGAGGGCAGAGCAATGTTCCTCCAAAGGGCATGGGGACATAGTGGACACCATGATTGACTTACTTGTGGGGCAGAATCTGGAGAGATTGTGATGGAGAGGGCAGGATAGCAAGCAGGGTTTCAGAAAGGGGATGTGGAAGAATGTGGGTGACAGGCTGTGAACTCTTCAGCCAGGCCCCCCTCTGTAGTAATTGCCCACTAGCCAGACTGTGATCAGTACAGCATCAATCACTTCCCACTCCACCCTGCTCCAGCTGGGAAAGACATCCTGCCTGTGTAAACTAACCTTATGAGTCTTATTCCAAGAAGGCCAAGGAATTTGACAGGAAACAACACAAGCTAGTCGCCTTAGATCTTTGTCTGGGCTTGACGTGATTGAGTCTGAAATAGCTACAGAGAGACTCATTATTAGACGTTTTAAACCCACAAAAATACATACATATTTGCATGCACAAACAGGAAGGTTTAAGACGAGGCCACCAAAAGGGTGAGGCCACACAGGCCACCACACAGGAACTGAGACCAATGCTTCAATTTCAAGTCAGATCCGCAGGGGAGAGTGTTTGACAGGCCTTGTCACTCATAATTCGAAAAATCTGTGTCCATATCCAAGAATCTTTCATCTCTGTCCTCACTCTCTATCTAGACTATTCTTATGTGTTTGTGGAGGCTCAGAGGTAGCTGTTTTCAAATGAAGAGTGAGCCATCTCTGCCAAGAGCTTCTCCTTGGCCCAGCCCTCAACTTGCCCAAATCTGACATCACCCTTAACCCTCCATCGATACCTCCAGAATAGAGAGCCGCCCCAGAGGCTGTGACTGCCAGACCTGGTCACACTCTGTCTCTGGTGTTTCTAGCTGACAACTCTCAGAGAGGCAGAATCTTTCCCAGCCGCATGCACAGCCCTCACTGCTCAGTATGGTCTAGGTACCCAGATATCCTCTACTGGGTGCTTGAGCCTCTAGTATGAGAAGGATAGATGATGTCAGGTACTGGTCCCCCAGAAGCCGAGGGGTTCCAGCCCTCATGCACCTGGGGGCCTCAAGGAGCCTCAGAAGAATCTTTCCCCTTGCTGGGTCTAGGATGAGTCCAGCTTTGGCCCTCAGGTAGACAGGAGGTATCGAATCATGGGTTTGGAGTCAGATCTAGCTGAGTTCACATACTGGCTCTGCTGCTCTTAGCTCTATGTTTCTGGGCAAGTTGCCTAACCTTTACTTCATCTCTTCATTCATTATGTAAAGAAGAGAGAGTTGCATTTTAGGGTTATATCAGAATTAAATGAATTGGTATGAGTAAATTCCTAAGAACAGTGCCTAGGACCTGAGGAGTGATCAGTGAGTAATAGCAGGAGAGGTGAATGGGGAGTTAAAGGCTACAGAGCTTCAGTATGGGGAGGTGAAAAGCTCTGAAGATGGATGGTGTTGACGTTGCACAACTTAATGCCACTGAACTGTACACTTAAAAATGGTTAAAATGATACATTTTATTTATATGTTACCATAATTTTTAAAAAGTAACAGCTCTTACTATTACTTGAGGGGGCCACCTTCAGCTCCTCATAGAGCTCTAGGGTAAATGTGGCATCTTGGCCAGCTGGAAGGAGGAAAAGGCCTTCTCCAGCATGGAGTTTAGATTCTACACTGAGTTTAGACTCCCAGTGAAGAAAATTAAATGCTCCAGTCTCCTAGGCGTTTCACCAAGGAATGTGGTTACCTGGGGAGCCCTCCAAATCGCAGACAGCTAGACACACACACACACATACACCCACAGACATATCAAAGAGATGGACTCACAGAAAGATGCCCACAGAGGCAGACAGGAAGGGCCACTGAGGGGATGATCTAGGAGAGAACTTCGGTCTCTGGAGATGGGTGCTCCAACTGCTCCAGGTAAGACCTTGAAGAAAAGTGGATGGGGTGGGGATGGGGTGGGGATGGGGTGACCAACCACACTTTCATTATATCATCAGGCCTTGGCTCAGGCTCAGCCCACTTGCCGTAGCCTTTCTCTCCTCTGATCCTTTCCACAACCTCACGGACCCTCCCATGCTCTCAGGCTTGGCTGACAGCCACCGCCTGCAGAGGGCTCTCCCTGCTTCTCCAGCCCTCCTCAGGTCTGTTTTCTGCACTGAGCATCAAAGCCTCAGTGTATTACTTAGTTCTAGCTATAGTGTTGTTCACCAATCACTGTGTGTGTGTCAGTTGTGGCTCCTCCTTAAAGATGGGAACTGTGACTTTTCTTCTCTGCACTCCTCACCTTGCACACTGCCTCTTAATTGAGCAGACCACACTTCCATGTTTTTGAATGATGGCATGTTGATGAATTTTCAGAAAAAAAAGTATATATAAGATATTTCACATCAGAAGTTCCCAATGTATGTTTCTAGGAACACCAGCTCCATAGAATGTCAAGAGGTGTTTGAGAAAAGAGGGTTCCATAGTCTAATATACTTGAGGAACACTAGGCTAAATAAAGCTAAACAAGTTTATTTATTATAGGATATATCGGAGAATATAATATGCTAACAATTACTTTAATGGTGCATGGTCTTAACAGCTTGAGAGAGCCAGTTCTGCACATCTCTTCCCAATTCACATTCATTCGTGCAGCATTGGTAACTTGAAATTAGCCATGATGGGAGTATTTACACCACAGAAATCAGCACACATTACAGATCTGGGGTTTCTTTTTTTTCCCCTTTTTTCAAAGAGCTGGCTTACCAGCACACACTGAATACCACTTCAAGAAGAGACCATGGCATGCAAGTTCTCCTAATGCATTTGACCATAACATTCCTTTCTCATCTTGTGGGAAGTGTCTTAAAGGAAGTAGTATTCCACAGAACATCCTTTGGGGAAAGTTGTCCTATGCAAAGGTATTTTAACTAAATGCCAAGGAGGAAGAGTGAGAGGAAGATTATTGAGCGTCTACTGTGTGCCCAGCAAGATGTTGATACTTTATGTACATTATTTAATTTTCATAGTGACACTGGAAAGAGATATAAATAGTACCCACATTTTACAAATGAAATGAAAGATCAAAGCATTTTCCCAACTTCACACAGCCAAGAAGTGGCAGCACAAAGCCTATCTCAGTCAGGGTTTATAATGTCTAATGGGGGAGTGTTTGCTATAAGATTTAGGTAATAGTTTTAGACAAATTTGTTAAATGATGAGTAGACAGGTCATGAGCTGTATTTAGAATCTAGGCATCTAGAGTTGCCAGAGATCCTTCTAGAAAATAACAGAAAAGTTACTAAGAATCTCAGCTGACCCACATCTTGTCTTCTTCCTACTTATCATCTGCCATGGGCAGAATATCCCAGATTTCAGAATCTCCTGGGTACTTTATAAAAAATGCCAGTACCTTAGCTTCACCCTCTCTCCAGGGCAATTCTAACCTGCAGCCAGGATTGGAAACCACTGAAATTGAAAGAGAAGGGCACTTACAGACCAGGCAGACTAACTCTTACTTTACAGATGGGGAAACTGAGGCCCATACATGGGAAGTGGCCTATCCAGGGTCACACAAGAGTCAGTTGCAGAACATGAGACTAGAGCCTGGGCCTCCTGGCCTCTGGGTGATTCCCTTTTCTTGTAGCATGAAGGGTCTTCAGAATACATTGCTTAAAAGAGATTATTTCAGCTGAAATACAAACTCATTTTGGGTAAAGGAGTGTCAGTTACTTGTCCACCAAGTAAAAGCTAACCTTATCAGCCAAGGGCAGTCAGGAAAACATGCTCTTCCATGCAAGGAGGCCATTCTCCCAAGCTACATATAGAATCAGGCTGCATAGTCTTTCTTTGCTCCCTGTGCTCATCTTGGAGGAAGCCTCCTTCCCAGCCTCAAATGACTGTGTTACTGGGGAGGTCATCCCAATGGGGATTTGTCCTGCAGCATCTTGCTTTCTGTGGTATGGTTTCCCTTGATATTGGTGCAGTTTTTGTTTGCTTCCTGGAACACTTGTTTGCTGAGACACGCTCTTAAGTCTGAATGGAGGCAACCCACCTGAACAAAAAAGGTCAGGTATCTCAAAGACAGGGCCTAGGTGATCTCCAAAAATAAGCTGGAGCCCACTGAAGGCAAGAGAGGCAAAACAAGGCCCTGAAAGTGCTCCCTGCAGAACATGGAAACTGGGAGCAGAAGTTTATTGAATTTAGGTAAAGTTTAGAGCCATGAAACATTTTCTGTAAAGTATGCGGTATTTAATCTGGAGCATATAATTTAATGTTTGTACTTTTGAAGGTGATTTGAGAGTGGAAATTATCTGGTGACTGAGTGAGTTAATTTGATGTACAAAATTATTGACCATAAGTCAGTTAAATGTTGGAGATGGTCTGTTACAGTGGCTGCCTTTGACTTTAGCTTGTTCATCCATTCATTCTCCCGTTCAATACATATTTATTGAGCATCTGTTCTGGGTTTGGGGATACAGTGATAAGCCAAAAGCAAGGTGGTCTCTAAACTCATAAAGCTTAAAATCCATGGGGAGGGGAGCAAGGAATACTCACATAACATAAAAGCAAATGAGCAGGGGGTTGGGTACAGTTCTTTGGTAGAATACATGCTTAGCATGCATGAGGTCCTGGGTTCAATCCCCAGTACCGCCGTTAAAAATAAATAAATAAACCGAACTCTCCCCCCACAAAAGAAGAAAACAAAACAAAACAACAGCAAAACAAAAGCAAATAACCAAATGAATAAGGAAATAAACTAGTGGACACATGCTGTGAAGAAAACGAGCAAATGGAAGTGATGGAGGCCTAGCCTGGGGAAGATACTTTGGTGTGAGGGTCACAGAAATCTCTGGGCTGCAGATAAAACAAAGGGAAGGACATTCCAGGCAGAAAGTACAGTGTATGTCAAGGTCCAGAGACAGGACATAGCTTTACTCAAAGAACTCAAAGATCAGTGAGGCTGATGCAGAGTGAGAAAAGGGGCAATGGAAAGGAGATGACGTTGCGTTGATCAGCAGAGGTCAGGCCCCAAGTCCTTTTTCTAAGTGCGGTGGGAAGCTGCTGGAGGATTTCAAGCTGACAAACATGCCAGATGTCCTGGGACATACATCAGGACCCCAAATTACATGTGAGTCTTATAAGCTAGGGAGGTCATCAGCTATCCCCCTCAGGCTGACCATGATAAAGGGGCCAACACACCTTTCCTACAGTGAATTTTCTTCCCTTGTCATTAATTAATCAACTCAGTCAGTCAGTACCTGCTTACATGCAAGGCATTCTATTCCTGGACTCAGACCAGTGAGCAAAACATATCAGACAAGTCCCAAGGAGCTAACATCTAGTGAGGAAGACAAGCAATAAAGTTAATCATTTAATGTGAAATTGTGATAAGTTCTATATGGAAGATAAAATAGTTATAAAGAGTGCACCAGGAGGTGGAGGGAGGAGGAAGCTGCATCAAATGACACAGTCAGGGCAGGCTTCTCTGAGGAGCTGATATTTGAGCTGAAGCCTGTATGAAAAGAAGCCTCTGGCCATGGAATAATAGAGAGTTCTCCTGGCCAAGGAAAGAGCAAGTGCAAAGGCATCTTGATTGGAGGGTCAGGGTGAAGTCATTCCTTCTCAGCTATAGAGATGGGTTCAGTCTAGGTAAGATTATCAGACTGAAAAAAGGCCATGAAGTAGGGCAGAAGCCCACGTGACCATGGTCAGGTTACCAGGCCAGATTCAATGCTGGAAAAGGGAGGCAGGTTGCCAAGCTGAAGAGCAGGCATTAGAAACTCTATCAGAGAATCCGGCAAGTCTTGTCCTGAACCTCACTCTCATCTGCACCTGCCCACAGACTAAATCCTGAAAGTGTGAGTTTCCAAAAAGATGTTCACACTTGGTCTTGTTCAGGATATGCAAGTTCTAACAAAATTACATGATAAGTCCATTTTGGCCATTCAGATTTATGGCAAAGAGGAAAGTTATGGGTAATACCCAGGACTGTTGAATAGGCCTCTTGGTTTGTAAGGAACTGAGATTCCTTCAAGTGATAGCAAGTTAGTGAGAGAGAGGGGGCATAAGCAATTATTTTGAGGACAAGTGCACAAGAATCCAGAGAACAGGAGAGCCCTAGGGAAGTGCAGGAATGCTGAGGAATCTTGCTTCTGTTAACACAGTGACTTTGTTCCTCTCTTCGTCTCACAACCAGCACCTCTTCCTTACTCCTTTTCTCCCATATTACTTTGGCTGGTGCTTGGCTAACTGACCCCTTTTGTCCACTCTCTTGGTAGTGGGCTTCTAGACCTATTTCCCACTGCTCTCTGATAAATTATTTCTTTGTTCCCAAAGCAAATTCCCCAAAAAAGAAATCTGATAGACTCAGACCATCATTCGTGCCATGTGATTAGCCATGCTTGGCCCAGGAATGAATTCCTGGGCCAATCAGCTAGATCAAAACTCTGCAGTAGAGCATGTGCAGTTCTCATAAAAATCCTGGCTGCACAACTATCATGGGTTGTGTTGGGTGACCCACTCATCCTCATTTGTCTGGGACTTTCCAGGTTTCAAAACCGAAGTCTCATGTCCTAGGATTGTCCTCAGTTTTGGATAAACTGGGACAATTAGTCACCCTATAGTTTTGGGTGGAACAGTTCCCTATGGAGTTCTGGAAGGACAAATAGAGTGATGGACCCCTTTGGCATCTCAGTGGTAGCCAGGGTTTGGGGAAATCAGCATTTTTATCCACTAACAGTGGGAATGAAAATTGTTAGGACCTTTCTAGGGGGATAAATCTGGAAATATGAATGAAAAGTAAAAAATACATGTATTCTTTGACTTAGGAACACTTTGATAATTTATCCAAAGTAATCAGCCCAGGGTGTAAAGATTCATGTGCAAAGCCATTCACTGAAGCATTATTTATAAAAGTGAAATAATGAAAGTAATCTAAATAACTACCAGTAGAGAATTAGTAAAATAAACAGACTGTATCCAATGAGTACTTTGCAACCATTAAAAATAATAATATGGCTTTCTAGGTATTGATATGGAACTTTGCCACAATATAGTCTTAACAAGAAAATGAGATGATTAAATATTTATTTTTACAAAAAATCATCACAGTTATGTAAAATGGGGGAGGGGAGATTGCATTGAAAACAGTTGTGGAAATATCCCAGGGTAAGATTGCAGATGACATTCATCTTTAAACTGCTTTGATTTTCCTGGATGTTTTGCCATGAGTAAAATATTCTTTCCATATTTGTATTTTTTCCCATTTTTTAAACACATAAAAAATCCTGGTCGCAAACCCAATGAAATAGTGTTTTCATTCAAAAAATGTTTTTATTTTCCAATTTTGTTCTGGTACATTAATTTGAGAACATATAGGGGTTTGATTCAGGTTCCAGCTGATCCACTCAAGTTTGGTTTTGTTTAAAAACAAAAACAACGTTGACTCCATCTGAATTGCATTTATAGAAAATTAATATTGGGATTTGGTTTAGGATTCAAGCAGTTGAGTGGTTGGTTCCTATTCTTGGTTCATGGTTTGATGGAGTTCAAGTCGTTCCTCAGAATTCCCACAATAACCCTGAATAATTGGAGCAAAGGCAGAGAGGTTTATAGCCTGAATTATCTAGAAAATTGCTGTGTCTCTCAGCCTGGAAGAGCCTGCAAGTGGCCATTTCCCCAGGGCACAGAACAAAAGCCACAGCTGAAACATTTCCAGAAGGCCTCTTGACCCTGACCATGGTGTGCCCAGAACCACAATGCCCTGGGACCTTCCTTGGCTCCACTGCGGCTTTTAAGTTAACTCTGCTTGGTCTCAGGAGACAGGGGCCGGCCCACTGCTCAGCATGACTTGGGGCTTCCCTCTTCCATGCCAGGCCTGTGCATGGTCACCCAGAACAGTTTGATCTGGGCTGTGCAATCCTTGGTAGAATTCCTGCAGCATGAGGTAATCATTTAGCCAAAGCTGCCATGCCAGGAAATTGCTTGCTTGAGAATGGCGTGACTGGTGACTGGAGCTCCTTACCAACAAAACATGCATCTTGCTCCTTTTAAAAGTTTTTATTTTAAGGTGTGCTCCTGACTATGTGGAGGGCTTAATACTCTTCTCTCAGGAGATGTAGAGATGAGGGAGAGGCAAGCGTGATGAAGGTTAGTTCCTGTCTCAGACAAGCTGCTTCCGCGAGGTGAGCTGGGGCAGTACACCCACTCCAGCCACCACACACGGTACCCCCAAAGCCCTGGAAGACCTTGTTCCCTGATGCTTTCCTAGAGACTATCTAAGCCTCAGCTGAGATGGTTTTAGAGCTGTGTTGTCCTGGAACCTCTAGGTAGGTGACCTTGGGAAGGGGTTTTCAGTCACTCTTCAGTTTCTTATTTGTGAACAAAGAGAGGAGAAGCATGCCTCCCTCCCAGTGTCAGCATGAATATTAAAAGAAATAATCTTTCTGAGATTGTCTATTGCACAGCCTTGCCTCCAGTGATGTCTCAAGGGCGATGGGAATGGCCCACGTAGGGTGCAGGCAAAAAGGGGCTGCATCGCCTGTAGATAATTTACAAACCATTGTCAAGCTGACTAAAACCCATTGTTTACGATCCCCATGCATCAACATTCCTAAACAGAGTCAGTGATATATACTCTTCATCATTTATGTTGACCCCTCCAACCACCCCTTGCCTGGACACACCATTGCCGACCACAGATTACACATCCATCAATGATAGATACTGCTCTTGTACTATTAGATGTTGTTAACAGTTCTATATAATTGGCTCTCATATACAACAATAACCCATTCTTCAGGTGTGAGTACTAAGCTGTAATATAGACGTGGAGATCCTGAGCAGATGTCTAATAGCTCTACACTGTAGTTTCTCATCTGTGTGCAGAGCACTGACAATTTACAGAATGTTTTCACAGACATATTCTCACACTGGCCCTGCGAGGTAGGTACTATTGTGCCCATTTTACAGATGAGGAGACAGAGGTTTGGGCAGGTAGAGTGACTGACCCAGGGGCATTTACAGAAATTAGACACAATGCCTCCAAGCCTGTTCCCCACCAGCCCAGGGCTTAAAGCTTTGTCTCCAAAGATTATTGGGAGGGAGAGAACAGACCAAACTGTTAGCACTTGGAGCTAATTAGTAGAGAGAAGAGACAGGGGAAACACTCCTATTTCATACCAGGCACTCTTATTTCTTATCTAATTTGGGCCTCTCAGAAGCCTCTAGAGGCAGGTACTATTGTCCCCACTTCACAGGAAAGGACACCACATCTCAGGAAGATAAAGTTTACTTACCTGGAAGCACATGGACAAGTAAGAGGCAGAGCCTAAAAGTGAATTCTGGTCACTTTGAGGCTAATACCCCTCACCTCTCTCTTATCACAGAGGCCTTGAGCAGAAGGAAGACTTGACAGCATGTCTGACAGGGAAGGGGATGAAGATTCTGAGCTTCTGAGCAAGGAGTGTTTGGGAAAAGGAATGCTGAATCCCATGCTTCTCAGACTCATTAGTGGTTCCAAGTTGAGGTCTCGGGGTGAAATAGATGACTCAAATATTCTCCATATGGCCTGGGTTTTTCCTGACTTACACTAACGTGAATCCCTGATCAGTTGGGTGGCAAGTGCCATGGCTCCTTAGGGAGACAAAGGAGCATGTCTGCATCTGCTCATGGATTCTAAGTTTGCATCCCTTGAGAGAGTCTGGGACTGGAAATCTTCATTCACTTGTTTATCCATTCATTACCCATCATGAGTTGTTATCAATATTATTATTTTTTATTATTATAGTAATATATGCTCATGTTAAAAATTCGAAAGATACTGGAGGGAGGACATGAAAAAAAGTCACAGAAAGAGATCATCTTAAAGGGAGAGGGACATTCAAATGAGGGTGCGATTACATAGGAACAGCAGGAGAAAGATGGTCTCTTGGAAAAGTGAGACAGGGAGGCCAAGAGTGTTCAGCCCTCCAAGGATTGACAAGGGCCAGGGAGGAAGAGGAAGGACTATTAGAGTTGAGCTGAGTGATTTTGGAGCAGAGAGGAGAAGACTGGGAAGGTATGGGACAAAATTCAGGACTCTCCTGGAGAAAGGGGAAGAGCAGGGTGCAGATGAGAATGACTGGGCAGAGGTCAAAGGGAGCCTCAGCACCAGAGGGCTCTAAGTCAATGAAGTGAATATCAGTGTGCTACAAATGAATTCCTCCTCTGTCTCCCTCAGATCCTCCATCTGCCCCTCAGTTGCACCCTCTCTTCCCCTTGGTCTCTCTTTTCTCAATCTTGGTCTCCCCCTTCTGCCAGAACTCCCTTTAACATTTCTTTTCATGCAGGTCTGCTGGCAATGAATTATCTCAACTTTTGTTGATGTGTACAAGTCTTCATTTTGCCTTAATTTTTGGAAGATATTTTTTGGAGTGCAGAATCCTAATTTGATCATTTTCTGTTTCAGCACTTTAAATACATCATTTCATTTTCTTCTGGACTATATTGTTTCTGCTATCATTCTTGTCTTTGTTCCTTTGTATTTAAGGTGTCTTTTTTTCCTCTGGCTGCTTTTAAAATGTCCTTTTCACTGGTTTTCTGCAATTTGATAATATGTTTATTGGTATGGTTTTCTTTATGGGTTTTTTTTTTCTATTTGAAGTTCATTGAGCTGCTTGGGTGTAAATTTTCTGTCAAATTTGGAAAACATTGTTTACTGATTTTCAAAAACTTTTCTGTACTCATCTCTTCTTCTGAGGCATATTTTAGGTTGTGTCATTGTCCCATGGCTCACTGAGGCACTGCCTTTTTTTCTTTTTCTTTCTTTGCTTTATACTGGATAGATTCTCTTGCTATGTCTTCAGGTTCAGTAATTTTTTCTTCTACAGTTATAATGTGCTGTTAATAACATTTAATGTTTTTTTCAGTTTCGGATATTGTATTTTTCATCTCTAGGAGTTCCATGTACATCCTTTTTACATCTTCCATTTATTTCTTCATCATATTCATGTTTTTCTTTACATCCTTGGACATACATACAAGACTTATAATAGCTTTGTGATAGTTCTTGTCTACTAATTCAACCATCTCTATCATTTTTAGACATAATCGTATTAATTAATTTTTCTTCTGGTTGTGGGTCATATTTTCCTGCTTCTTTGCATGTCTGGTAATTTTTATGAATTCTTTTTATTGAATTATAGTCAGTTTACAATGTTGTGTCAATTTCTGGTGTACAGCATAATATTTCAGTCATACATATACATACATATGTTCATTTTCATACTCTTTTTATTATAGGTTACTGCAAGATATTGAATATAGTTCCCTGTGCTATACTCTAGAAACTTATTATTTATCTATTTTATATATAGTTGTTAGTATATTCAATTAGATGCCAGATATTGTAAATTTTTTGTTGTTAGGTGCTGGATTTTGTTTATATATTTCAAGAGCATTGGGTTTTGTGCTGGTGAGCAGTTAAGCAATTTTGGATCAGATCTTTTAGGGAGTTTCTTTTAAGCTTTGTTATGACATATCTAGATAAGCCTTTATTTTGAAACTAATTGAGCTTCATTATTAAGGTGTGACACTTCTAAAGACTCTATTTATTGCCTCTAAACTACAAAATTTCTTTGCTGTGGCTATGGGGAATACAAACTATTCCCATCCTTGTGTGAGCCCTGGAAAGTATTTGGCCTACTGCTTTCCAGTGTTTTCCCCCCAATGTCTGAGAATTTCTTCTCATGTATGCTCAGATCGGCATTCAGTCAAAGACTCAAGGGAACCCCTTTGGAGATCTGGGAAACCTCTCTCTTTCTCTGCAGTTCCCTCCTCTTCAGTGTTCTGCCCACAAATTCTAGCCATCTCAGCATTCCCTAACTTCATGTTAACATGGTGAAACTGTCAGGTTCTGTTCACTTTCCCCTCCACATACTGCAGCCTGAAACTGGCAGTAAGCTGGGGCAACCATAGGGCTCACCTTGTTTGCTTCTTTTCTCATGGGGACCCCAGTCCGGTGCTGCTTGTTGTCCAGTGTCTGAAAACCAGTGTTATATATGCTTTGCCCAGTTTTCTACTTGGTTTTTTTTTTTTTTCTTTTAGGTGATAGGGCAAATCCCGTAACAGTTAAATCATCCATGGGTGGAATCAGAAGTTTTCTTCGAGACTTTCTTAAGCAGGAATGTGACTGAATCAAGCATGCATTTGAAAAAAAAAATCAGTCTTGCTGCTCTATGGAGACTGAATTAGAAGCAATAGTGGATTCTAGATGGCCAATTCTGAGTCTCTTGAGGCAAGAGATTATGTTGACTTACATTCAAGGAAGCAGTGGTTAAGATGAGACAAATGGAGTCATATTTTAAATGTCTGAATCTGCAGAACTCAGTGATTGATTACATGTGAGAGGCTAGTGAAGATGAAGTAGTTATCAAGGGTGACTCCCATTTCTGGAATGAGCAACTGAGTAAATTACAGTGCCATTTATTCTAACAGAACAATGGAAATGTGAGGTGAAAGACCATGAGTTCTGTTTGAAGTTATGCTGCCAGTGAGACATTCAAGCAGTAATGTGTAAAATTCTGGTCTGGAGCTCATAAGAGAGATATAGGCTGGAGCTGATTGATTTTATATAATATTTAAAGCTACAGAGGATGGATGAGATGTTTTTCACTTTCTGCCTGTAACCATTAGATATATGAGTGTTTATCTAATCCCCTCAAATTGTGAGGTTTTAGGGGACAGGCTTGGTTTGTTTTCCTATTTGTATTCCCCAAAGTGCCTGGCACATTGATTATATGTGGTAGGTGATTTTAGGGAGTGTTTGTGAAAGGGGCACTGACTGTTGGGGACTCCTTTAATACTTCTGAGTTTCCCATTGCCTCCTGTTTGTCTAAAAGGTTGCTCTAAGTTTCGTTGTTCTTGTTTGTTTTTCTGGTGCAGGCAGACTTTTCAAATTAGCACGTTAGTCATCAGTAGAGGGTCACGACTCTCTCGTTCACAAATGGGCTTGTGTCATGTCAACTTGGGTCTCATGTCCTATCCTGGAGCTGGAGTTGGGATCAGCTATGCAGGAGGCCACGTCCCTTCCAGGGTGGCTGCTGTCCAAGGCTTGGGCTGCTTGGGGGAAATCTGCAGGATCCCCAGGGGACATTTATGCCTTTGGATTTCACAGATTTTATATGAGCCTAAGACTTTCACAGTCTCTGTAACAAATTCCTGAGTTAACCATGACAGCTACCCAGACAAGGGAAGAGCCAAGCCTATTTTAAAAGCTGAAGCATCTGAAAGCCTTGGAATTCAGAGGCCTTGTGTGAAATTTCAGGCAGAAAATTTTAATTGTCAGAAAGAGTTTTTTTCTAAGGATCAGAGAACCTGAGTTCTGGGCCTGAGATTTATTGCATAGTGTTGAGAAAATAACTTCCCATCTGTGGTCTCTAGTTTCTCCATCTAAAGAGATTGGGCTAGGTGACCTCTAAGTGCCCTTCCGTTTCTGACATTCCAAGGAATTCTATATGCTGACCAGTATGAATCATGGACCCTGCCTTAAGGTGCTTAAAAATCCTAGAATTGAAGTGAAGGGTAGATTGCCCTTCTGATATCCCACTAAGATATTCTATTTCTTACAAATATGCTTGTATAGAAATCTGAAGAGGCCTTGTAGATTAAAAACAAAAATCCCACCTTGGACTTTACAACTGAAAAGAAGCTCTCAGAATCTTAGAACATTATCCTGAAATGGATCTCATATGTATTTTCAATCTTTCCTCATCTTTTAAAGATGAAAAAATAGGGTCCCAAGAGGGGATGTCACTTGTCCAATGTGACACAGTGAATCTATGGTTGAACCTAACCCCAGCTTCCCCCCCCCAACACCACCTTAAACCCCACAAAGCTGTTTCTCTACCACCCCTTCCCCTTTGGCACCACCTCCTGTCTCTGCAAGCTCTGCTGTCTCTGCGGTGGAACATTCCTGCACAGAGGGGATTAAAAGAGCAGGAGTGGAATGCTGAATCTCCCTGCCCATTGGCAGTAGCCTCTCTCCTGAACTGAGCCCAGCAGGCCTTGGCTCAGGGGAAGCCAGCAGCCCTGCATTGTCATAACCAACTTCAATCTACATGCCATGGGCTGTCCACACAGTGTTTTCTGTAGAGCCCCCAAAACAAGTGCTCTGAGGTGGGGACACAGCTGAGTTTGAGTGTTGTACTGGAGGCTTTCTGGGCCAGCTCTGTCAGTGTGCCCCACCAAGCTCAGTGGAGCCATTGAAGACCCTGGGCCAAGCTTTGAGTGAAGCCAGGCCAAGTTTCAGAGTGTCCAATGCCAAATCTCAATGTCTGGTTCAGTGGAGAAAAAAGAGGTCCAGATGCTTGTTTCCAGTCAACCTCTTATTGGCTTTCTGACCTTGGACCTAGATGACCTGTTGGGGCCTCATGACCTTGTGTAGATTAAATGGAGACAGTGTCACATCCCCATCTTGGAGCACATTATCCACTTTCTCCCACAGAATTCACTGGGTACTTGCAGAAGTCCAATGTCCCATATCTTCCTTATGTACAAAAAGGATAAATAACATTTACTCTCTATTTGTCTCCCAGTTACCAATTAAAGAGTGGTATTAAGGGTATGGATGCTCTAAAATTCTTCCAATAGCAATGAGTATTATTTCCAAACCGTTGCCTAAGGTGATCCAGACACTTTGCTAGGTATTAAGGATAACGAAACTAATATTGCATCATTGCCCCCGAGAGACTTTCTAATGATGAAGAAAAACAAACAAGGATTATTATTATTTATGAACCACTGCCTTCTAAGGAGAGTAGTTCTCACAAATAGAAGGACTTTGCTGAGTATTTGGGTCTAGAATATCTGGAACAAGGCTGATTTGCTATATGGAAGAAAGAGTGAGAGGTATTGGGGGGCAATGAAGAGACGGGGAACAGAGTAGATATATGAAGGCAAAATAGTGTCCTGTGTGAAGTAAGAGTAAAGGACAAGCCCTGGTTAACATCTCAGCCAAAGAAGCAGAGAAGAAAAGCCACATTAAGTGGGAATTTATGAAATTATATTATGTCAGACTCCCTTTAGACTTCCCCCAGAAGTCTTCACTAAAATCTTCCATGTTAGTTTTTTTCCCTGAGGGAAGTAAAGAGGTGCAGAGTCCTCTGTCCAAGAGAGCTTAAGGCCAAGATAGGGTGTATCCATTGCCATAATAATGTTGTGTAACAAACAGCCCCAAAACTTTAATATATAATAGTAATTCTTTATTGCTTGTGAATCTGGGGTCGGCTGGGGTTGGCTAAGAGGCTCTTTTGATCGTGACTAGTCTTGCTCACATGTCTGGGGTCACCTCAGTGTGGGCTGATTTAGGATATCCTTGACTAACTGATGAGGGCATCTTGGCTTTCCTCCACATGTTTCTCTTGCTCCAGCAGGCTAGCTCAAGCATATTCTCATGTTGATGGCAGAGTTATGAGAGCTCAAATGCAAGTGCTTGTTCACGTCTCTACTTGTTTCAACTTTCTTAACATCTCATTGGCCAGAGTAAGTCAGATAAGATGACCAAACTCAGAATCAAGGAGTGGAAAATATACTTTACCTGTTAATGGACAGTGATTTACAGCATTTCAGGTGGTGGCTGTTCTGTCAGCCTGAGGATTACTTGGAGCAAAGTCCCCACCTGACCTTCCATGACATGAGCAAGAAATAAGCCTTCTTTGTTTTAAGATAAGAGATTTTTGGGGTTTTGTTGCTGAAGTAAACCTCACAAACTTAGCCTATAATTACTGACATAACCGTCTTATATTGATTGCTTATAATGTGCCAGTTACTATGTTAAGAATTTTATGTATTTATTCATTCAATAACTATTGAATGTCTCTTTGTATGTGTAAGATTGAACTCAATTCATCCTCATAACAACTCAGCAGGGTAATACTATTATCTTAATGTTATAGGTGGAGAAACTCAGGGTCAGATTGCTTAAATAACTTGTTCAGAGTCATACAGCAGGTAAATGGCAGAACAGGATTTAAACACAGTCCTGTTGGAGTCCAGTGATCAAGTTCTTAGCTATTCTGTTTTACTATTTTTCTACTGATGCCCCTTCCTGGGGACTGTCACAGGAAGAATAACTTGCCACAGGAGGTGGATTTGAATTTAGTGGACCACTTAGTTCATGGCATTTAAAGCAGGAAAGAGTTTTCTCCTTGGTCAGGCTCCTTCACACATGTTTTTGGGGGGGGGGTTGGGGGGGGGTGAGGAGAGGTAATTAGGTTTATTTATTTTTTAACAGAGGTACTGGGGATTGAACCCAGGACCTCTTGCATGCTAGGCATACACTCTACCACTGCTCTATACCTTCCCTCCATACACATATGTTTGATCCCACCCTAGTCCCACTTAACGTCCATGACTTTTAACACCTGCTGGAGTGGTAGCTGGTGTTAAAAGTCATGGCATCCCCATCAGTGAGTTATGTCTCCCTAGACAGAGATTTCTTTCCCCAATGTCAAATCTTACAGCCAAGCTACAAGGAGACACGTTGTTAAATGTTGGCTTGGCAGCAAGAAGCCTGCTGAGCCATGGGCCAGACACTAACCTGATCTCATCCAGGAGGGGGTTGAATCAGTGTGGGAGACAAGAGATACAAGATTTGAGCCAAACTATGATGGAAAGGGGAAATGGAGAAGAGAGAACTGAGCAGGCCTGACAATCCCTCTCCTTACCTTTCCCTTAAAGAGAGAAGAGAGAAAGTATAGAAAGATTAAGTCGAGAATGAGGAAAGTGGGCAAAACAGTTTTCACCCACTCAGGACAGAAATTCATTCATCCTTTTATCCTAGGAGCATTTATTGAGCATCTGCTCTTTGTCAGCCGTCATGCTGGGGACTGGAAAATATCAAACAGTTAAGTCATGGCCCCCATTTAGAGGAGAACATGGATTGGTAGGAGAGACAGGCTTGTAAACAAGTTAAAAGATGTTTACTGTACTCCCTTCTCTGAAACCCACCAAAAACAACATAAAGAATAAAAATAGTAAGAAAATTCCATCTTCAATAAAACTAGGAAATTATTATGGCACTGAGATGATTATCTCCTTACCAGAGTTTATTCTTGTCTTTCTATAATGAAGAGGAGTGGGTAGGGAACAGCTGCATAGGCAGGGACCACATTTCCCAGCCTCCCATTGCATTTTGTTGAGCTATGTG
Organism: Vicugna pacos; assembly: GCF_048564905.1. NCBI lineage: Eukaryota > Metazoa > Chordata > Mammalia > Artiodactyla > Camelidae > Vicugna > Vicugna pacos. Next base: position 25,759,190 of record NC_132998.1, read on the forward strand.
ACTAGTTCTCATAGTTACAGTGTGAACAGAAGTGATCTATACCACTTCTGGGCCAAGATGGTTAATAGATGAGTATACCTTTTCCTTCTCCTCCTCCTCCCTCCTTCCTTCTCTCCCCACTTGTTCTTCTTGCTGGATACAGGGGCCTCCAAGACCCCACAAAATAGAAAGAGTCCAGACCCCTGAACCAAGACCATATGGAAGGCTGCCCACTGACCAGAAACATATGCATTGGACTCTAATGCAAGTGAGAAAGGTACTTATGCTAAATCATTGAAAATTGGAGGTGGGATTGTTTGTTACAAAGCTGTTACTCCAAAACAGGCTAAAACCCATATCTGCCACATTCAGTGAAGCTTGGATTTCATCAAAGGAAGACAACAAAAGGAGTCAAACACATTGCCAGGTTTCCTTGAAAGTAAGAAAGAGGCTCCCTAAAGGCTGAATAAATGATCACTTGCTGGAAGAGCAAAGGAGCAGGGGTGTGGGTGGGCCATGGAAGAGTGAGGTTCTTTGTAGTGGGACTCAGTTCCACAAGGTGGGAGGGCAAGAGAGACAAGGGCAAAGGAGGCACTACGTATTACTGGTTTTTTTCAACCCTGACTCCCCTTCCTTAAATGTCTTAGATGTGAGGTAGGAGAGAGAGGGAAGCAACAATCAGAGTCACAGCTAATAACCAGAAGAGATAACACATAACTGTTAAATGAGCAATCAGAGGGCCCATGAGCTAGGAGTCTTCCTTGTGACCCACATTGACTTCATTCCTGGTAAAATATTGGAAACCTAGATAGAACATATTTGATAACAGATTTGGAGATAAGAAACTCAAGGGGAATTTGCTGGCAGCTCCGCGTCACTGCCTCATTCCACCTCATTGCATCCCTGAGAAAATAACAAACCAGAGTAACACATTTCCAAAGTAAAACTACAAATAAGCAGACAGGTTCTAACATAGAGTAACAAAAATTGAAAATAATACTAAAACTCTTTTTTTAAACAATAAAACTTTTTTAAAAAGTAAGAATGAAATAATGCCACTTACAATAAGCAACATGGATAGATCTAGAGATTATCATACTAAGTTAGACAGGGAATGACAAGTATTATATGATATCATTTACATGTGGAATCTAAAAAATGATACAAATGAACTTATTTACAAAACAGAAATAGACTCACAGACATAGAAAACAAATTTATGGTTACCAATGGGGAAGGAGGGGTATAAACTAAGAATCTGGGATTAACAGATACACACTACTATATATAAAATAGATAAACAACAAGCACCTACTGTATAGCCCAGGGAATTGTATTCAGTATCTTGTAATAACCTATAATGGGAAAGAATCTGAAAAAGAATATGTATATGTGTGTGTGTATATATATATAGAGAGAGATAATTGAATCATTTGGCTGTACACCTGAAACATTATAAATCAACTATAATTCAATAAATTTAAAAATAATAAATCTCTTATAGGGAAATTTAGCATCAGGAAGATATGAAATTTATTTAGTTGAGAGCAGAGCATTTATTCAGTAATGTAGAAAGTAGGGATTAAAAATGAAAGAAAAGAGAAAATAATAAAGACATTGAAATAAGAGAAGACAATACTTAAGAAATACAAAGGATATTCAAATAAGTACACTGGGCATTCCTGAAGAAAGGAACAGAACAATGGGACACAAATATATTCAAAGATATTGCAGAAGAAAACCCTGACTGAACTAACAAAATGCTTGAATCTACGGAATAAAAAAATAGCCTCAATATGTCATAGAATTTTGATGGACAATATTCAGATAGTAAAATCAGGAAATATTCTAAAGAAAAAGTCAGGCTGTCCGGAAACTATCCTCTTTTTTTTAACATTTTTTATTGATTTATAATCATTTTACAATGTTGTGTCAAATTCCAGTGTTCAGCACAATTTTTCAGTCATTCATGGACATATACACACATATTGTCACATTTTTTTCTCTGTGAGTTATCATAACATTTTGTGTATATTTCCCTGTGCTATACAGTATAATCTTGTTTATCTATTCTACAATTTTGAAATCCCAGTCTATCCCTTCCCACCCTCCACCCCCCTGGCAACCACAAGTCTGTATTCTCTGTCTGTGAGTCTATTTCTGTCCTGTATTTATGCTTTGTTTTTGTTTGTTTGTTTGTTTGTTTTTGTTTTTGTTTTTTAGATTCCACATATGAGCGATCTCATATGGTATTTTTCTTTCTCTTTCTGGCTTACTTCACTTAGAATGACATTCTCCAGGAACATCCATGTTGCTGCAAATGGCATTATGTTGTTGGTTTTTATGGCTGAGTAGTATTCCATTGTATAAATATACCACTTCTTCTTTATCCAGTCACCTGTTGATGGACATTTAGGCTGTTTCCATGTTTTGGCTATTGTAAATAGTGCTGCTATGAACATTGGGGTGCAGGTGTCATCCTGAAGTAGGGTTCCTTCTGGATATATGCCGAGGAGTGGGATTCCTGGGTCATACAGTAAGTATATTCCTAGTCTTTTGAGGAATCTCCACACTGTTTTCCATAGTGGCTGCACCAAACTGCATTCCCACCAGCAGTGTAGGAGGGTTCCCCTTTCTCCACAGCCTCTCCAGCATTTGTCATTTTTGGATTTTTGAATGATGGCCATTCTGACTGGTGTGAGGTGATACCTCATTGTAGTTTTGAATTGCATTTCTCTGATAATTAGTGATATTGAGCATTTTTTCATGTGCCTTTTGATCATTTGTATGTGTTCCTTGGAGAATCGCTTGTTTAGGTCTTCTGCCCATTTTTGGATTGGGTTGTTTATTTTTTTCTCATTGAGTCGTATGAGCTGCTTATATATTCTGGAGATCAAGCCTTTGTTGGTTTCATTTGCAAAAATTTTCTCCCATTCCGTAGGTTGTCTTCTCGTTTTACTTCTGGTTTCCTTTGCTGTGCAGAAGCTTGTAAGTTTCATTAGGTCCCATTTGTTTATTCTTGCTTTTATTTCTTCTAGGAGAAAATTTTTGAAATGTATGTCAGATAATGTTTTGCCTATGTTTTCCTCTAGGAGGTTTATTGTATCTTGTCTTATGTTTAAGTCTTTGATCCATTTTGAGTTGGTTTTTGTATATGGTGTAAGGGTGTGTTCTAGCTTCACTGATTTACATGCTGCTGTCCAGTTTTCCCAACACGATTTGCTGAAGAGACTGTCTTTATTCCATTGTATGTTCTTGCCTCCTTTGTCAAAGATTAGTTGACCAAAAGTTTGTGGGTTCATTTCTGAGCTTTCTATTCTGTTCCATTGGTCTATATGTCTGTTTTTGTACCAATACCATGCTGACTTGATGACTGTAGCTCTATAGTATTGTCTGAAGTCTGGGAGAGTTATTCCTCCAGCCTCTTTCTTTCTCTTCAGTAATGCTTTGGCAATTCTAGGTCTTTGATGGTTCCATATAAATTTTATTATGATTTGTTCTAGTTCTGTGAAATATGTCCTGGGTAATTTGATAGGGATTGCATTAAATTTGTAGATTGCCTTGGGCAGTGTGACCATTTTAACAATGTTGATTCTCCCAATCCAAGAGCATGGAATATCTTTCCGTTTTTTAAAGTCTTCTTTAATTTCCTTCATCAATGGTTTATAGTTTTCTGTGTATAATTCTTTCACCTCCTTGGTTAGATTTATTCCCAGATATTTTATTACTTTGGGTGCTATTTTAAAGGGGATTGTTTCTTTACTTTGTTTTTCTGTTGATTTATCGTTAGCATAAAGAAAGGCAACTGACTTTTGAACATTAATTTTGTAACCTGCTACCTTGCTGAATTCTTCAATCAGCTCTAGTAGTTTTTGTGTGGACCTTTTAGGGTTTTCTATATATATAGTAACATTGAAACTATCCTTTAATGCCAAAAGACATGGTAGCAATAGGTACAAAATTCTGAAGGTAATGAGTGTGTTCTCAGATTTGAAATCCAGTCTGGTTGTCTTTCATGTACAAAAGTAGTAGAAGGCCATTCACGAACACACAGACTCAGAGAAAATAGCACACAGCCCTCATAAGTTCAGGGTGGGGTGAGAGGAATAGGGAACTTCAATAATGAAATCTAGTCCCCCAAAAGATATATCAAAATTACCAATTTAGGAATGGAGAAGCTATGAAATGCATGAGTTGGTGATGAGCATCATACTCATTTAAATATAGAACTAAGGCTAAGCAGCTGTGGGGATTATGGTTACAAACCAGAATGTAAATGTTCTAAACCACAGCCATTGTATAAAAAGAAATCACTTAACCAACAACAATGGCAGAGGAAGGGATGTGGGGAGACGTATACGTGCCTCAATTTTTACATGGTACGTGGTAGAGAATCTATGAATTGGACATAGAATAAAATTGATAAATCCATAAATAGGTGTTTAGGTATACTGTTTCAAGTTATAAGAGTGATCACTTCAAGGACTAAAAACAGACTTCCAAACTGTTAGAAGAGATGAGGAATAAAGAAACCTCATGAATAAAATGAGAGAGGGAGGGAGAGAAAAGGAGGACAGAGGGAGAAAGAGGGAAGAGGGAGGGAGGGAGGAAAGAAGAAAGGGAGGAGACATAGCAAAATACAGAAAACGTAGTAAACATTTTATTTTTTAATAAAATAAAATCACCAGTTTTAGGCCAAACATATTGATAGAGCATTAATATAAACAGAAAGTACTTTTCTATAAATATATAAAGATACCCAACAAGTGAAAAGTGCAAGTTGCAGAACAACAGCTTTATACGACCTTTTTTGGATCAAATAACTTATATACCCACATCCTCATATATGCTTACTTATACATAGAAATTTCTGGACTCCCTCCAAAGAAATTGCTAATAGTGATTAGCTTTGGAGGGTGGTACTGGAAGGATTAGAGGGGGAGAGGGATTTTATTCTTCACTTTATACAGAAAATGTGTGTTACATCTGTATGTTAAAATGTTACTTAAATATCAAGAAAGTATAATACAGTATGAAAAATGCCATAGTCGCAGAATGTACAAAGGGCTCTGGAAAGTGACAGAAGGAAAGAGCTACTTATGCCTGAAGGAATTAGAAAAAGCTTCAGAAAGTGGATGACATGTGAGCTGGGCCTTAAAGAATCACTGTCGTTTTTCAAGATACAGATTGGGCAGACAAGGGAAAGGCAACAGAAGCAGAAAAGTACGCATGTATTTTTCACAAATGATGAGTATTCCTGAGGTGGTGGGAGCTCTCAGCATGCAAGCTGGAAGCTTAGGTCTACTCCTCCCTGGGACTGAATGCATGCTAATTGACAAGCCATGCAGAAGTCTGAAGAGAATGCCACAGAAGGAAGAAGAGAATGTTCCTAGAGGGAAGACCAAGGCTGGCCATCCTCTGAGCCCCAGCAGGATGTCAGGCAGGCAGAAGTGGATTCTCAGGGCTCCTGTGCTTTGTCAGCTTGGTTTCCTACCCCCGTGGCTGCACTGCCCCTCCCCTCTCTCTCCCACCCCCCACCCCTGCCCTCAGGAGCAGGCAGAGGTATTGGCAGCAGTTTCTGAATGGAAGGACTGACCAGCTTGTGTATTTGGCCAAGACTCTTTCGGTTGCATGTCTGTTTCATTCTTTTCTCTCTCTGCAGACCAGTTTTTGTTTTTTGTCTTTTGCCTTTTGTTTTTTTCCTTTTCTGTACCAATGGCAAAAAGTGACCACTCCAGTTCTAAGGTAACATCATATCCCTCCTGCAAGGCTACAAATCATCCCACTAGTTTTGCTGTTTTTGTTTTTGTTCCAAATTCTCAAGAGAGACCATATGATTGGCCAGTATGAGTCAAGGGTCCAGGCTGGTCGAGTTGGCTATAGTCAAGGATCTGAAGTCCAGGGAATAGAAATATGGTCCCAGGAGCCCATTTTATGCACATAAGTGAGGGACAGTTTTTGGAAAATGTAGTGAGGGCCTAAAGATGTCTTCTAGACTCTGTCCCTGTTGGTGGGCATGGTAAAAGGTGGCTATGTCCCTTCTATTTGTCCCTCTCTCTCTGACCCAAGCCCCACTTGTATTTAGCATCCCATTTCCCTTTTAAGACCCAAGGCTGGCTCACAGCATTCTGGGGGCAGCTTAACCCCACTGTTCTTCCCCATGACTACCTCCCTTCCTCATTTTCCTCAGGTCTAAAGTGCTCCTGCAAAGTTTCCCTATCCCCATCTCCACCATCATTGGTTTCACTGAGATGCCTGAGCTTGTGTCAGCGTAGATGCAGAAATGCCCACACTTTCCCAGAATGCAAACATCTATTTCTTTTCTATTGACTATGACTTTTCCTAAACCTTGCCAGACACATGAGCACCTGGCTTCTTTCTAAAGCCTCCCGTAAGAGACTACAAGCACCCATGGCCATTCATTCCTGGATTCACCCCCAAAGGGAAGATCTTCCACATAGCTAACCAGTAGTTCAGGAGCGTCACTAGCTGCCTCCATAGGTGGCATCCTCTTGGCCAGTCTGACAAGCACAGCTCAGTCCTGGCAAAGTCTTCTTCCTTTTGAATCAAGCTGTGTTGATGTTTCACCAAGTCCAGAATATAGAACGGGGGCTGGCCCCTGCAGCAAGGTCCCATTGGTCAGTCTCTGTGAGACTGCAGGAGGGGGAGGGGAAGTTCTGGAAGAGAACTTCTCATGGCTGAGAAATGAAGCTTTAAGGAGGGGCTTATTCCACCAAGACACCACCCCCAAGATACCTCTTCATCACCATTTTAGCTTCCCCTGCACCCTGAGCACACATCCTCCCCATCCTGGGATATTCAAATTCAGTGCCACCTCCTCCTTCCTGATACTCCAGTCTCTGTCTCTGGAGTATTGTACCTGCAGGCCTCTCTCACCTCTTTGGAGGGAGCAAGAGCATGAGCCCTTGCCATCCCACATGGGCAGAGGAAATGAAGGCAAGATGGCCTCTGCTCCAAAATCAGAACTCTCCTTGACACCCTTCCCTTCCCTGATAGTCTTTAAGTTCTCACTTCCTGCCTTCCTGGGAGTTCCTCATCTGCCTTCTGCCTGCCAAAGCTCTCACCTGGTACAGGGATGCAGGGCAGGTGGAGAACTGCCCCCCCCAACGCCCCGTATCTCCTGCTTGACATGCTGGGAACAATGCAGAAGTGAATCAAGGGCACTGGCAGCTAGAGTGCAGGAAAATGGGTGACACTGCTGCTCTCTGTGTGAGTGGCCTGAATCCAAATAAGGTCGTAACAGCTATCTTGGATCCATCTAAGCTTCAGGAATCCAGGAAGCGGAAGCCCAGAGCAATGAGAAGAGGGTCAGGATGGAGTCTGGCCCAGACAGTCCAGCTCTCCCATTGACTTCCTTGGTGACCTTGGGCAAGTGACATTCTCTGAGCTTTCATTTTCTTATCTATAAAAAAGGGTTAAGAACAATTGGTACTCATTAAAAGGTAGATACTGTAATTTTTGTTATTTAGAAAACAGAGAAAGCAGGTATGAATTCCAATTCCTGTTTGTGCCAGAGGATGCCCTGGAACAAACTCAGAACCAGGTGGCCTTCAGGCATTTAGGGTGGGAGGAGATCTTGGAGCAAAGGTTATAGTCAGAATAAATGGCTTCCTGTATGTTAATGATGGTCTTCATGATACCCTGTGAAATGGGAATCATTGTTCCTATTTTACAGATGCAGCAACTGAGACTACAAGTAGTTCAGTCATCCAGTCACCCGACTATTAGGTGTTAGAGCTGGGGTTTGAACCAGGTCTGTCTGGCTCTAAGACCCAGAGGCCATTCACTTTCTACCCCCACACTGGCACTCATACTAATACCCCCCAAAAGTGGTGCTTTGGCCATTTCCCTAGACTGGACTTTTCAGCTACCAATCTTAGCTCCCTTCCCTAACTCATCTCTAAGATCTTCTACCTTAACCCACCACCACCACCACTACCCCTAGTTCTACCAAAAAGCTAGAGGAGAAAAGAAAAGAATTTTTTAAGTGCTTATTATTCGCTGCGTGCTTCCACCACTAACCCTAAAAGATATGTTATTATTCCCATTTGACAGTCAAGGAAATTGAGGCTTGGGGGCTTAGGTCAGCTGCCCAAGACCCCAGTGCTAACACATGGAAGAGCAAGGATTCAGAGCTGGCTTTGCTCACTCCCAGGCCATTGTCCAAGGCTGCCTCCCAGGGGACACCTGCAGAGGCATTTTACCTGCCAAAGGCTGCCTCAGGACAGCCCCTGAACTGAAAACACAGCTCAGCACTGGAGGCAAAGGGATGCTTCCACCCAGTGAGTAAATTGGGAAACAGACACAGCTAGACAGCCCCCAGGTGGGGAATTTGGGAGGAATGGGAGCAATGGAGGATGGGGCTTTGCCTGAGGGCCCGGTATAAAAAAGTCTTTCTGAAAAACTGGGTACAGAGACTTGGAGATGAAACATGGGCTACCATCCAAGCCTTGGGATTTAGAAGTTGTTTTCCAAATTCCTATCAGAAATCCTATAATTAAAAAGGATTGAAAGCAGGTCATTACGTCCCAAGCAGCAGACAGTGGGGATAAAGAGTTTTCAGGCTGCCCAGCACCAGCTAATAAAGAGAAAAATATTTCTCTTTACCCAGATGCTAACCAAGTAACATTACCCCGGGCAAGACTTCCTACCACTAAAAAATATATATGTGTACCAGTTCTCAGTCAGGAAATAACAGAGGTCAGATATCCACCCAGCCATCAGAGCTAGAAACACAGGATAGGACCCCAGGCTAAGGACTCAGGGGTGGGGGCTTATGTTCTCATGTGACTCTCACAGACCTATGGAGTCACTTACTGCCCCATTTAACCCTGAGTTTCCTCATCTGTTGAATGACCAACATGGAAGTGGTTCTGGAGGCTTCACTGGATGTTCTGATAGATAGAGATATACAAATATAAGCAAGCATTTACTCAGCATCAGTCAAATATTTATTGAATGCTATAGTATGGACTCTGACAGTCACAGGGGATATGAAGAGTTCAACAAGATGGGCACAGTCTTTATTCTGGGAGTTCCCTGAAGTCTCACGGAGGTAGGAGACAGAAAACAAATAAAAACGGTTATTGAACTATGATTGTGTTAGGTGCTAGGAAGATGAATCACAGGAGGACCTGACCCAAGAAGGTTTCCTCAAAAAGGTGACATTTGGGCTGAGATGATAAGAATAAAAATAGCTAACACATATAGCACTTAGGTTGGGCCAGCATTGTTCTGAGATCCTGAAGATTAGTTGAGATTTACACTAAGGAAAGACAAGGAGAAAGAATTCCAGACAAGTGGAATGGCATGGACAAAGTCCTTTAGAGGAGAGGAAAATGACAGGTTGGAGGAGCTGAAAGTCTAGAGTGAGGGGGAGAGAGATACAAGATGGGGTCAAAGAGGGAGGTGGGGCCATGCAGGGTCCTATACATTTTGGAAACCAGGCAGTGTTTTAAGCAGAACAATGGTGATCAGAGTCATTAGCAAGCCATTGCAGTGGGACTTAGTGGTAGCCATGGGAAGGGAAAGAAACAGGATGGATGCAAAATATATTTAGGAGGTAGACTTAATGGGTCTTCATGCCTGATCAGTGCCAAGATTAACACCCAGCTTTTTGGCCTGGGCACCTGATGGGACACTGGTGCCAGTTCCCTGAGACGGGGAAAGCTGAAGGTGGGCAAGGACGGTGGGGGAAATCTCACTTCAGCAATGGCATGGCAGAAAACATCTCTGGTTTGAGAGTCAGAATCCCTTTGCTCTAGTTCTGGCCCTGCTAATATTTAGTTGCATGACCCCGGATGAGTCATTTCACCACATTAAAATCAAATGTAGCAGTCAGACTAGATTGCCTGCAACTGCCCTTCCAGCCCTAAAGTCACATGGTTCTTAAGCAGGCATTTCAAAATGGGTGACACCTGAGTGTTCTGTTTGACCGAGAGTCTAATCTTGGTAAATTCCCAACACAACCCAGATTTCTGGCTTTTCTTGAAAAAAAGAAGATCAACAACACTGAGTCTGAATCACATCCCCACATGGCAATCGCTAGTGGGAGTGAGGTAGCAGCTGCTCCTTTAGAGAGCTCTCTCTCATGCAAGTACCCGCCAGCCCCCTCCCACCTAAGTGCATGCCTTGCCTGGCCCAGTTCAGGGGATCACCCTTTTTCTAGGTAATGATAAGGGAGAAGTAAATAATCACTATCTTTCAAACTTACCCGGTCTTAATTAACTAATGATAATCATCCACGAAATTATTTTTCCTGATTAAAAAAAGAAATGAATTTTCAAAGAAAAATGAAATAATTAAAAATATAAAAGTCTCGTATGACCCCACTACCCAAAGAACACCACCGTTAAATCTGGATGTGCTTCCTGCCAGCCCTGTTTTATCCAACTGGGATCATACTGTATGTAACATTTCTTCATGATGCTGTTTTTTCACTATATCATAACAGGCCATCTTCTCATATAATTAAAGATATTTTGAAAACAAGATTTTGAATGTATAATATGATGGATAATTTAGGTAATTATTCTGCCATCATTTCTTAGCTTTGTAGGTGTATCTCAAACCTGATATTTCTTAAGGCAACTTCTTAGAAGGGTCAAGGGGGATGGATGCTGTGCAGTAGTGCCTCATTTTCCACGGGGGATACGTTCCAAGACCCACAGTAGACGCCTGAAACTGCAGATAGTACTGAACCTGTCTATACTGTTTTTCCCTGTATATACATACCTGTGATAAAGTTTAATTTATAAAGTAGGCACAGTGAGAGATTAATAATAATAACCAATAATAAAACAGAACATTACACTGTAATAAAAGTTACATGAATGTGTTCTCTCTCTCTCTTTCAAAGTATCTCACTGGACAAATTTAATGCCTTTTCCATCTTAACTAAGCACTTACCATGCGCTGTGCCTATAACTTTTGCAGTTTAAGGTACAGGAGCAAAACTAGCAAGAATTTCTTTTTCCATCCTCGCAATTTTATGAATGGAAGATTCTTTCCTACCGTAGATCTCAGCGACCTCAGTATACAGGTTTTTTCCTTTCTTTATTAAGTCATGAACTTTCACCTTGTCTCTCAAAGGAAGCATTTTATGGTTTCTCTTTGGCAGACCAAAATTGCCAGCATCACTACTTTTGTGCTTTGGGGCCATTATTAGGTAAAATAAGAGTTATTTGAATAGCACTGTGAACCTGTGGATAAGCGGGGACTACTGTATTTTTAAGGATTTTAGAAAGTTGTCAGATTGCCCTCCAGAAATTTTGTTCTCGTTTTCATCATCCATCATCCATCACATCTTGCCAGTACTGGATGTTGCCACTTTAGAAACACTCCCTCAAAGAGCTTTCCAGGTGGGAAACAGGAGGCACATGAGGAAACCCTGCTGTCAGTAGAAACCATGCCTCGTTGAGAGCAGGGATTGGCAAATTTCTTCTGGACCAGACAGAATAAGAAAATGCCCCTGACAATGTTAGTTTCTGCTTTTGAGCCTTAATGTCTCTGTAGCAACGACTCTGTTGTGAGAAAGCTGTGGAAATACATAAATTTAGGGGTGTGGCTATGTCCCAATAAAACTGTATTTACAGAAACAGTCTGTGGGCTGGAGTTAGCCCTCAGGCCACAGTCTGCCAACCCCTGCTTTATCTCATTCCATCCTCCTTATCTTCTGAAGGAGGTAGGGCAAGAATGAGTGTGCTTATTACATAGAGAAATTGAAGCTCAGAGAAACCAAGTAATTTGTTCATGGCCAAGCAGCTAGTAATTAGAAAACCTGGAAATTTGAACCCAGATTTTCTGACTCCTAATTTAGAGCTTTCTCTACTGCATAATGAACCATTTTTCATGAATGCATAAAAATGTAAATTAAATAAATAACCACAAATGCAAAAAAGTTAAATAAAAGATCAATGTCATTAGTCTTAATAGCAATGTTTGACGATGATGTGGTTACTCTTTCTGAAAAGAGTTTGATGATGGTGGAAGGCAGCTGAATTAATAAACTCTTTCCATTGAAAGTAACAGAAGTGGTTAAGAGAAAAAGGAAATTAATTGGGTCCTGTATCTCAAAGACCTAGGGGTAATGGCTTCAGGCACAACTGGATCCAAGGCCTGAATGATGTCGTCAGGGTGCTATTACTCTATCCTCTCTCTGCTCTGCTTGTCCTTGCATCAGTCTTTATGTGGCAAACAAAAAAGCCTCTTCCGGGTATAACTGTGTTCAAAAAAGAAAGGGAGACTCATCCTCTTGACACCATATTTCATAGTTTCACAGAAGGACTCTGTCCCTTCTTGGGTCACGTGCCCAGGAACATGTAGACTGACCACTGTTGTCAAGGAATCTACCACCATGCTTGGTGCTGCATTAGGATCACGTGGGATGGGGAAGGGGATGTTCCCCTTTGGAATAAATAATAACTCCCAGAAGACCACTAATGCAGCGAATCAACAATTTAAAGAGATCTACATCTATCTATTCACTGAAGGCCCATCTATCCAGAGAGCCTAAGAATTTCCCCAGTTTGCAGGGCTATCTTGTCTTGCTCATATACTTCTAGCCATGAGGGAAAAGCAGAGAAGGGCCATTATTATGGGTTGAATTGTTACACTCCCTCCAGAAAAAAAGGTATGATGAAGTCCTAACTCCCAGTACTTCAGAATGTGAACTTCAGAATAATGTTGTTGCAGATTAATTACTTAAGTTAGGATGAGGTTCGACTGGAGTGGAGTGGACTCCATCCAGTATGACTGGTGTCATTATAAGGAGATGGCCATGTGAAAACAGAGACATGGGAAGATCACCATGTGATGATGAAGGGAGATATCAGAGTGATGCAGCTGAAAGCCAGGGAACACGCAAGGTTGTTGGCAAGCCACCAGAAGCTAGGGAGAGGCAAGGTAGGATTCCTCTACAAGTATCAGATGGGATGTGACCCTAACAACCTTTGATTTTAGAATTCTAGCTTCCAGTACTGAGGCAATATATTTCAGCTCTTTTAAGCAGCCTAGTCTGTCATGGTGAACCTAGGAAATTAATATAGGCATTCTAGGTGGGAGAAGTGGTATAAGTAAGGGCTAAAAAAATAAAAAGCATGGTCATGGAAGCCTCGAGAAGAGAGGTTTCCAAGAAAGAACAGCTTGGTCAGCCCGGTCACCTTCGCCGAGAATGTGGATAGCAGTAAAGATGGAGGGAAGGTGCACCAACAGCAGCTACTGCACTTATCCTTTCCCTGGCAGAGGCCGAGCAGGACCACAGTATTGATGTGGCCATGAATTACTCCGTTGGCACAACTGAGACATGTTCACTTTTCATCACTGCCCGCTGTGAGTCACCGTTCTGGGATTTTATTGGCTCAGCTTCTTACTCTCCTGCAACTCCCCGCACATCTACTTGTTTTCTCTTGAATGGATGACCTTCCAGTCTTCAGAGGAAAGACCCTAATATAGCCATTTTCAAGGGCTTGGCTCCACCAGTAAAAATGACAGCTGCCTGGCTTTAGGTGCTCAGTGCAGCGTCTATTCTTAACAGAATGTGTATCAGAAAACCTCATCGAGGCACTTTCTGAGGACATCTTTACTGAGTGATAACATAAGGGGACCACAGGAGAGCTCCATTCACCTGGGCACCTCACGTGCCTCTAGAGGGACATGTGCCAACCTGCAGCCCAGGCATCTGCTCTACTGATGAGGAAATAGCATCATCCAGATCAAACACTGAATGATCAGAAGATATGAAATGAAAACACTCTCTTCTTTCAACTCAAAGCCTTGTTTGCTTTCAGGGGTGTCAAACTACTTAAATAACTAAGCTCCCAATCTAAGTGTTGGGTCTAACAAAAATCAGAAAAAGTCTAAAGAGAAAATCAGTGTGGAAGCCTAGCACCCCCTAGGTGCTCAGTAATGCTACTTTCCTTCCTACCTGGCTACCAGGACCTTCCACCCAAGAGATGGATGAGTCACCCTGTATCGCACACCTGGGTTCTGGCAGTAACCTTCAGCCTGGTCTCCCTGCTTCTTCCCTTGCCCCTTCCCAACAGTCTATTTATTCTCAACACAGCAGCCAGAGAGTCTCCTTTCAAAAATATAAATCAGAGCATGTCACTCCTCTGTTCAGGTTCCCCAGATTTGTCCCATGTTACTCACAGCAAAAGCCAACATCCTTTAAGGCTCTATACCAAATTCTTTCCCTATCAACATTATTGGTATTTGCAGCTGGATAATTCATTTTTTGTGGGGGGGGGGTGCTATCCTATGCATTGTAGGATGTTTGGCCACATCCTTGGCCTTTATTCACTACATGCCAATAGCATCCCTTCCCAAAGCTGTGACAACAAAAAATGTCTCCAGACATTGACAAATATCTCCCCTTGTTGAGAACCACTGCCATACACCATCTCAACCCCATTACTTCTGTGATCTAATCTCCTATACTTTCTCATCCTTTACTCCCCAAGCTAATTAACCTTTGGGCCATTCCTTAATCCTTCCAGGTGAGCTCCCACCTCAGAGCCTTTCTACCAGCTGCCTGTTTGGGATGCTCTTTCCCCAGACTGAGTTCCCCAGACTCTTTGCCCAATCCTACATGACCAACTCTCTCACCTCTTTCAAGTCTTTGCTCAAAAAATGCTGTCTAATTGTGGCTCTTAGTCACTGTATTTTAAACTGCATTTACCACCCATGCCCTCAGGATTCTCTGTCTGCCTCACTGTTTTTTCCATACCACTTGTTACTTTCTGGTACTTCATAACTTTTTAATTCTACCATTTTTGTGTATTTCTCTCCTCATGGCAATATAACCTCCATGAACGGGGAAGCTTTTGTTTGCTATACCCACTAATGTATCCTGAGTGTTTAAAACAGTTCTACGGGGGTCAATAAATATTTGTTGAATAAAGTGATGTGCCGCTGAGAATAGTGGATTGAGGTCGGCATCCATGACAGCTTAATACGGTGAGCATGGTCTTCCCAGTCAGGCAGAGCTGGATTCCAGTCTTGCCATGGTCACATACTAGCTGGATAACTTGTAGTGGAGCACCTCTGCCTCTCTGAGTTTTCTCATATGGCAAATGGGATAATATGTATTCCATGGTTGAGAAGATTAGAGGTTGTGTAGGTAAAATCATCTAGGGGATAGTCAGGCCCATAGTAGGTGCTTAAAAATGCCAAGATTATTATAACAAAAGTGGTAAGTGAAATATGGAGAAGATTACACTGTGCCTACCCTAAAAGATGAGTATAATTTAACAAGTAAATACATATAGAGAAAACAAGGAACCACATTTTGCTGAACTTCATAACTTTCTTCTGGAAATGGAAAGAGTAACTTTGCCCAGCCTACATTTCCAGAACTGGGATATTTGGTGTTAGTGATAGCCTAGCTATATGGAAGGAACCTCAAGAGAGGAAAAGAAGTTTGGTAATCCTTTAGATGTTGTTTTTGAAATATGCCAAGAGCATAAGAGAGAATAATGAATGGAGTTGGACTTGCAGCCTAGCCATTGAAGTTTACAACTCTGAAAAGATAGGAAAATCTGAATCCAAAAGGATGAAACCCATCTGGCAAGTTAAGTAGAGAGTATTGCTTCTGGAACAGGGAGTCAACCTAGACGTAAGAAGGCTTTGTGGGCAAAGCAGATAAACCAGTTGGTCAGTCTGCAAACAATGCTATGAGAGTGCCATCAGCCAGATTCCATCCCATTCAACAAGGTATATTGAAGTCAAAGACACACTGAGCTTGGTGCTAGAGGGATACAGGGAAAAGTAGAACATGTGCTCTCTCCTCAAGGAGTTTACAGTCTGGTGAGGGAGACAAAGCAACAAACTCTACTATCATGTTGAATTAAACAATTGCAAGAATTCAGGCAGAGGCAAAGGGCTCAGAAGGGAGTGAGTAATTTTGCCATTAAGAATTAAAGAAGATTGCACAGAGAGGGTTGCGTTTGAGCTGGAGCAACAGAAAATCAGGAAACAATGAGGACTTGACTTAGATGAGAGATTTGTTCAAGGAACCAGGGGGAACTGTAGTTTAGAAGTAAGTAATCCTGACACCTCCCTGGGACCCTTTAGATGGAGGGATTGAGGATTATGTATTCATTCATTCAGTTATAAAATGTTTACTGAATTTTGTGTGGGTATCGAGGTGCTGAGGATATAGTGATAAATAAGATGGAGCTTATACTCTAATGGGTGAGACAGAAAAGAAAGATGTAGACAAATAAGATAATTCTGGAGAGCAATAAGCACCAAGAAAACTACAATGGAGGCTAAGTTCCTCTCCTAAGCTCGCGAGATAGCACACTCCATCTCAGTCGGACAGAGTAAGAAGTGTGACAAGAGTCTCAGGATATTCTGGAAATTTTTTCTCCTCATGACAAGAGAGGGATAAAGAGGAAATATTATTTGGCCCTCCTTCAAAAAGACTAGATGGGATGCCCGAGGGAGAGGGGGCAGGGATCAGAATCACACCTAGAGCAGGCAGCTTTAAGATTTCAGTTAAAGGGAAGTCAGCAAAGAAGATCAAGGAAGAAAGACCTGCAAGGGAGAAGAAGAACCAGGAGAGAGTCCTGTCACACAGTTGAGAGTGAAGAGCCTTTTTGTGAATGAAGGCATGGCCTTGAGTCAAACACTTTTGAGGGAAGATGTAGGAAGAAGAACAAGGTCTTTTGGTGACATTGATGATCTCAGCAAGAGCATTTTCAGTGGAGCAGTGGGGAAGGAGATATGGTTGGAGCTCGCTGTCTTACCTGAGTATGGCTAGGATGTCCTGTGGGATCTGAGACCCCATACTTTGAGAGAGCTGGGAACTCATGGGAAATGTCTGGAGAGGGAAAAGGACTCTGAGAGCCCCCTGTGAGCTTGTACTCAACTGGACCAGGCCACAGATGTCTGAATTCCCCCAGCATTTCTCCATCCCTCTGTCTCATTCTAGCAAATTCAGTTCTGACACCCTCTGTATGGCTGTGACCATTGCAACATCAAATCCCTATTGGAACCCAGGCTTGAGTTTCCCCAGCTCAGGCCTGTGCCAGCAGGTGCCTATCCAATTGCCAAATCAAACCCCTGCTTCAACCACACCCACTTTTCAACTTCTGGGAACCTCCTGCTGCCCTTTGAGTGCTCACCTTCCTCGTGACCCTCCAGCAGGACTGAGTTCCTGATAGCTCCCCAAACAGTGGTTTACACCTCCTTGACTTTAACCGTGCTGTGTCTATCACAGGGAATCTTCTTCTCTGCGTTCACGTCATGTATGGATATGTGTGTGCAGATGTACGCACATGCAAAACACTTTTCTTCAGCTTGCCTTTCACTCAACAAATCTTGTGTCGTTTTGATATGACTAATGCATTCCTTTTAATCATCTCAAGATATTCCTTTGTGTGGATGGACCACAGTTTATTCATCCATTCCCCTCCTAGTGAGCCCCCCAAGTCTTTTGTAAACAATCTTGTAGGAAACATCCTAGAACATAGTTTTACATACCAGTGCATTTGAAAGATTCTTCTTCCCCGGCACACTCCTACTCATTGTTTCAAAGTCAGTTTAAGGATCTTGCTTCTAGGGGGGCGGGGAGAATCCCTGATTACCCAGAAAGAGTGAATTTCTCCCTCCTCTATGCCACCTGGTCCTGTGTGCTTACGTCTCTGCTATAGCATTTTCAGTGGGTGTATCCAAATTTCTAGTAAAAGTCTATTAGACAGTTAGGTCTTTGAGGGCTGGGACCGTGCTGTTTGTCTCTGAAACCCCTGAGTCTAGCATAAAGCCTGTCACAAGATATGTGTCCAATAGGTATTGGTTTAACTGAATTGCAAAGAATTTGGGCTTTGAAACCAGACTGGCTGGAGTTCGAATCATCGTGGTTCTGTCATTTATTACTGTGTCACTTAGCCTCTGAGCTTAGTTTTCTCATCTTTGTAAAGTGGGAGAAAAATCCCCAACTGTGTGCTGGTGGAAGGATGAAATGAGATCCTGTAGCACTTGGCCTGGCACATGGGTGGTGTTTGAGGATGGACACTATTGTGATTGGCATGTGCTTGAAGAAGGAGGCTAGACCGAGACTTTGGGTTGGCACTGGGCCCCTTCTATGCACCTCCAGGCTTCACAGATAGGGAAACTCCCTAGAACCGGCAGGCATTTCCCTGACAAATGCCCAGAAAATCTTGCTGGTGCCAAGCTGTCTGGGACCTATTGCCTCTACCCAGCTCCTTCTAAGTACCCAAGCCCTTCCCAGGTGGAAATGACTGGCTTCCATTCCTTGTGACACACCTTGATGGGCAAGTCTTGTAGACATCACCCAAAACTTCTCTCCAAGCCAATACACTGTGCTGTGAAGGTTTAACCTGATAAAGGATGTTCAATATTGCTTTTGATACAGGTGCAACTGTGGCAGTGGTTGGGGAGGAGTCAGGGGAGATCAGGGGAGATCTTGGGCTGGTATCATCTGAGATATCCATTAGGTATTGATCAAAGTTGGACTTCCCCTTTTTCTTTCCCTTTTCACTCCACCATCTCTTCCTTGAGTCTGTTCTGAGGGCTTAAGAGTGTCTCAGACCACTGTGTAGAGAAAATGACATAATAGTAATCTGAATAAAAACTGAACAGTCTTAGAGACAAACATCATTTTTTGCTGGACAAGCCACCCGTGATCCTCATGGAACAGCAAAATCAGAACAGCTCAGCCCTGATTCAGCTTCTGGCCACTCCTGAAGCTTCCAGGGTGAAGGTGGCAGTCTGGCTTCCCTCACTTGGTCCCCGTCCGTGGTCTTGTCTCCCCCTCACCACTAGCTCAGGGAGGTTTTCAACAAGTCTGCAGTGAGAACAAACAGAATACAAGCAGGCAAGTGAATCTGTCAGCCTTCACTTAACTTAGCTGACTTTTAGCTTAGTACTCATAAATGTAGTGTCTTTGATTTTGGGTTCCATAGTAACCTCCCTCCCTCAAAGCAGTGACTCATCTCTGTAGAGGTTACCCTTGGGCACTAGAGAAGAAATTCAATGCTCTGGGACTGGGGGTGCAGAGTTGCATGAAGCACACTGTTCCTAACATCTCCAGTGTTAACACAGCACCCCAGACACCAGCCATTGTCTGGCCCTGGAACCACCCCACCTTAAGCTGCCACAAGAACTCCGAGTGTCCACCCTGTGATCCCTGCAGGGAACATCACAGGCGCCTGCTCCCGGCTCTCTCCGGTGGAGCACTGAGTTGGGGGTGGTTCTGGAAAGAGACCCTGCAGGAGACAGTGTTCTGTTAGGTGTTGTGTCAGGCCTGGAAACTATATGACGAGGCCTGGGGTGGATGACAAAGAAACTAACCAAGAAGATGCTGTTTCCCTGAGTGCCCAGCCAGGCTGGGGCTGAATTGTTCTCCAGCCCATTCAGATTCTGACAAACCCAGAGGCCACCTGAGACATCACAGTCTGTCAGCCCACAGTCTCTGTTTCAACTATATATTTTTTTCTTACCTGAGGTGGCTTCTTAGAATGAGGGAAAAATGGCTTTAGAGTCACAGAGAGCTTTGTTCACAACAAGGTCTACTCCATAAGGTCTCAGTGACAATTAAGTGACATAAAATATATAAAGTGCCTATGAGTTTGGTTTCTGGAGCACATTAAAGTCTTACACTAGTGATGATAATGTTGCTGCTGATGATAATGAAACAATTGATATGAAGTTGTACAGTGTGTGTGTGTTCACTTATCTATTATCTAGGTGTGTACTTTGTATATTCACACGTGCATAGTATGCCATCATCCTTCTCCCCATTCTGATCATTTCCACAATCATAATCACCCTGTGATAAAAGGAATGATGAAACCAGAGACATTTCTGTGACATTTTAAAGGGGTTTCAGTCGTTTCATCCAAATGATTGGATGAAGTTGGATAAATCCTCTGAACCTATGTCTGTAGCCTCAGTCATGTGCCAGGCATTATTCTAGCGACTGGGGTACAATAGAAAACAACACCAAAAGTCTCTACCTTCATAGCATGAACATTCTACTGGGGGAGACAGAGGTTAATATGCAAACCATGGTCTAGTCTTTCCATTAGGGCCACTCTCTTTATTGGAACATCCCTTCCCCTGTCCTCCTACCCCTGACCCTGACTCCAGAACGTTCCTCAGGGACAGATGGGCTGCAGAATTGGCCTCATCCAAGCTCTAAGGGTTCCCAGCTTGGAAAAATCTCCATCTCTGCTAAGCCAGAAACCTGGCATCACCTTTGACCCCTTCTCTCCCTCTTCACCTCCCACATCCAGTCTGCCCTTCATCCTCATCTAGTGTCCATCTCCTGCTGCCACTTTCCAAGCTCCCATCCTCACCAACTCTTGCCTGGGCTTCAGCAGGGGCCTTCCAACCTTTAGTTTTATCCCCTGTGAATCCAATGTCTGTAGGGAAGCCACAGCGAGGCTTCCAAAGCTCACTTCTAATCATGCTGCTCTTGAGCTCAGTACTCATCAGGGGATCCCTTTGTGCCCAGGATAAATTCAGACTCCTCAGCATCATCTTGCATGATCAGGCCCAGGCTAACTTCTCTGGCATCATCTCATCTCTCCTCAACCTATATGCCATAAAATCAGCCATATTGAACTCAGGGACCTCACCATCTTTCTCTCGCCCCTAGGCCTTTCTTTGCCTGTGCAATTCCTTCTGTCTAGAACACTCCCCCACACCCTTTCTAATCCCAACTCAACCTCCCTGGCTCCCCAAGTCCTGGTGAGGTGCCCCTGCTGGGGGCTCTGTAGCCCCTGTCACTCCTCTGTCATGGTGCTGGATCCTATACATCTGTTGGTTCATTTGCCTTCCCTACTACATGGGGAGCTCCTTGCAGTCAGGAGGAATCTCTTGTTATTGTCCTGGAGCATGGAAGACAGACTTGGTCATTTCATCCATGTGCAGCCAACACGTTGCATCAAGGCTCATGGTGGTGAGAGTCCTATTCAGCCATGTTGGGTGGGCAACTCTTGATTCTGCTGCTGGGTCCCTTTCAAGAGAGGGGACAATTTTGGAGGAGAAGCCACCTGGCTCCTCCCTCTCCATTTCCAACACAGCAGGCCATGGATAGCTATCACCCTCTACTTTCTCCCCCACCAACTATCCACTGAGAAACTTGGGTTTTTGTTTTATTTCTTTACATTCCCCAGAAGAGGACTCACGTAAGACTCCTCCTGGAGATCCATTTTTCCCACACTTACACACCATCTGGGACCCTTGTAAGGGGATTGGGCCCCAGCTTAGCCAAGTGCAAGCCCTGATAAAACAACCAGCCACTCTTCTCATCCCACATCAGTGTCAGTGACCAACCTGTCTGTGGCCAGATGGGAGGGGACTGTCTCCACAAAGCTCTCTTTCTCTATCCATCTCTGCATTATATAGAATTCCCAGGGAGGGGCCGGGGTCTGGCTCCTAGTCCAAGACCGAAGGGTTCCCCAGGCCTCACCCAGTTTCTCAATGTGAGAACCACCCAGCTGGCCGCCTCCTAGGTTCTTGGACTGCAGAGAGATAAAAAGGACTGTTGAGAGTGGCTCTGAGTTCCCACAAGGAAGGTGCCAGCTCCAGACAGCAAGGCTTTGTGCTTGGGAGAATCTGTTTTCTCACCAGGCAGAAGGGAATATGTCCTGTAGCGGGTTCAGAGGGAGTAGCAAAGCATTGGCAGGACTGTCCCTGCCCCAACCAAGCAACACACAAACTGGAGACACACACCTGCCCTCGGGGAGAGCACTCCTGACTGAAAGCTTAACTCAGGGAACAGCCATTTCTAGCCTTCTCTGTGATAAATCATGATTTCTCTCCAACCTCACACATCAGTTTCTTTACTTTAGTAGCTGTTAATTCAGAAAATGGCCCCAAACCAACAGATGCCATACATCTTAATTTATTCCTAATCTACATATATTTAAAGATAGAGATATGTATGTCTATAGAGGGGCAGGATGTGATATATAAATAGAGCTTGTATACATCTGTTTTCACAAGTACATCTCCTCAGGGGTCTACAGAATGAACTTTGTCTTCTACCACTAATGAAAGGACAAATCATTACCACTGGCTATGACAGATGGGAGAGTAAGAGCAAAGGAGAATAGAAATTCCTAGACTTTTGTGAAGATGTTGAGATGTGAAACTTGCCTTATGTTAGAAGAAAGTCTACAGCAACAAAGACCAGACCCAAAATATAGAGCAGTAGGTTTAAGAGACATGGAGAATCCCTATGTACAGCTTTTCTGGGCCCAGCTTTATCTCTGGACTTCCTATAGCTTGAATGTTTAAATCTTCCTTGGATTTTGTACACTCTCCTTTGTGCTTAATTGATTAAAGTAGAGTCTCTTCCCCCTTGTAACCCAAAGCCAAAAAAACAATATAATTATATGCCCCTCAACTTTTTTGGTGTTTACTTCCTAAATCTCTGTTCTGCTTCTAATTAAATATATTTTACTATAAATCTAATATATGTGAAGAGGCTATATTTAGTTCTAACTTCTCAACTAGGAACAAGAGAACTTAGAATCATATAATGAGTCAGAGTCAAAAGTAGAAATAAAACAAGTCTTCTTACTACCAGTTCTAGACTCCTTCAAAGAAACCATGATGATATGTATTAATTGGTTTAAAAGAGACTCAAATTAATATACCTTAAATATGATGCAATTTTAATTTTCTTGTGCATGGAAGCCTAGAAAAAGGCAATTCAGGACTAGTATGATGGCTTTGCTTCATGAAAGCCCCAAGGACTCAAGCTCCTTCTAGTTTACTGCCTTCATTCCATTCTCAGTTTCCATACCTGCAAAATGTATACCTCATAGCCCAAGATGGCTGCTTTAGTCCCTGCCATCACATCTTCATTTCAGCCAGCTGGAAGGAGGAAAGAATGAAGAAGAGGCAGAAAGGATATGTGTCAGGAAATATCCTGACAAAGAAACCCCTTAAGGAAGTCTCTCAGAACCTGTCATATGACACTTCCACTTAACTCTCACTTGCCAGAACATAGTCATGTGGCCACATCTAATTTGAAAGGAACCTGGGAAATATAGCCTTGACTCTGGGCAGGCACATATACAACTACAGAGTAGTAGTTCTTAAACCACGGAAGAAGAGGAGAATGGATATTATAAAACTGTGTGCCTGCCATTATTGTCATTCTTACTTTAACAGTTCTGCCATCTTTCTAGTGGTTACTCCAACTGTTGCAAATGGAAAGAGTGGTTCTCTTATAACCCCTTCTCCTTTTCCCACTGCCTCCTTTGCACACACCTGTGTCTATAACTCCATAATAGTGATTTGCAGAGCTGGGGAGAATAGAATGAAACTCTCTTGGTGGTTGGGGCCAAATGGATCTGTTAGAGAATTCCAGAACAGACTCCATGATTCAGTTTGTCTATTCCCCAAAGATTTTTGGCCCTAACTGTATCCAGCCTACTGCTCATAAGGGATGACAAGCTAGAAAGTGTGAATGACTCAGTTCTTATACACACTACTCCCACTTCCATTTTATTACAGAAATATCTTCTGGCAGGACCTTCATAAGGGCAAGTCTGATGTATTCATCATTCATTTATTTATTTGATGCATAGTTTTTAGGGGCAAGGTAGTGATTAAAAGAACTAGCCCTGGAGTCCTAAGAACCTCAATGCAAATCCCAGATCTACAAGCCTGGGGGAATTCACTTCACCGGTCTATGATTCCATTTCCTTATCCATAAAATATATAAATCTACCTACCTGCCTCATAGGATTATTGAAAGATTATATCAGATAATCCAGATCAGACATATAATAGTAAGGGCTCAATAAATGCAGACTATTTTTATTTAAGGCCTGCTGTGTTCCAAGAAGTTAGGAAGTACAAGAGTGAGTCCTTAATTATGTGGTTTCTAGAAACATAGGGCACCATGAGCTGGGACCCACTCTGGATCCAGGGGGGCGATCAGCAGCAGCATCCGAACACGGAGGCCTTTCATGGAGCAGACAGTGGGATCCTGGAGGGCAGAACAACGTGGGAAACAAAAAGCCATGCTTCCTCTTCCTTTTCCTTGCCCTCGTCTCCACAGAGACCCACGTAAAGCATTTTGTGTGCTGTGACTTAAGTTTGGATGGTCCCAACTCCAAGCTCTCAGTCAGTGCCTTTACATCAGTTGCTGCCTCCTTGAAACTAACAGCTTGCAACAATTACAATAACAACAACAACACAGAAATGGAAGGAGAGAGGAAAGAAAAGAGGGAGGGAGGGAGAAGAGAAAACACCAGTTGTCATTTTCGTTGGAAGGACAATAACAATTTAACTTCCACAGTCTCTCTTTTTTTTTTAATTGAGGTATAGTTGATTTACAATATTGTATTAGTTTCAGGTGTACAGTGTAGTGATTCAAAATTTTTACAGGGGGTAGGTATATCTCAGTGGCAGAGTGTGTACTTAGCGTGCACAAGGTCCTGGGTTCAATCCCCAGTACTCCCATTAAAAAATAATAATAGATGAACTTAATTACCCCCCCAAAAAACCCCAGATTTTTTATGGATTACACTTCGTTTATAGTTATTATAAAATATTGACTATATTCTCTGTGCTGTATGATATATCCTGGCAGCTTATTTATTTTATTCATAGTAGTTGGTACCCCCTAACCCCCTCCACAGTCTCTTATTAAAAGTTCTAAACAATTGGTTACTTAAAAAAAAAGTTAAGAATCTTGATGTATACTTCATATTTCTACATTATGCAGAGAGTTTTTTCCAAATATTTATCTCATTACTCATTATAAAAAGTAAGGTATAGCCTTATGAAATTCAAACACTGGAAAGGTGTATAAAGTAAAAGGCAAGTGGCACATGCGTGCGTACAGTAGAGTCACATCAAACACATAGCTAATATGCACGGAGGAAAGGCAGGCAGAATGGAGAGACAGAGATAAGCAATTTGAACAGTGCAGGGAATCCCTCCCTCCTTTCGCCTCAGTGAGCATATTCTCCAGGGGAGGCTCCAGAAGAGAAATGTGGACCTGCCGCTTCCTCAGGAACTGATAAACCCCTGGGGGACATGCTAGTGTTTTTACAACACAGAGGGTATTTTTCTTGCGGCATGGCCCCAAAGTACAGTGTAACAATTAGTTTATCTAGTGCTAAATGGGAAAACCTGAAATGTAATCTAATATTAGAGGAGACATTGAGAGACTGTGGAATTTTGTACTGTCTTTTATAGGTGGTATTAGAGGTTTTTAAGGATGATTTTCACCATATGCATCTTTTTTATCTTATGGTTTAGAACCAAAATCCCAGGATGATTTACAACCCCTTCCTTACTTCTCTTCTCCCTCTCTCCTCTCCTTCCTTCCTTTCTTCTTACTTTCCTTCTAGCCTTTCTTTCTTCAATGCCAATGAGGATAACACTGCAAACTATTTGGCAGTTAGTTTCCACCTAACAAATATCTTGACACATATTTCCATCAGCATGGGGTAGTCTGTAGAATTAAAATTTTATTAAACCACCTTCTGCTGACAGTACAAAAGTGTTGCAAAGTCTTGGCACACACATCCTTGTACACTTGCTTGGGGGTTTTTATAGGATAAGTTCTTTGAAGTGGATTGCTAAGTCAAAGGGTATGCACATTTTAATTTGCTAAATTGCCTTCCAAATATATACCAATGTATACTTTGGTGTGTATTCATTTTCATCTCCATGAGCAGTCACAGAATAGGTTTTATCTGTCTTGTATTTTGCTTAGTTTTCTGATAGAGTGAAGGTCAATAAAGGTCATGGAAGGTGGGGTCAGAGAAGGCTTCCAAGAGGAGAACACTGTTAAACTAGACTTTGAGGGATGGTATGATTTTCAACCCAGAGTAACTGGCAAAGGACATGTCAGGTAGAGGCTGGAATATGAAGTCAAAGAGGCTCCTGGGGCTTGGCTGAGTGGGGAAGGTGGTCCATTATACCTTGGCAAATTCTTGGCCAAAAGTTGACCTAGGCCTCAGCCCTCAACATGGCAGGTTCAGACACAGTAAAATGCACAAAAACAAACAAGCAATTACATTTTAATAGGGGGACATAGATAATCAACAGATTGTAAAATCAACTATATGGCATGTTGGACTGTGATAAGTGCTATAGGGAATAACAATCAGAGAAAGGGGACAGAGAACGTGCACAAGGAGGGAGCAGGTGGCAGTTTTCAGTAAGGTGATCAGGGAAGGCCTCATGAGGTGACATTTAATAACGGCCTGTAGGGAGTGAGGGGTTGAGCCTTGCAGGTTTCTGTGGAAAGAGCATTCCAGGAGAGGGACAGCAAGGCCCTAAGGTGGGAAGGAGAGTGTCTGGGGAATTGGAGGAAGAGCATGGAGGCCATGTGACTGGAGCAGAGCAAGCAAGCAAGGCGCACAAGTGAAAGCTGAGGTCCGAGAGGCCCAGGACTGGATGCTGTCAGGCTCTGTGGTCGCTGTAAGGTTTGAGTTGCTTTTCAGAGGAATATGAGAAACCATCGGGAGGTTTTGAGCAAAGGGGTGATAGGGTCTGACTTATGGTTTAAGGAGATCATTCTGGCTCAAAGACATGTAAGCCAAAATGGGGAGACCTGCTCAAAGGTTACAGGAATAATCCAAGTGAATGAGGACAGTGACTTGGACCAAGGCAAGGTAGTGATTGTGGTGGGAAATGATCAGATTCTGGATATGTTTTGGAGGCAGAGCCTTTAGGATTTGCCTGTGAGGTGTGAAAGAGAAGAAGGAATCAAGACAACTCTAAGGTTTTTACCTGAGAAATTGGAGGGATTGAACTGCCATCAACCAAGGCAAAGAGTAGTTTGGGATTAGGGGAACATTCAAGGGCTCAGATTTGGATTTTAAACATGTGATTCCTATCAGACATAAGAGTTGAGTTGTCAAGATTTTTTAGAAGGAATTCAGGGAGAGGTCAGGGCTAGAAATATAAATAGATGAGTCATCAGCATGTAGATAGCTTTTAAGAGTTATTAGACTAGATGAGATCACTACAGGAATAAGCATGGACAGAAAAAGAGAAAAGGTCTGAGAACTGACCCCTGGGACTCTTCAATGTTACAAAGTCAGAAAGTTGGAAAGGAACCTACAATGGAGACAAACAGAGGTAGAACATAGGAGATCAAGCGAAGCAAGTGTTTGAAGGAGGAGCAAGAGATTAAACATTGCTGCTAAGTCAGGAAAGATGAGGACTAAAACGCTGACTACTTGATTTTCCCCTGAACACAATGTATTACTTTTAACCAAGTCTTAGTCATGCCTCCCTGGCCTTGGATGGAAACCATATCACTTTGCGCATCATCCCATATATACTGATTGGGTGATTTAACTTACAGAGGAGTATTATTTCCAAGTGCTAAAGTGGAATTCTTAATAGAAGGAAGAGTACATATTATGTGTGGAAACACTGGACTAAGAAGGAATGGGGTCGGGCAACCTGGGTTCCATTCCTGGCTTATCCACTCATGTCGTGGGTGATCTTGAGACCCCTGTCTAGTTCTCAGCTTCTTCACATGCAATATGGTGGACGGCGAACAGGGAAGTCTCGGTCAAGGGGCCACTGAGATACTTTTCAACTCTGCTACTCAAGTCAAAAATTCAGAAACATCCATCTCTCACAGTGAGGGCCAGCTACATAATTTGCATGATCCCTTGTTCAAAATGCAAAGGGAAAGTGAGTGCTGTTAAAGGTATTAAGATGTGAAGTATTTTCCTTCTTCCAGGGTCTCTCTCTCTACTTGTTATGGTGTTTTTTACTTACTACTTACGTTGTTCTAAGTACAAAAATAAAATAATTTTTAAAATTATTAGAATGAATCTTACCATTTACATTGTATAATACCAACTTTAAGTGCAAATATATATATCAGCATTTAACTTATATGCAGAATCAATGAACTCACACAATTCATATTTCTCATAGCTAATATGTGCATATGTATTTCCTTCTTGTAAGAGTAGCGGAAATGCAGCTCAAAACTAACTCAGCTGTTTCATTTCACTTCTTTATATGCATGCATTCTACCATCATTCTTTACTCTTGGCTTTCTGATGAGTGAGAAAGGACTGGAAAAAGGAGGTATGGGTTGCCTTATCTTTCTCATTCCTTCTGTGTCATCATTTGCAGCATAACTTGTTGACTGGTAAGAAAGAATATGAGAGGGTTTCTTGGTTGTTTGTTTTTCTTAGACCATCATTGCCTTCTTTCTGCATTCGAAGCAAATCAAGTTCTGGTTCAAACAGAAAGCATGGCCTTTCAGGGCTGCTGGCACTCACTGCTTACTTAGCTGTAGATGTAACGCACTTACTTGTGCTCACTTTGAGGCTCACTGAATTCCTATGCCTCACAGGTCCACTGGGATCCTGTGCTCATGGGGCATCAAAGAGGCTGTATGCAAATTGGGCAGCAAGGAACAGCAGTGGACGTGCATATGGCACCTGTCTCCTTTGCTCATATACATGCCCCACTGTCCCATCATCATTATTTATAAAACACAAGTTCAAAGGTTCAAATTATTGAGACTTTCAAGATGGCAACAAGCAGAGAATTAAACCAAGTGTGAAGCCCTTTTGAATGTGAGGCTTGTGGTACTGCCCAGGAACCTGGCCCTAATGTCAGTCTCCCTCCGCAAACACCATCATGGCACTGACCACACTACCCTATGAAGCTTGGTTTTCCTTGTCTGTATTCCCCAGTAGTCTGTGAGGCATCTCTTTCAGTTATAGCACTAGTAACTAGCACAGTGCATGATACATGGTAGGCACTCATTAAATGTTGGTGGGATGAATATTACTATAAGAACAAGTCATTCTCTAATGCCTGGCCCATGGCCATGAGTGGATCTTTCCCTTGACAGTTCCCATCTCCTCTCATTTTATTCATTCATTATCTTCTGTATACCCCTCAAGAAGCTCACAGCCCAGAGGGAGAATAGACATTAAAACAGAAAATTCATTCATCCATTCATGCAATTCAGTACATAGCACAGTACCTGTACATAGCACATAATCAGTGAATATTTGTTATGGGTAAGATGCAGTAAAGTCTACTGGAGAAAACAGATAATTCAGCAGTGAAAATGGAGTACAGTGAGTTGTATTATAGAAAATCATTGAAGGCACTGTGGAGGCACAATGAAAGCACAGCTAACCCAGCTTCAGGCTTCCAGGAAAGTTTCTCAGAGGAAGTGTCTTCTTGGAGGATAATGTACCCTAAAAGGAAAGACCTTCCAAGCAGAGTGAGCAACATATGGAAAGGCATCAAGATATGTAAGAACAGGACTATCTGGGACAGTTGTTTGCCATTGGAGCAGAGTGTAATGGGAGAAGCAGTGAGAGATGAGGCTGGAGAGGTAGGTAATTAGGACTTGGTGTAATAAATGCTGTGGCAGTGGTGCAAGCAAAATGCTCTATAAGAACAAAGGAAGGAGCTGTTAATTTCTTATAAGGGCAATGACAGTTGGACTCAGTTTGAAGGGTGAGCTGGAGTTTGCGTCAGCGAAGAGTATGAAGAACATCCTAAACCAGGAGAATGGCCTGGAATCGTGAAAGGCCCTGTCTTTAAGAACTGGTAGGAATTCAGTGGTAGGCTCAGTAGGGAGGATGCTGAGACTCATTATGAAAATAACAGCTCAGCACTTACAGCATTTACTATGGCCAGGCATTGTGCTAACGCTATAATATTAACTCATTTCTTTTTAATGACAGCCTTATAAAGTTGGTATTTTTGTTATGCCCATTTTACAGATGAGGAAATTGGAAGGTTATGTAACTTAACCAAAGGCCCCATAGCCAGTTAAGTGGCATATCTGCGAGTCAAGCCCAGGCCTATAAGATTCCAAAGCTTGTGTTTCAAAACACTAACTCTACTGGTCCCATAGTTGCTTGGCAATAAAATCAAAGTAGTCAAAGAGCTTTGGAAGAAAATGGTGAGTTCAGCTTGGGGCATCCAAAGAAGATGCTGAGAATGCAGCTACATATACACACCTTAGCTAAGAAAAATGAATGGGCCATACATAAGATCTGGGAGTCATCAGCTAACTGGTAGTTGCTGAAACCTTGAACATGGGTATGAATAAAAACAGAAGAAGGCCTAGGACAGAGCCCTATGCAACTTGGAAATCTGAGAGTCAGTGGTGGGGCAGGGAAGTAGGGAGCAAAGGATGCTGAAAAGAAGCTGCAGATGTAGGGAGGGAAAACAGAGGAGTGATACCTGGAAGCCAGTGGGCACCAATGTCACAGGCTACAGAGATAGCCAGTCAGATGAGGACTGCAAGAAGGCCTGTAGATTTTGCAAATGACCTCACAAGTGATCTTGTGCAGACCATTTCCTGAGAATAGTAGATAAGGGGAAAGAGACAACTGATAGATTTATAATGAAACTGAGTATGACTTCTCATTTTTCACTATTCAGGAAAAAAATCATCTTTGTCTAGCTACATTTCCTGATTTGGGGTACAGGAAAGTGCACTCGCTAAAGCAAAACGCAAGGTGTAACGTGACTGAGGTATTTGGCAAGCCACTTACTTCCCTTCTTGGGCCCTCAGTTTCCTCATCTGTAGACAAAGATATTAGAAGAGACAGACTCTAAATTTTCTCCTGGAACCAAAATTCTACTCTCTGCCATTCCAGATGCTCTTTGGGGATGCTGGTGTTGATGGGAAAGGTGAAACAGGACTCGAGTGCAGTGAAAAAGAACCCCCCCACACCCTACTTTCACCACTACGTGTTCCCCTCTGTGGTCTCTTCCCTCTCAGTCTTGTTTTCTCCCCAGTCCTCCAAGGCGGCTGTTGGAGCCAGTGATGAGAAACACATGTTTCTAGGCAGCTCTGATGTTGCACAATGCCGCCAAAGGGAGGGTAAAGGAGAAAGAAAAAAAAAAAAGGGAAAGGAAGGAAAGAAAAGAGCTTTGGTATTCTCAGCCTCCACAGACAATTCCCCCATTGATGTGCTGTGAGTCACGGCGGGCCGCCAGGCCATCGTGGTTTCTGAATCACTTCCTCCAAGAGAGGCTCTCCACTTGTTCCCGGGCTGGCTTTGGCCAGGGCTGGAATGCAAGGAGGTTGGGCCTTGCAAGGAGCAGAGTGCCTCCGATTACTTCCCTCCTTGTTGGAGCTCCAGCCAAAGGAGGTGGAGAAGCCTTGGTGGAAGGAAGCAGGTTGAACTGGCTTGTTCCAACTGGTGGATGCTCCCCACTTACAGAACTAAAACTCATGCCCCTTCCCTGGTCAGAGATGGAAGTGAAGTGAAACTCAGATTAAAAGCCACAGTTTTCTCCAGTGGGCACCAGACTCAGCCAGATCTGAATTTTCCATCTTCTCCACCTTGATTTTTCTGGCTGATGTGGAGAAGGCTGACATCTTTTGGGCAGAGGCAGATGTAAAGTGGATCCTGGTCTTTCCTCCCATAACTCATATTTAGGGTATCTTGGATTGCATCTCTTGGTCTCCCATCTTGCAGTTTCCATCTTTAAGGACAAGGATATTAATGGCCTGAAATGCTCTCACCAGGGTGATGGGACTCAAGTGAGAGTCTGTTCTAAGTTCTTAGAAAAAGCTTCATTCATTTGACAAAGAGCTTTAATCCTCACTCTGGGCCACATTCTGTGTAGGCACCAGGGGTTCCAAGGGGAAATGGATGTGGTCCCAGCTGTACAAAAGAGAAAGAACAGGTAAATCAGTGATGCAAATTCAATGTGGCAAGTGCTGTGGTGGAAGGACCCAGAGATCTTCAGACACAGACAGGGGAGCTCAGGGAAGGCATCCAGAAAGGTTTGTTGAATTGAATAAGGCAACATTTAGCGCCATTCTCCTTTGTCCAGCCACCATAGCCCCCTCCCCCTATCCGCCAGTTTCAGGACCTTCCCGGTCAGTACCTTGACTGAACACTGGAGCTGAGACCCACTCACAGCCACTGTAAGAGATGAAGTGGTTTCTCCCCTCCATGCCAACAGACGGCGCTGTCTCCCAATAACCCCAGCAGTTGGGAATGTGCTAGAATGCTGCCACCTTGTGGGCACCCTGAGCCTTGTTCGTTTCACAACTAGTGCCTCTGTGGGCACTTATCAGAGATGGATTGGCCTGGAAGCAATTTTCTAAAGAAACAGGGTCTGCCTTGGCTGCTTATATCTGATTGTAGTTATAGGTGAGGGGTAAGGGGAACACATTTTAAGAAATCCCTCTGTCCACATTCAGCTGACTGAAGTTTCCCCTTGAGGAGGTAGATCTGGACAGGAAGCTTCTTTAGAGCAGGCACCATATCTTAACCTTCTCTGTGTGTCTCATAGCCTCTATTGGAAGATCAGGCAGGCAATAGGTACTCAGCACATGGATATTAAATGGAATAAATTACTGCACATAATTAGCCAGAATGATAGCAAGCTCTCTCCCTGTCTTGCACCAGTGTGTCCCTGGCACCTAGCACAGTGCCTGGCCATACAAATATATGTTCAACAAGGAAATGAAATAAGACACTTAAAAGTTAAGTCTGGTCCACGTGTAAGAACAAAGTGTCTGGCCATCTCCCCAGCACACCCCCAAAGACCTCATTCTCTCCAGTTCACTCTCTGCCCTGTGCCACACTCCCCAGCTTAGATCATCGGTGGCTCCCCATTGCCCACAGGGTAGAATCCAAATGTCTTTACCTCCCTTTACCATCTGGTCCCACTCCACTTGTCCAGCCATATGATTCATCCTTAACTGCCTAGCTCTTAACACCTTGATCACACTGTCTGCCAGTCTTGAGTGGCTTCCAGACCTGGCTTATAATCATTGTGACCTTAAAAAAATCACTTAAACTCTCTGTGCCTCTGTTTCCTCACCTGTAAAATGGAGATCCCAATAGCATTTCCTGGGATGGGTTGTTGCAAGAATCAATTGAGTTCAGCATGTGTTGCCCTCTGAACGGTGCCTGGCACATGTATGTTCTCAGTATGTTAGCGACAGTTCCTGTTACTATCACTAAATCCCCCATGCTTCCTCATGTTCCAATCCCTTTGCACACTCTGTTCCCTGTGCCTGAAATGTCCTTCTCTGCCTTCTTTCTCAGACGGACAACTTTCTTCAAGATACAGCTCAATGTCCCCTGTAGTCATAGGGGAAGTTAATTGTGCCCTCATCTTTGTACACACACGTACTGCATGTTCATCAGAAGTCCCATGGACACCCTGAACCTCCTCACATGAGGGTAATGGCATCTGTTGATCATGATGCTTCATGGATCAGATGGGCAACTCCATAGTCATCCCACAGGCTGTGGAAATTACAAAGCCCTTGACAAGCATGAGGCATGTATATTTTTGAAATTACAGAAGGGATGTCAGCTGCCTCGCTTCTGACCTGACAAGGCAGGGTCAGCCTGTCCCTGGAGTTCCACCCTCCAGCAGGGCAGGGCCCCTCCCTCTCATACACACAAGCGTGCTCTGCAGCCCTGCTCACCCACACTTGTTTCCCAGGCGCTGGCAGCTGGGCTCCTTGCCCACAGAGGAGTCTAGGTAGGTCACGAACTGGCTGTTAGCACACAGAGCCCAGGCTGTGCTGCCATCACAGCTAGCCCAGGAGCCCCCACCCGCTCTTCACGCACTGCCTTCCTCCGATTTCTCCTGGATTCTGGGGGCCTCCCACACTTCCTCTCCACCCAGGCTCTGCCTTTATTCCTTCTCTGCCTAGCTTGGACTGTGTTTACAGAAAAAATGGAAAGGTCCCTTCTTGGCTCCCCACCCCCACTCTCCCTTGGTCCTTCCTCCCCCGCAGCTGTCTTTAATGTCCTCAATCCATCTCAGGGCACTTAACAAGCCTTCCTTCAAGCACTCATCAAGCTTTGTGTGAAGCACTTACTCTCTGCAAGGCATTGTGGGAGATTCAGTGATGAATAAGAAGCAAACAAGGAGCTGGTGAGGGGAGAGGGGGCAAACATTTATTGAGGGTCTGCTCTGTGCCTGCATGATGCCAAATACTTAGGTTATTCCCCTGAAATTTGCACCTTTAGGGTAGGTTCTAGTATATAATCCCCACTTCACTGTGGACACAGCTGAGATTAGGAAACTTGCCTAAAGTTACTTCATTACTACATGGTAGAGATATTTAAAACCTACATCGTTTTCCTAAACCATACCCTCACACAACATATCTCACAGTAAGACAGAGGCATGTAATACAGTGATAATGGGATCCAAAACCCAGTGATAGGCATTTTAAAGGCAATATGAAGCCAGATATTGTCTGTGTCAGCTGTCATCACACATGCCCAAGATTGCTGAATCCCTTCTGTATTTTTCAGCCCCAAACTTGTGGTGAACTACAAATCCATCTATCATTTTAGTTGTAAGATGTCTCCCTGATCCCTAAACCAGACACCAGGGGACTGAATAGCAGCAAGAATGCTAACAAAAACTTCTAAAAAATGAATTATACATGAGAGTTTCAGCTAAATGATTTTCATGTACTAATTCAGTTAATGCAACAAGCCAGTGAAGTTGGTACTGTTACCACCATTTCAGTGATAAGGAAACTGAGGCACCTCACGGTGAAGGAACTTACCCAAGATTACGGAGCTGGAAGTGGCTGAGCTGAGATTTGAGGCTGGCTCTAGAGTTTGGACTCCTGGTAACTTTACTGTACTGCATCTTAATGGTTTAAAATGCAAATACTCTATGGGTGGGGCACTTGCTGTGAGCCTGACATTGTGCAAGATGCTGGGGATTCATGGTAAGCAATTAGTTATAGTCCCTGCACTGAAATAGCCCAAGGCCTAAAGGGGGAATCAGCTATAAACTGGCAACTTCAATATAGTGCCATTGGTGGAGGCTGCAGGGTACAGGGTTAGAAGTGGGCTCTGGAATCTTGCCTGGGTTAGAATCTCTGTTCCTCTGCTTCCAAGCTGTGTGATCTTGGGCATGTTAACTAAACTCTCTGTGATACCAGTACCTACACTCGAGAGCATCACTGTAAGGATTAAATGAGGTAAGATAGAGGTAGTTACCATAGTGTGGCATACTACTTAGGTTTGATTCCTGGTTCTGTCACGTTCTAGCTCTATCCCCTTGAACAGGTTACTTCCTGTGCCCCAGTTTCCTCATCTATAGAGTGGGAATAATGGTATCTACCTCCAGAGTCATTATCAAAATAGAATGGATTAACACATGTAAAGCACATGACGTGGACACTCATGATTATTAGTTGCGTCTGTCCTCTTAGGTATCGCCAAGTGTTTTACTATCACTGAATACACTGTACTTCCTCATACTTCCTTTTGCACTTGCTGTTCCCTATACCTGAAATGCCCTACCCTACCCTCCCTTAGATGGACAACAGCTCATTCTTGAAGGCCCATCCCGATGTCCCCTATGTAGCCTTTTATGGCTCCTCCAGGGGAAATTATGCCCTCATCTTTGTACATACCCCTAGTTTCCAACACCCACCCTTGTCCCTGACACAGACATAGGGCTAAGTTCTAAGGAGACCCTGATACTTTTTTCCTACTTCCCCACTGAGCTGTGTTGCTTGGGATCACAGAAGACTGAGTGGACTCTGAAAGTAGTAATGAACTTAAAAATTAGATGTCATATGAGGGAGTTGTCAAAAACTGCTCCCAAATATAGTACCTATCTATGACTAAATATGTACTTAATCTATATTTAATATCACTGTTAATCTACTGCTATCTCATGTTGTATATTGGCTAACACTCTAGTGCATGTTGTTTTCTAATACAAATTATTTGTATTCTGGTTGGGTGTGTTTTGTTTGTTTGCTTCTGAGACCCTGAAGAAAGTATTATAGGTATTTAGCAGGAACTAAGAAACAGTCTTACAATCGATCTTACATTCTCTTATGTATTCATGCTTGTATCCATCTGTTCACAAGGATTTATCATTCATCTTTTATAACAGTGTGTATCAGGGAGCCAGGCTTATACCTACACTCGGATGTGCAAAGAAAACGTCATTGCTTTATTTTCTTTATTTTCATAATTATCCTCATTCCCAGATGGCAGAGAAACTTGGACCTATCAATTATGATATCTCAGCCTCTTGTGGTTTGAACAGTTTCTTTTCAGTTCAGAAATTCAGTCTATCCCAGTTTTAACTCCCCAGCAGAGCTGAGTGATGTCTCCTTGGGATGGCTTGATTACTTTAGAGAAATGCTCAGTCTTTCTAATTTTCACTCTCCCCTCCTTCTCTTCCCCAAGATGGTGTCTGGGCCAACTATGTCTTTGGGGCATTGGGGGTGGCAAGAAGAGAGGGGGTGGAGGTCTTCTGACCTCACGATGGTCCTTGGCTGGTCTCCACCAGGGGGCTGTGGGTCTGAACTTTGGCCATTGAGGAGCAGTCACCCTGATCTTGTCCTGGGCATTTGGCTGATGAGTGACACTGGAGCATGACTCCTGGCCATCTCTCCTCTGAGCACCCGCAAGGCCCCCAGGAGCATGGCCTGCCACTTTTGCTGACCAAGCCGCACCTCACTCTCACTGGTGCTTGCAATGGCCCTGAGGTCCAGACTGAGCAGCTTAAATGTGAGCAGCTCCTGCTGAAGGGTCCCTTGGCAGGATGGCGGCAGTCTTCTTCTGCAAGAGCCCTGTCCTGAGTCTCTGCTAACTTCTACATCCCTCTCGGTACTTAGAGAGGCCTCAGATTCCTTTCCATGTCACTGGAGAATTGAGGATGGCTCCAGAAAGCAAACTCAGTCTCTCTCAGGCTGAGACCGACAGAGTGTGGGGAAGGGTGCCTGCAACGGTGCCTTAATGGGGCAGAAGGCCCCACCCTCCTTATCAGCTTTCTCCTCAACCCAGCAAGGTCCCCTAGCTGACAGTTCAGCTCAGAGGCGATGTCAGCAAACCCTACTTCTCACTGGCCCTTCCCTCTGCATTTCTCTCCCTGTCTTCCTCCTCCGATCCCCTGAAGTGGGGAAGGTGACTTTGTTCTTCCTCCACTCCCTCATGGACATCCCTACCTCATGTCTTCCTCCCATGGGCATTGACCTCATGGTTCAGCCTACAATGCAGAAGAGATATCCGCTCTATCCCTTAAAAGAAACTCTACATCATACTCCTCATATGTCAATAATGTCAAAAATAATTTGGAAAAGTCTGTTTTCACTTGATACTATGATCCTATAAGATACTCAAAAATTTCTACAGCTGAATATTGATCCCCTGTCACTCTTATATGCTTGCTTTTTGACTCTGGACTAAGGAAGTCTCAGTTTGCTTATCTGTAAAATGGGGAAATAATGGAAACCAGCCCACAGGCTCTTGAGAGGATTAAATGAAATGATGTAGATTTAATGCTTGGCCCATAGTAAGTGCTCAGTAAATGTAAGCTGCTGGAATACTTCGCTGCTCTCACATTCTTCACCCTCCCCAGAATGAGCACATGCAGGACAAGTAACAGGGAGATTCCGCACAAGGAAATGCAAATGAGAGGACATTCTTCATTATTATGTTCCCCAAAACATGCTGATGGTTCAGTGTCACTTGTTCATGGAACAAGTATCACCTGTTACATTCTATGGACAAGAGATTAAGGGGTAGGAAAGAAAGCAGGAAACACTCACTCTACTCCTCAATAACCCAATGAGTACAGGATTTGCAGATTTAAAAATCAAGGCTCAGATACGTTGAGCAATTTTCTCAAGGTCACAAAGCTAGTAAAAGGCAGAGTCAGAATTTGCACCCAGGGCTTTCTGACCACATTCACCTAACACACTGTCTTCTCTAAACACACTTCCCACCTCTGGCCCCCAATGTTTCACGTCCTATGTCTCCTGATAGGAAGCTGCCTTCCATCTATGGGCAAACTAAAATTGTTCCTATTGGAAGCCCCCCACCCACCCAAACATAGTAACAGCCTGGTCCCTGCAGACCCTCCAGAGATGCTAACTCTGGGTTTGATTGAAAGTAGGGTCCCAATATATTTTTCTTAACTTGTTTTCTTACTTTTTTCTTTCTTTTTTCTTACCTTTTTTTTTCCCCAAAGGAAAAAGGGGGAAATGTATCTGGGCTGGGAAAATCAGTGGCGGGAAGGCAACTTGATAACTGATGATTTTCTGAGTGCTTCAGCCTGAAGGAAGCCAACAGCTGCAACATATTGGTTACGTGGAAATCATTAAGTCATTCTGGGAAGGAATGACAAATGTGTGTGCTTGTGTGTATATGGTAGACATGTGTTTATGTATGGAGCAAGGAACCCACAGAGGGAATTGCTTCAATATTGCCTCCAGGCCAACAGGAGAAAAAAGAAATACAAATAAAGCCCCACTGCAGGAGAAGATTCTGAAAATCAAATTCTTGCTTAGTGTGAAGCTTGAACTTAACACTTAGTGGGGAAATCATCTATTCCTTGACCTCTAACCTTATAGGGACTCCCTTTAGCAAGAAGAGTATGGTTTGGTGGAACAAGCCTGGACAGAATGTCAGAAACCCTCAGTTCTAATTTGTTCTCTGTCAGTAACTAGCGTGTGACCCTGAGGAAATTTCTCCTCCCTTTTGGGCCTCAGTTTCTCAAATGTAAAATGAGGGAGTTTGACAAGATGGTCTCTGACATCACTTCCTGCTCTGACATTCTCTCAACGTGTGATAAATTTTTGTAGCATAAATTCTGTGAGACTAAGCTTCTGTGTCTTAGAACAGAGTGGCCTGTTACTCCCACCTCCACCCAAAAAGTGTTTCCTTTAGTAAAACCAGATATTTCTATAAATCTCAATTTGCCTTGTTGCGTATGATCATTTGCATTCACAATTTTGTTATGCCCCAAAACTAATCCCCCAGGGTGTAAGAAAATCAAAGGAAAACTTAAGTCTTTTAAAATAAAAGTCACTTCCAGCAAAGGTGCTCACATCTCAGGCTTGGGTGCATGGAAGGGCTGGAGCATGTCATGGCTCATGGAATAAAGAACTGGTTTCTCTAGGCTTGGCCTCTGAACTAGTACATGGACCTCGAGGTGCCTAACGTGTACTGTCCCCGGGTCATGGAGAAATCCGGCTGTCTGGTCCACACTGAGTGTATGTGTTTGGGTAGGGACTGAGGGGAGGAGAGGGCAGGAGCCAGTTGTTGGTCAGACCCAATTTTGATC
This sequence comes from Vicugna pacos, assembly GCF_048564905.1. Lineage (NCBI taxonomy): Eukaryota > Metazoa > Chordata > Mammalia > Artiodactyla > Camelidae > Vicugna > Vicugna pacos. Next base: position 25,798,238 of record NC_132998.1, read on the forward strand.
CTCTTGATGACCCTGAAGGTAGATAGCATTTTCATCTGTGTCTTAAAGTAAATGACAGGGTCAGGATCCAAACCAGTTCTTTCACATTCCAGTAAGTATGCTATTAACCACAATACTCTAATGCAGGATCTCTCAACCCTTGGCATTAGTATTTTAGACTGGATTACTTTGTTTTGGGAGTGTTATGGGCTGAATGTGTCTTCCCAAAATTTTTATGCTGAATCCTTAACCTCCAATGTGATGGTATTTGGAAATGGGGGCTTTGTGAGATAATTAGTTTTGAGTGAGGTCGAGAGAGTAGGACCGTCATGATGGGATTAGTGCCCTTACAAGCAGAGGAAGAGAAAGAGATTTCTCTTTCTTTCCACACTCACACACCTAGGAACAGCCACGTGAATGCATAGTGAGAAAGTGGCTGTTTACCAGCCAGGAAGAAGACTCTCACCAGGAACCAAATCTGCCAGCACCTCGATCTTAGACTTCCTAGCCTTCAGAACTATGAGGAGATAAATGTCTGCTGCTTAAGCCACCCAGTCTCTGATATTTTGTTATATGGCAGCCCAAGCAGACCAGGAAAGGGGACTGTCCAGTGCATTTGTAGGATGGTTAGAAGCATCCCTGGCCTCTACCCACTAGATGCCAGTAGGAGTCTCCCTAGTTGCGACAAATACATCTAGATGTTGCCAGGTGTTCTCTTAAGGGGAAAATTGTCCCCAGGTGAGAACCACTGCTCTAATGTCAGTCCAAGGTAGGAGGAGAAAATGGCAGCCACAAGTCCCTGTACAACATTATGCTCGAATTCAAGTCCAAGGAGTGAGCCCAGAGGTGGAGATGGGTTAGCATTGGGGCAGATAGGGAAGCATGGAGCAGGTTGGAAGCATAGCAAGCAGTTCCGTGACTTCAGATGTTAACAAACTGAGATGTCCAAAGTACCTTCTTGTGATGAGATGTCAAGAATGACTGAGTTGACATTTATGTGAGCAGACACCAGCAGACCTTAGTTCAGAGCCTTTCATTCATTCACTCAAGAACCATGTGTTGAAGGCCTGCTGAGTTCCAAGGACTTAGCTGGCCCTGTGAAGTCAAGATGAATGAGCAGAGACAGCCCAGCCTTCCCAGCACATGCATTCTTTGAAGAGAGACAGACATGTTAACGGTGGCACTGGTGATAACTACCCAGAGGTCAGCTGGAGACCTCCCGACCCTTTAGGATCCAAGGAAAATTCCTTGGCCTCCCTCAGATGTTGCTGATCCCATATGGGCTCATCTTCTCCAGAACCTACAGTCTTAGGGGCACTGGATCCTCTAGGGCCATCATCTTTCAACACATGGACTCTAGCACCAAGTTCAGCTGCTTCTCCTTCTCCTGCAACAAGCAACAATCTCCCACCAAGGATGGTGCATTTAGGAGACGTGCTGACCTCCTTAGTCAGGTCCCAGGAAGGAGGTTCATCTCACGAAGCACAGACTTCATCCATCTTGTTGGCCTTCCTTGCTCTCCAATCTCCATTCCTCAGCCCTGCTCCTAGTTCACCAAAATCTCCAATTTCTTCTCATCTTCTTATGCGGGGCATTCCCTGCCATCCATAAGGCCCTGGCTCCAACTGACCCTGGTCCTTAAGAGGCTCTCTTTTTATCCCAACCAGCTACCAAGGTATTTTCCCCGTGAAAAACTTCCCACCCTAAGGAGAATTATGGAAGCAGCTATTATAAAGTAATAAAACAAATTCATATCAGTGTAGTAATATTTGGTTTTATAATAATATTTTTGGCCTCTAATGTTAGGCAATGAGCTAGGTGCTTAATGTCCATTATCTCACTTAATGATAGGATCAGATCATTACAATGCTGTGCAAAAAACACACAGCACAGTATTTCAGACTGTATTCTCTAGATTTTGAATCCCAGTGCTGTCTCTTAATAACCGTGTACATTTGGGTTTTTCTCTTCACTTCTCTGTGCCTCTGTTTTCTCCTTCATTTGTAAAATGGGGAAAATGGGAATATCTTCCACTTCAGGTTGTTGTGAAAATTGAGAGGGTAAATAAAGGTGTGACATATCAGAACACTTACTGCGAGCTCACTAAATGTTGGCTATTATTATAATCACTGAGGAATTAATAGGGGTATTTGCAATTGAGTCTGCCTTATGACAAGGACAGCTCACAAGGCAGGGGAACTAGAAAAGAGTTCTATAGCAAGAGTTTGCCCCCAGGAATATCTGATGCCCTGAATTTTATGAAATCAAGCCCTGCTGATCATGCCTTTCCAACCTTGTGAGCCTTCCCTCTTGGCTTTCCCCATCGATTTCTCATTCCCACAAGGCTCAGTGAGACACTTGGGAAAATATTTTCCAAAATAAATTTCAAGTCATTATTTGACCCAAACCACCCAATTCTGTGGCCCAGCCCTGTCTACTGTTACCACCCTGTCCCTATTTAGACTGAGGTTTTATAACTGACTAGCCCTTCACCAGGGCTTCCCTGTCCTGCCACCTCCTGCTCGAGTCATCCTGTGATGTCACAATCCTTGATTTATTATGTTGGCCAGCGTGGGCTCAGGGATGACTATAGATGAGCCAGGCCTGAAGCCCAGCTGTGAAACTAGTCACATTGTGTTCCATCCCACCCCCCACCACCCCATTCTTCCATGATGTAGTGGAAAGAACATGTTTTGGGAGTCAGACAGAACAAGGTCGCCTCCAAGCTCTGCTCTTTCCTTTCTGTGTGACCTTGGACCAGGAGGGCTTGAGAAGTCTGTTTCCTCATTAGCAAATGTGAATGTTGGAAGATCAAATTGAACAGCCTAAGTGAAAGCAACTGGACTGGTACGTAGCCAGAGCCATCAGCATCTAGTGCCACAACTATGATGGTTAACAAAACACCCCAAAACTCAGTGGCTTAAAAAATAACCACCCTGCTCTCACTAGTTGGGTAGGAATTGGCTGATCTAGACTGGGCCCAGCTGGGCTTGGCTTCACATGGACCAGCAAGCCAGCCAAGGCACGTTCTCAGCATGGCAAGTGCAGAAGTACAAGAGGGCCACGCCCAAGGGCACAAGCTCACGTTAAGCTACTGTTTGCATCATGTCAACTAGTATCCTGTTGGCCAAAGCAAGTCAAATGGCCAAGCCCAAGGTTAAGGACAGCAGACATTTACTCCTCCTCTAGTGAAAGAAATTACAAAGTTACCCGCCAAAAGTTATTGCTACAGGGAAAGGTGGTGAATTAGGAACAATGAATCAAAATAGTACAGTAGACGGTCGGGAAATATTTGTTTCCTTATTTCCAACTTTCCTCCACACCCAGGGCCTCTTGGTTTCACTTCATGCTCTCCAAGACTCACCGTGAGGAAAGAATGTAAAATTCACGCACATTGTATAAGCCACCAAAGACTGTGGGATAGCACCTCAGCATTTAGAGTGTCTTTCTAACAACAGCAAAATCAGGATTCGTGTTTACTGTGTAGCAGGCTCAGTGATCAGCCTCTGCTCTGTGTATTATATCATTTAATCTTTGCAGCAGCCCCAGGAGGCGGGTAGCAATATATTCTCATTTTACAGCTAAAGAAACCAAGGCTTTGAAATCAACCTGCCCAAGGTCACTTAGCTAATAAGTCCCAAAGAAGGCCTAACAAAGTCAAGTCTCAAATGCAGATATGTTGCACCAATGCTATGTTCTTTCCATTAACCCCCTGAGGGCAGTATTCTCACTGGGACCAAAACTTCCAGTCCAAATTTCCTCAAACTTCAATCATCAATCACCAACGTTACAATTTTTACCATATTTATGTATTATCTGTAGTATTGTTTACATAATTCATATAATTATTGATTAGTCTTTAAATTTGATCCACCTTAACTTAAATAAATATATTTTAAAAGAAACTCAGTATGATTATCATAAATGTAAAACCATTGTCTCCTGCCATAAACAAAGGAAGAGAACCACAAACAGGTTTACAAAGCAACATTGTGAAATTTGTGCCAGATACTCTTGCCTACTGTGGGTTCCAAGAGAAAGTTACAAGTTTGCAGGTGTGGAAGACACTTCCAAGAGCACCAAACTGAGACTCTCCTTGATGGAATCTGAAGGCTCAACAATTACTTGAAAAGGGAATTACCTTCTCACTATGTGCTTCAGTCTATTTGATGCCATATCCAAGTGTCACCAGAATTCATTGCAGAAACCACCAGAAACCCCAGCCCAGCCTCATATGTCTGCAGCCTTATAAGAAGAACCCTCAGTAAGTTCTAAGAAAAGAGTACCTCCCCTGTGGACCCCTTGGATTTGGTCTTCATAGACCTGAAGAAGAGTATTTTTCCAAGGACAAAGGCCAGTTTTCTAGTTACATAGAGAGTAAGTGGAAGAGGAAAAACCCAGACACACCAAACAGGTGGCCAGATGAGTCCCAAGCCTATGGCAATGACAAGGATATACAGACCTGGGCTAATTCCAATCCAAGAAACGTTCACTTGGTTCCCCAGCCAAGCAGGACAAGGGGCTCCAGGGAAGACAGCCCTTGTCTTTCATCCTGATGACTTCTTACTGTCTGTGCAGAATTGTTTCCCCAAAATCCCTCCCACAAGTCCAGCAGACCTCCACTCGGGCCAATTGCTCCACAATTAGCATGTCTCCTCCAAAACAGAACCATAATGGGAGAGGAGACATTGTTATTTGCTGTCCCTGTGTTCCTGCCAATATCCACCTCCATTCTTCCCACCGTTTCTTTGTTTCTCAAGACTTTGCTTACAAAGGCAGTCCCATCAGAAGTGCTTCAGTCCTTCACTCATACCTGAAAAAACCTTACCCAGAGTTTTCAGTGCCTGGGAAGCCTTCTCAAGGTCTTCCTGCTTCTGTAATGCTGTATGCGCAACCCTCCTGAAGCACCTCTTATAGTACATTCTGTTCTGTCTTTATTCATCTATCATCCCGATAAGATCTAGTGCAGAGAAGTGCTCAAGAAATGTTTAAAACTCAGATGTAAACCTCTATTAAAATTGTCAGCACAAAGCAGACATGTGAATAGGAATCTCAGTCCACCATCATCTCAAGAAGACTCATGGAAGAAGTGGAACTGGACTTTTCTAGAGTTCAACTTATTTCTTATTTTAGGCACCACCACGAACAAAACTCAGTCAATTTGGGCTTCCCGTCACCTCTCCCAGAATTGTGCCAAACTTTTGGAGCTTAAGTTTGTTCTAAGGGTTTGAAAGGCAAGTGTCAATGTCAGTGTCATTGGTCCACACAGGTTGAATCCAATCAATTCCATCCTTGGGTTCCTTTCAGGTCTCTGATTCATCTGTGCCCCTCCTGGATGCACTTTCTGCTCTTTGCACACCTCATTAGGCATAGGAAGTTCTATTGGAGGCTCTGTGCACCAAGGCATTTCATGTAGCCATTTCTTCTCCAGAGTCTTACTCCCTTCCTGGTGATACAGTTCTGCCAGAAAATAGTGCACTGGTTCCCTCTGCACCTGAATCCCACAAAACCTCCTTGAGGGTTGCTACCTACCCCTAAGGCTCATGCCCTGAAAGCAGGTGCAGATCCCCATCTCCTTCCCCTGAAAATACCCACCTTTATAGTTTTACCTCCTCATCTCCCCTCTCCCCTTAGACCAGGGAATCCTTTTTTCATCTCTGAGATGAGAAGCTTTGCTCTCACTCATTGTATTTCTCCCAAATCTGTGGCCTTCTAAGCAAACAGTCATTTGGATTTTCCTAAGGACTTAGGTTTCTGAAACTCAACAGCTAGGAGGTGCTTCTTCCTCTCTGCTGCCTACCATCACATCTCTTTCCTAAGGCAGTGATTACGGCATAGTCAAGTGGTTCAAATCAGGGAGGATCTCAAGAGAGAAAGGACAAACCAGAGTGAAAAAATAATTACCTGTTAACTTTTCAGAAACATCATCCAGGTTCACAAACATTAAACAAGCATGAAAGCACATGTTTCTTTTAGAACAATTTATTAACACAGCCAGGTTTAAGATATAAGGAGGTATTTTTCTGCCATTCCTAGACCCTTAGCTCTCTTTTAAGCATATTATTTGGCTTTAGGAAGGATGCTGGGTGCCTTCCTTTTTTTTAAAACATTTTTTATTGATTTATAATCATTTTACAAAAAATACTTTTAAGGAAGGAATTGTCAAAACACCTGACTGCACTCCTGTATTTTTTCTCAGACCTGGAAACTGCTCCTCTCCCCCGACAATGTCACTTCTGTCATCCTCCTCTCCCCTAACTGCTTCAGGCCATGATGTTTGAAATCATTCTCAAGGATTGAGCCGGGGTTGGAGGTAAGAAGGGCTTGGGAGGTACAGAGGCTCAGTGATTCCAAACTGAGACCTGACCCAAGTTTCTCCTCAACTCCCTCCACTTTCCGGGAACAGCCAGAGAAAGAAGAGAAAGTCTTCAGGCTTTGACACTGGGAGGGGCCCCCCACAGCCTCCCCAGGAGTGGAAGGAGGGAGCAGACCCAGACCGGAGGTGGAGAGAGGCCGCCTGTGCTATTCCAAAGGGGATTTCTTCACTTCCTGGCAGGCTGCAGTACACAAACGTGTTTGTTTAGGAGGGAAAGGAATGTCATTGATTGATCCGGTGGTGGTGGTGAGGGGAAAACAAAAATAATCTGCCCAGCGGTTCACTCTGTTTCCTAAGCATGTGTCTGTGTGTGTCTGTCTGCAGGCCTAGTGAGCTCCCTGCTTGTTTGGACTGGAAAGGATTCCTTTGGAAGGGTTAAATGGAGCCTGAGCTCCTGAAAAGTCCTCCCCCAGGGCCCCTGACACTCACCTGGCAGGACAGCTGCCACCTGGCACCCAGAAGAAGGACGTTTATTCTCAATTATAGCCTCTGGGAGTGATGGGGGCACCTCCCCATGCTCCTCAATTCTCTCTGCCTCCCCCAACTCCATAGTATCTGGCCCTGGATATGTGTCTTGTAGGACCCTCTCTTTATGTCTCTTGTCTCCCCAGTAAACTGTGGGCTCCCTGAAGGGTAGCAACTCAAATTCCTCTTCATTCCTTCTGCCTAGCACAGTTTGGGCACAGAGTAGGTACTCAATATGTTTGTGGAACTGAACTCTGCCTCCTGTCTCCCTCCTTTAATATTTCTTTCCTCCCATCTGTCTTCTCTGTTTAAGCACATTCTCTCAGTTAATTCTCTGAACAAACAGGCATTGTCATCCCCATTTTACAAAGGAGAAAGCTAAGCTCAAGTTCAGTTTCATCCAGCTAGTAAAATGTTGGAGCTTTGAAATATTGGGATTTGAACATGGGTCCTTGTGATCTTTTTCCACTACAGCTCCCCACTGCCCCACCCCACCAGCCCATCTCTTTTCTTCATTTGTCCTCCTTTTTTGAGCCTGCTTTATCTACCCACACACTCATTTCTAATTTCCCTCCTACATGTTCTTAGAGACCTTACTCAATGATTTCAAGGACTCCCCAGGTCTCCAACAGAGGATGTAAAGGCATTCCCTGAGGGACAAGATTAGGTAGCAGAAAGAAAGTGTGAGAATAAACTTCATGCCAATCTCTGCTCAACTCTCACCCCCTCAAAGAGGGATTTCCTGTTCCTTTTTTTTTTTTAAGCCCATCTTTTAAAATATAAATTGTGTGTGTATTTTATCATGTTCATAATGAATCCACATAGTATAATTTTTAAATAGATAGAAAACACAAATAACTAATCATATATTGAGATGCATCCTCAGATGTTTTGATAGGACACTGACCATGGGTCAGGTCCCTTCACAGTCCTGTGTCTCAGATTAGGCATCTGGAATATGGGGTGAATCCTTAACCAGAAGCACAGTGTGAGGCTGTCCAGAGGAAGTGCTCTGGGAGAGGGAGTTTCCATCTTTGGAGGCCTAGGGGAGGCAGTCTTCACCCCTGTGAATCCTGTGTGGTTTAACTTAGAAAACCAGAAAAGGGTTTCTCAAACAGTAGGGTCCCACCTCCCTCAGAGGGACTCATTTAGGGTTTTTTTTTTAATAATACCTTTATTGAGATTTAATTCACATCCCATACAATTCACCCATTGAAAGTGTAGAATTCAGTGGTTTTTAGCATATTCACAGATCTGTGAAACATTACCACTTTCAATTTTAGAACAGTTTCCCCACCAAAAAAAGAAACCCCATACCTTTTAAGAAGTCACTTGTCATTCCCTCTTCCACCATCTCCCACTTCTAAGCAACCATTGATTTGCTTTGTATCTCTGTGGATTTGCCTATTCTGTAGAGTTCATATGAACTGAATCTTACAATATGTAGCCTTTTGTATCTGTTTTTTTTTTCATTTAGCATAATCTTTTCAGGGTTCATCCATGTTGTAGCATGTATCAGTACCTCATCATTTTTATGGTTGAATAATATTCTTTTGTAGATATACCAAATCGTTTATCCATTCGTTCATTAGTGGACATTTGGATTATTTCCACCTTTGGCTAATACAAACAATGCTGCTATGAGCACTCTTTCATAGCTTTTTGAATGGACATGTATTTTCATTTCTCTTGGGTAGATATCTAGGGATGGAATTGCTGGGTCAAAGGCACTTGTTTAAAATGCAAATTCCTGGGCCTTCAGACCCTCTAAATCTGCCCTTCTGGGAGGAGGCGTGGAATAGGCATTTTGACACCCTCCCCAGGGATTCTGAAGTGCACTTGAGTATCAGAACCACTGGACTCAAGGGAGCTAATGCTCATTCCAATCATGTGAGCTCCACTGATCAGATCATGAGTCAGAAGGAGGCCAGCCCTGCCTGACTGCCTGTAATTTTAATCACCATTTGTTGCCATTTGTGCACCATTTATTTAGGCTTTTCTCATGTATGAGATGATGCCATGGAACCATACTTAGTTCACACAATCAGCCTGAGAGGCTAATATGATTGCCTCCATATAGCTGCAGAGAGACAGGTGAACCAACACCCTGGCTCACCCAGCTGTCAGCTTTAGGGTAAACCAGGGCCTCCTGACTTGAAGCCCAGTCCTTATCCATAATACCTCTTCTGACTCTGTTTTCTAAGTCAAAGATGAATCCATGTGCTCTGTCAGGTATGAGTATATTTATGGATACTATGAGGGACTGGGGACTGGAATCCTACCTGCTCAGCCCCTCTCCCACCCTAACAGCGGCCCTCCTGGCCCCTTAGTGGAACCCTTAGTGCCTAAAGAGTACAGTTTGAAAACCTCTGGTCTGGGAACTTTAAGTCATTCCTCAAGAAGATTTTTAATCTAGATGCTATTAATACCATTTCATTAATTCCTCAAATATTTCTAAATAGCTACCTCGTGCCAGGCACTGTGATAGATTCTGAGCACACAGCAACAACCAAAAAAATGGAGTTCCTACTCCAAGGGGCTTATAGTCTAGCAGGGAGGCAGGTAACAATGCATGTGGTAAATGCATGATACCAGAGGTACTTAACCTGGGAGTATGGTCATAGGAGGCAGATACTGTGGCCTGGGGCACCAAGGAAGGCTTCCTGGAAAAGGTGAGGCCTGAACTGAAACCTGAAGACAGAATGGTCCTTCATCACAAAGAAGGAGGAGGGAGAGGGTATTTCAGGTGCAAGATTAAGAAGACAAGAGGGAGATTGCGTGTTTGTGGAGACCAAGTGGTTTTTTTGGTTCTAGAACTCACGGTTTGTAGAGAGGAAAGGCTTAAAGAGCAGAAGACAGAAGAGGCAGATCAAGATCAAGTGGGAAGGAGGTGGGACCTTATACCACCTGAGAGCCAAGCAAAGCAACAGCCAGTATATGGTGCTAGTTAAATCACCTGTTGTGACAACAGTCCTTCTCCAAGAAAAAGAACTTGATTTATGGACATTACAGAAGCCAAGGAAATCCCAAGGAGAAGGTGGAGATTAGTGGTTAATGCCTGACATGTCCACAGCACAGACTGTGTGCCTGGCATGCTTATAAACACATAGTATATAGTATATGGTCACATTCTCACAGCATCCCTACGAAAATGGAGCCATCATTAGTTTCATTTTGCAGATGAAGAACCTGAGGCACAGAGAGGTTAGGAAACTTACCCTGGGTCACACAGCAAGGAGGCAGGAGTGTCAGGATGTAAACCAAGCAGTTTGGCTCTAGAACTCATGCTTTAACCCCAACACTTCACTTTACTTCTGGTATGATTTAGAACCTCAGGGCCCCCCAAAATCCTGACAGAATAGAACAGTGTTCAGTAAATGTTAATTATTGTTATCGTTGTTGTTTCTAGTTCAGTGTTCTCAGACCACACACTTCAACCTCTGCAGGGTGACTCAGGCTCATCATGGGGGCTGGATAGGGAAGAGCAGCTCCATGTTTATCTGTTTTATATACTGGAACACTGGGTACAGTTTGATTTTTTTTTTTTAAGAGAACCATTGCTTTCAAATAAAATGGAAAGCTACTTGCCTGATCCAACCATCTCATTTTTTAAGGTAAAGAAGTCAAGGCCCAGAAATGTTGAGCAACTAGTCCAGAGTCACACAGCAAATCAAGAATAGAATGGAGCCTGTGGTCCAGGTTTCCTGACACCCATTGAAAGAGCCCATTTCTCTTTTTAGAGCTTCCAGATACCCAAGGAAAAGAAAAATGAAAGAAATCAAAGATCCTAAGCCAAGCTTTTTGTCCAATTCCAACTATATTGAGTGTTTGGCCATAGTTGCCTACCCAAGATCAAGTTCACCATTACTGAACTTCACTACAAAAGGAGGTTAGGGTGTCAAGCCCATTTAGCAGTGGCCTGTCACAGGGGCAGCCACTTTTAAATTGACTCTTCCCTCTCACCAGTGGCTGGGGAAGGTTGTAACAACAGTTCCAGCAAAATAATGTTGACTTTCTAACAGTTCTTGTCAGGGTTCTCAGCAGGCTCCCTCAGAATGAAAAGATGGCTCATTTTAGTTAGGAAAATATTCGGAAATTCCAGATTCCTCCTATATCAGTACTTTTAGGGGAAAAAAATATGTAGGCAGTGTTTCAAGTTCAAAAACACTTGTGTTGCTGGCGGTGATAGGGAGCTGCCTAATGGTTTTAAATAGGGAAATAACCAGTAGGGATTTTTCTTTTTCTTTTTCCATTTATTAAATTTTTTTTTAAAAAAGAAAAGCATTAACTCAGTTAAAACAAAGGTAATATTTGGGTTCATTTGGGAGATTCAGGAATTTTCCTGGGCTTGTTTGGGAGTCTGCTTAAGTCCATCACCTCCCTCTGATTTAGGGAGCAGATTCCTAGAGGACAATCCTCAAGCAGTGGGTTTTCTGCATAAGGTGACTCTTTCCTCCATTCGGCCCATTCCTGCTGAGAACGTGCTCTGAGCCAGGCACTCAGCCAGAGGCCAGGAAATTCCTCAGCAGCTGAAATCCAGGATTATACCAGGGACCTTTAAAGCTTCTGTCAAACATTTGCTTTGATTTCCCTGGGTGTCCTTATTTCAAATATTTGGCCCCACTATCTATGGATATGCCCTGATTTGGGTTGAGAAAATGAAGTCAGTGGGTTGGTGCAGTCTCAGCTGTGAATAAATGTCTCACTCTATCATAATCACTGGGAATTCTGATCCATTTATTTCAACCAGTGTCTACTGAGCCTCCAAATATATGCCAAATATAGTACCAAATTCTGAAGTTGAAAATTAAGAAGATGGGAGATAGTAAATAGATACAAATAGATAGATGGATGGAAAGAGAGAGAGAGAGAGAAATAGAGAGGTAGACGATTGATTGATAATAGGGAGCACAGAGTGAGTACTTCATTTCTACCTAGGGTGGTAAGGTAGAGGTGGGCAGACAGTTCAATGACAGCACAGAGGGGACCATGGTACACAGCCTGGGGAAACCAAGGAGTGCTTCCTAGGGAGAAGGCAATGCCTGGGGGCAGTTCTGAAGAATAAAGAGGAGTTAGTTGGATGAGGAAGAGGGTAAAAGGAGAACAGATGAGCAAAAGCTCGGGAAGTCGTGAAATCCCTTGGGGTAAAGAGGGAACCACAAACACTTGTATTTCTAGGAGGCTGCCTAGTGAATTTAACTAAGCAGTGAAGTGATCGGAAACACATTTTGGATCTTAGCTGAAAGTCCTTTTCAAGGATGTGATGACTTTCCTCTTTCTTCCACCACGGATGTCCAAACCTGTTGTCTTCAGGTTACCACCCAAGGCCTCTTTCCCTAATGCCTAAGCATTTGGGACTAGCCTTGCCTTGGAAGGGACGGGGCACTTCATCATACTGCCTTACACAGAGAAGTCAAATCCTTGGGTGATAGTAGAAGAAGGTGGCCTTGCTTTGGTTTTGAAAACCCTGGGGTAGAAACCAGGGGTTCTGCTGCTTACTAACTGCTTGCACTGACCCTCAGAGCCTGTTTCCTCAGCTAAAAATAGGGGAAACAAAATCATACCAGCCTGATAAAGTCAATAGGTGTGTTAAATCAGAAAATGAATACAAAGTGCTTCATAAAAATAATAGCCAATGCATTAATTATTACTCTGGACCTAATGCTAAGTGCTTGACAGGATGTCATATCTATTCATCCTAGCAACAGCCCTATGGGGCAAAGTGCTGTTATTTCTCCCATTTGATAGATGAGGAAACTATAGTACAGAGTGGACAAAGTCATTTGCCTAAAGTCATACACCTCTATGTGGATGAGCTGGGATAAAACCCAAGAGTTGGAGCTTCACAGCCAACACTCTTGACCACTGAATAAACTGACAAGTGCTGGCCAAATGATGTATATTATGTTATTATCCATAACTACCCAGTAAATAAATGGAAATGAGTGCCAAAGACATCCATGGCCGTCCTGGGTCTTACATACCCTGTGTTCATTATATAAATAGAAAATGAGATTAAGAAAACACAGTGAAGCAGTAATTGGCTGGCTTTTTGGTTTATTTCTCTACCAGTAATATATCAACCCATGAGCCAAGCTGAAATATAAATAGGAAAGAGAAGTTTAAGGAGGATGTTTGCCAAACAGATGCCTACAGGACTTCTGCCCCAGCACTGAGTGTCCTGCCCCAAACCCATGGGCACAGAGCTACAAATCCACAATCAAAATATCTGAAGGAAGGAAGGAACTTCAGAGATTATCTGGCCCATACCTGATAGCTGACACGTAAAAAAGTTAAGGCCCCAAAGGGAAGGTGACTTGCCCAAGGTCACACTGCTATTTCCCATTAATTTAGGACTCAAATACTGCACATCCACAAACACAGTCTCATTTACAGATGAGACCCCAAGACCTCAAAAAAGTTAGTAATCACCTGAGGTCACAGAACTATTAGATGTCCAATCTGGGATCCTAAATTTCCAGGCAAGGGCTCCCACCACCATAGCCTGCTGCTCAGTGGGGAGCAGAACCTCATGCCTAAGTTGCCAGTTCAAGTCTCTTTTCTTAACACTAGGCTGCCGCCTCCAGGGTCCTGAGAGATTCACCACCCCCTCCTCCTACCACATCCAGGCCACCAGTGCTGGAACACTCAGGGTTCCGTGATGTGCCTGATGACATGGGAGCACTCCCATTCACATACCCCAACAACTCTGCATTGTGCAATGAAGCCACTGGTCCAAGAGATGCTGTAACACCTTTATCTGCCCATGGCGGCCCCCATCTGCCAATCTGTAGCAACTCTGGCGCCTGGTGAACCAACAGAAGGGGCGACAAGATTCTGGCCCTTCACTATCTGACTTGTTTTTATAGGAAGTAAAAGTAAGAGCCAAAAGCAAATTCCTCACCTCATAGACTATTCATTCCCTGCCTTTGGTGTCATTAAAGGGCTCTGCCTTGGGCAAAGCAGACTTTAGGGTAGAGGTGCTAGAGTCTGATTACTCCAGGTTCAAGTACCACATCTCCACTTTTTGCTGTGTGTCCTTGGGGAAGTCACTTACCCTTTCTGGGCGTTGGCATCTTCATCCAGTAAGCAAAAATCTTAACAGTGCCCACCTCATAGAGTGGTAGGAAGTTTAAATGAAGAGCACTCTGATGCCTGGCAGATAGTAGCTGTTCAATTTTTTTTTAATATAATTACTGCTGAGACCTTAGGAAAGACACAGCACCTCTATTGCCTATCTTTGAAAGCCCAGGGTTGTATCAGGTGGTTTCCAAAGGCCCTTCCTGCTCTAAGGATCTGTGAATTATTTGACTCCAGGTGAATTCTGATTCTCTTCCCCTTGCACCTGAGGGAACTTAAGGATTCCCCAGTCATAAGCCTTTAGCAGAGCTGTGCAGATGTGCTTAGATGACTTAAGGGCCTGAAGAGCTGAGGATTTCAAAACAAGTGCAAAAAATGGCATCTCAAACATCATCTGACCTTTGAAGTCATCTAAAAATGCCTCTCAGTCTAGGGTTAGCATTGGGTTTGGGGCCAGTGTTGCTGTCAAATTCTGGGTCAAGTTTGGCCTCAGGAGGCTCTGCAGTGTGGTGTGCTAGAAAGACTGGAGTTCAGACTGAAATTCACCTGTGTCCAGCTTCCTAGAGAAAGATAGGGATACACCTACAGTCTGGGAAGGAGTCCGGACAAGAGGCCTGATCTTTCTTCTGGCAGCAGGAAAAACCCATTGAAGGGTTTCAAGCAAGAAAAGGTGCTTAAGAGGGAACTTTCTGGGGTGATGGAAATGTCCGCTGTCTTTATCAAGTGCTGGTCATGCAGCTGTACACATTTGCAGACAGTCATGGAGCCGTACTCTTTAGATATATTCATTTTACTATATGTAAACTATGCATCAATTTTCTTAAAAAAGGAAAGAGTGCTCTAGCTAAGAAGAGACAGAGCCAAGACTCAGATCCACAAAGGGCCAGGATTAGGGTGAGGCAAGTGAGGCATGATCATGCAAGTGCAGGGTCAAATCCTGCCTTTATTTCAAATCTTGGTGTGTTGTTCATCATGGACTTATTCGCAATGGTTTTTATTTTTAAAAATACTACACTACAACATGTATTTTGATTACTGATTTAGGGGCACCCCCCCCTTAAATTTTGTATGCGCCAAGAGCCTCACTTTCCTTACCCTAGTCCCGGCCCTGATGGTCCAGCCCCTGGTCCTCTCCAGGGCGCATGCTCTTAACCAGCCCACATGTGGCCTCCCACTCCCAGTCAGTGGCACCAGCATGGTTCCAGGAGCTTTGAAAAATAACATACAAACAGATACTTAGACTAAGGAGCTAGGCAAGAGTGCAACAGAGACTCCCAGGGAGTAGCTCTGGCAAAATATGAAGGAAAACATTTAGAATGTGTTTAAATAAATCTGTAGATGACACAAAAGACTGAGAGAACAGGGAGCTGTTTGGGCCTGGCCATTAGGGGGAAGTTAGCTGCTCTTGGAAGAAACTCCCACCTGCCAATATGCCCCACCTCGTGCTGCCTGTCCTGGGGATCTGACCCAGGGAGTCAGCCGCTTTCATAGCTACGTTCATAATTATCAGCCACTCAACACAAACATTTTGATGATGGTTTGTTTATATCATAACAAGGACAGCAAATGATTCTTTGCATCGGGCAGTGCTTTAGAGTTTACAAACGCATTTACGTGTGTTGCCCAGATGTCAGCTGGGCCTCCCTCCTTGCCTCTCTAAGATCTAGAAGTAATTTTCTTGGACCTCCATCCATTTCGCAATCTCCCTGGAGATTTTTGCAAGACCGGGAAACCTCCACTTCTACCTCCAGGGCTGCTATTCTGCTACCACTGATCTGGGTGCCCTACTCGAACCCAAAGTGACCTCTGAGTATACTGGATTTCCCCAAAAGATTTTGGGAGCACACTGGAAAATGTTGCACCTGGAGACTTCCTTTTCCATCTCCCAGGCTCTGAGCCCCTTACCCTGCCCAGATTTCTTGGAAAGCTACAGATTCTCTAACAGGTAGAGTAGTGCCGAAGTTCCCAAGTGCCAGGATCCAGCTGGGTCTAATTCTCTCCCTAGAGAGCCCCACAGCTCACTTGGGCCTCTCCTCAGAGAGAAAGGGCTTCTTCCTCCAGAGAAAGGCCCCCAGTTTGCCATTTCAATTAGTGAAATTGAACGCACATCAAAGGAAACTTTCCCAGTAACAGCACAGGTTACAGGAGGGAGAATCAGGCCTCTCCCAGCTGGTAGCTAAAGATTCAAGGGACTTTTTATCTTCCTTTTTCCTTTTGTTTTCAGAAGAATTGTGGAGCCCCCTCCCCCAGATCTTCTCTTCCAACTTCTCTTCTCCAGCCCCTTTGGGCACCAACTTGGAAATCCCCAGAGTGGGCAGATGACACGGCTGCTCCACTCAGCCCCATAAGCCTCCTCCTGGGCCTCTCTCCCCTCACTTCTCCTTAATCATGAAGAGTTTACTTTGTGGAAGAAGAATTCAAACTTGTAAATTAATGAGGACACTAAATGGAACATTCGAAAAACACAAGAACTCCAGGGAAAAGGGGAAAGGCAAAAGAACTTGCCTTCTGCACCATGGAGCCTTTGAGCCTCTGTCTTGCTTGCCACTCTCCCCAGAGGGCTGAGGGCCTGAGCCTAGTGGGCCACAGGCTGAGGGCTGTGTAGGACCGAGAGCTTCGGGTCTCCTTTAAAAATGCAGAGTCCCCAGGAGCCAACTGGCTCCCTGACTCCTTAGAAAAATACTCCCCTGCATTTGTATAGGTGGAGCCAGAGGTAAGAAGAAGGGATGTGTGTGTGTGTGTGTGTGTGTGTGTGTGTATGTTCAGTCTGTGAATCTTTCTATGAGAATGGCCATCTCAGAATTTCTGAGTGTCTTGGCATGTGTCCATGGGTCTGGATGTCTTAATGTGGTGATGTGCATCTGGGTGTTGGTGTGTGTCTCTGCATAGGGATCTCTCTGTTTCTGGTTGTGTATATGTTTTTGTTTGCTGTCTGCATGTGTAGATGTCCCTCTGGTAGTTTTGGGTGGTGTCTGTGTGCACAGAAGTCTCAGTTTTGGGGTGTGTCTGCATCTTTGTGTGTTGTAGGAATGTGTAAGTAAAGGATGTGTGTGTCTGGATGTGTAGATGTGCATATGTGTACAGACCAGGGTGCATTAGGATTCACAGAAGCAGCAGCAAATGTACACAGTCTTTGCAAAGCAAGTCATCTGTTTTCCTGGTTTTGTTTTTCTCCTCCCTGTGGGCTCCGGACCCTCCTTGAAAACAAAGGGAGCTTAAAAACGCAGCCCTTCCTGTGTTCCCAAATGTTCAGAATGCTGTGGTGAACTTGAAGGGTGCCAGCTCGGATGCCCAGCCCTGCCGCTGCTGCAGGAAGCCACCAGCCCGCCAGTTACCACCGCCCACTTACATAACATGCCTGGGAGGAGGGTGGGCAGGAAGGGGGAGCCACCCAGCTCACTGCACCCCAACTCCTCAGCTAGCATCAGCCCCTATATGGGAACTGAGAGCCCATGTGGGGACATAAGTGTATCATGGGGGCTTCCCCAAAGAGGAGGGCTCCCTGGGAGTGGTGGGAGGGGAGGCAAGAGGTGACACCTTCACATGGAAATTATTACCAACCAACTTTACTGTTTCATTTTACCAGACTGGTTCTAGGCAGAAATCATCATTTTAACCATTTCAATACAATTTGCTGAATACCTACAATGTGTTAGACACTGTAAAAGATTTATCATCCCTATCTGTGTCCCCCACCCCCACCTCAGGGCCTCTCAGTGTCCTCCAAAGCAACATGAGAAGGTTGGGCTGAATATTTCCAAAGCCTCTTCCAGACTAGAAATTCCATGATTCTTAGTATGGCAACCTCATGACTCCAGGCCCCCATACTTCTCCCATCTCTGCCATCCCGAGTTGGAGCATGTCAGCAGTACTCCCTTCCCTCCTACCTCTGCCCAAATGCTCATCTGCTTTCTTCCTTCTCTTCTTTCCCTCTGCAAACAAGCTGTCAGTTATCCTTTGCTTGAAAGTATAAATGACTGACAAGTCCTCTCACTAGTCTGCACTTAATGGGGTTCCCAGCCCTCCCAGACATGGCTCCACCCATCTTTCCAACCTGAGGTCCCACATCAACCCCCGACCTGCATCTGCGTGTCAGCCATACGGACTGCTCCACGCACACTCTCCCCACTCCAGCCTCTTCTCACACCCTTCCCTCTACCTGCATGGAACACTCACTCCCCTCACTCCCAAATAATTCCCATCCCTTGAGCTTCTAGTCATCCTTCAAGGCCCTTCTCAAACATTTCCTCCTTCATCAAGCCTTCCCTGATTCCTCCCATCCCTTCCCCAGTGAATGTGAGCTTTTTTGAAACCGTTCATATTTGGCCTTTGCTTTTAGTCATCCATGTCTTTGTATATTCCCCACAGTATGACTGAGATCCTTAAAACTTAAAGTCAGAAATGTGTCTCTTATGCCTGAATCCCTGTGCATGACCTCTCACGATGTTCTGCAAATGTCTGTACGATGCTGTGGTCTAGGTGAAGCCCTCAGCCATAGGATGGCAGGAGTTTAGTAGCCTGGGTGGAAAGAGTGGCATTGCTGGGGAGGGAGCTGGGCAGAGAGGAAAGGAGGAACCTCAGAAATCATAGCATTGGTCAACTGTGACAGGCCTGAGACCCTGGAATCACCAATCCCCAAAGGGCCCTGAAGTTGGGGAGAAAGATCGTGAATGCTGAGGTGGTGTACTTATTCCATCCAGAGCACAACTTTTCCAAGAAACAAAAAGCAAGGCAGTGTCATGCAGCAAGAAGACTCTGGGCCAGGGACTGGCAAACCCTGGGCCAGCAAATAACCGAAGCCAGTGCAGAGATGGGGGTGTGGGTAGCAAACAGGAATACACACCCCATCTGAAAGGAACTGGCCCTGCCTGTAGAAACACAGGCACACAGGTGGCCAGATCTCTAACAATTATTCAGGAAAATTCCTGTGTCCAAGTCTTTATATAAATCGTCCACTTCATAAATTTTGGAGGTTTATCCAGTTTTAAAAAAATCAGCAACACTGGTAGTCCCAATGAAACAGATCTACAGGCCACATTCAGCCCATGCACTGCCAAATCAAGACCTCTGCTCAGGCACCTGCCGGGTTACTGAGTAATGCTGTGTCTGACTCTCCTTGCTGAGGCTAAGTCTGAAATCCACTCAAACTAGAGAAAATGATGGCTGTTCTGCTAAACTAACATGATGCAGAAAAGGAGCCAACAAGGATAGGAGAATGGCTCAGATGTCTTCATGGTCTTCCTCCTCCCACTGTCATCAGTCACTCATTGGCCCCTCCGAACATTCAAGTTTGCTACCCTTGGCCCAGAATTTTCTCACTGCAGCATAACATTGCCTTGATTTTTGTTCCAGGGAGAGTTGTACTCTGGATGGACGAGATAGACCACCTCAGTATTCCTGTCCTTTCCACTCTTGGGTATTATGACCTAAAGGGCAGTCAGAAGGCTTGGATGGGTCAGTAACTTGCTATGACTTGAACAAATGACTTCCCTTCTTAGCTACATGTTCTCCTCTGCAGCTGGACTAGAACACTTCTGAAGTGCCTTCCAGCCTCTGGCAAAGGAAGTGTTAACCCTTGATTATGTGAGGACCACACCCCATAGTGGCAAGAGGAAATTCCTGGTGGCTGGTCCAGGCCTGGGAGTCTGAGAAGCAGACCTTGCCCCTCACTCACATGGCAGTGGCTTGCTGCAGGTGTCTGACCAATAGGCCAGCCAAAATTCTCACATCCCTCTGTGAGTAGTAACCACACTTCATCCACAGTATGGCACAGGCATTGACCATCAGAGGGCTACTGGATAGGTCCTGGAGGAGTTGGATGGTAGGAATTATGGGAAGTTGGCCCAGGGAGAGGCCAGGGTAGCTGGAGTGGCAGGAAGGCACCCCAGCAAATGATTACTTACTAATGGGAATGAAGGTATTTCAAAATTTAACAACTGGTATAAGAGGCAGGTTTGTATCCACTGAATGTCAGCTCAGCCCTCATCAGAATGCTGCCCTTCCTGCGTACAGCTAGGCAGATCCAGATGCCAGCAACAGAATGAAAAGTAAACCACCCCCTCCCAGCCTCTGGGGACTTCATGGCACCCACTCCTCCCTCACAAGCTTGCTTCACTCCAGGGCCCCCACCCCAGGCCTCCCTGGGCATTGGCAAAGAGCAGGCACCATTCCAAACCTTGACTTCATGCTGACCATCAAATCTCCAAGCCAGGGAGGGACCAATGATGTCATTGTCCCTGTGTTTCAGAAAAGCAATAATCAGACTCAGAAAAGGATCAACTTTCAAGGCAGAAGGCCAAACAGTTTATCTTGGCAAAGGTCTCCGAGGATTGCCTCATAGAAAGAAAGGGTTGGCATGCTCATGAACATCATTTGTTATGAGCTGGGTCTCTGCAGTGTCCTTGGAGTCAGGAAAACCTCGGGGACCCTGTTGAGATGGAGGATGTTGAATCTGAAACAAATAAGTGTTAGTGTCATCTCGTCCTGTCAGAACCCTCTCTTGGTGAGGGAGGGGGCACTTCATAGCTCAAGGAGGAGCCTCTTTCCAACAAAGTTGTGCCACTCCACCCTGGACCCAAGTCTCCTGTTATTATTATAAAGATGTCACCAGTTTCCCAAATTTGAATAAGTTCCATTACTATATCCTGGCGTCTGGTATGGAGTTGAGAAATCAATAAATACTGGATGAATGAATAGCTAGGAGGAAAGAACGTGGATTGGGAAGTAGCCTCCTGGGTTCCAGGGATCCGGGGGCATATCCAGGTATGCCAGCTGAGCTTGGATGGGCAGGTTGGGATAGTGGGGGCTGCCATGGATTGGTCCAGGTGTGTGGTATGTATTTAAACCCCTCAACTATCTTCCCATGGTTCACAATCTTTTCTTCATGCTTCTGCTAAAATCTTTAATCTTACTTGTAACAGCTATCTGGTCAAGCTTTTGTGGTTAAACACTGCTGAAGAGGCCCCACTTTGGCAAGAGTGTTCAGGAGGTACATGTCTCCCCCACCACCACTCCTGCTGGACTGTAACCTGAGCTCAATCCCATCAATGACCTTGAGCATGACACACTCCCTCTCTGGGACTCTGATTCCTCTTCTACCAAAAATGCAAGATAAACTCGAAGTAGCCAATATTCTGGACTTTTAGGGGGAGATGTCTCAGACCCCTTTTAGAAACAAAGAAGCCCATGGAACAGCTCCTTTAACATGCAGCTCCTCACACACAGAGGGGAACATTTTTGCATCCAGTGTCTGGAGGTCCACAGTCCCCTTGCAGCCCAGCAAGGGAACCCAGGGTCGGAACCTTTTAGACTTGCTGATCTGTAAGTTCCTCCCAGCTCTGACTTTCTGGAATGTTAACCAAAGTGTGACTGTGAGAAAACACGTTCCAGCTGCCCTCCTCTGAGGCGCCCCCAGGCCCCCCTCTCAGCTGCCCTTTGGGAATGAAGGAGCTTGGACTTCACTAATGGCCCCAAATACAGCCCCTAGTTTCCTCCAGACCCAAACCTCAAGTCAATAAAGGTAACCCTCACGGAAATGAGGTGGGAAGCAAAAGGAAATCCAGGCAACTCAGCCTGAAAGGAATTTCCTCTTTTCTGCTTCTCTTTCCAATTTAGTCTTTCAAGAGTTTGACAAAGGTGGGGATAGAGGTGGGGGAAAATGCTAAGCTTTTTTTTTTTGATTGGGGTCCAGAGAAGGAGGTACAGATAGGCCACAAAATAGAGAGGTCAGGCACCAGGATGCAGGGCAGGGGACACTGGTGAGTGTGGGTGGGGCCTCTGTGCATTCTCCAGGACAAATTGGACTTTTCCAGCCCACTGGTTTTTGAAAGCTATTTACGAAGCTAGACTAATCCAGCCCAGCTGTGAGACTATAAGTAAACAGGGCCTTTAGTGGAGGATCAGAATCCACCCCTTCCCAGTCTGTACTTACAGAGCTCACTCCATCCTTTCTGTAGGAGTGGCAGTGAGATGTCAAGGTCAGGCAGGTGAAGCTGAATCTGAGTCCAGGACACATTCCTATCTGTCATCACTCTCAGCCCTGGCAAATCTCACCTGGGCATCAGATGATCACATGCAACTGAGTCAGGATGCCTGCTCCCCTACTTCTGAGCTGGGTAATCTTGGGTGTGCTTCTTAATCTCTTCTGAGCCTCAGTTTTCCCCATCTGCAAAATAGCCATAGTAATGCCTAACTTAAAGACTTACTCGGCAGGATACACAAGGAAATGAAAGTAAAAGTGCTGTAGGCAGTGCTCAAAACAGCTGGTCCCCCAGAGATGCTGCAGGCCCCTCTTGGCCACCCTGTAGTCCCTTTGTCCTTCTCTCTGGAGTAGAGATGAACATATATGGAGAGCTGAGTGAATTAGAAAAGAGGGACCCACTACAAGGAGAGTGATTTGGGAAAGGCAGCACTCCCTGCTGCTGTCCTGCTGTGCTCACAGGCACTAGGCATCATCACTTCTGCTGCACTGTCTTAGCCAAAGGAAGTCACAAGGACACCCCAGATTCAAGGGATGGGGAAATGGACTTCATCTCTTATTGGCAGGAGCTGTAAAATCACATTGTAAAGGACATGGATACAAGGAAACCATTAATTGGGACTATCATTGCAATTAATCTACCATGAATTGGGACTGTCTAATGCTGCTGGAGCCTGTATTTTCCAAAACAAAATTTGGGACTTAGGGTTGACATGTGACACAGTATTTTCAAATGGGGTTGTGTTAGAAACTCCAGGATGCATGTACGTACTTGTACCTCCACATCACCCTAACAGCCCAGCGCATCCCAGCGACTGCCCCTGAACACATGTTCATTGATTATCTGACCAATTCAAAACCTATTATCTCAGAACAGAGACAGAACTCCTATGTACATTTTGGGATCAAAGGCTGGTATTTATTAGCAGGCCTTGAACTTTATATGACTTCAGACCTAGAAGCCACTTAAAGTAATACCTTTCACTTTATAAATGAATAAATTCCACCGCTAGAGTGACTCAGTCAAGATCATATGGTTAGGGAGACCAGTGTTTCTCAGACTGTAACAGACACACGAACCCCCTGAGCATCTTGTTACAATGCAGAATCTGAGCAGTAGGTCTGGGGGGGGGCTTGAGATTTAGCATTTCTAACAAGAGCCCAGGTGACACTGAGTATCATGGCTCTAGACCTCACAGATTCCAGAAAGAGGGGCCAGCGGAGAGGAGATGGTAGGTAGACACCTGCATTTAGATCCTCTCTCCTTTTTTGGCAGCCCTTCACTGGGACCCATTTTACCAATGAGTAAACTGAAGTTCACAGAGAAGTTATTAGCACTGGACCAACTCCCTGAAATTTCACAGAAGGGACCCACTTTCCTCTATTACTAGGCAGCTTGCAGAGAGTTGAGGTCAGGGACCTGTGGCCCACTGTGAATTCCCAGTTCCTCAAGGTAGGGGCGTCCCTTCCTGCTTGGACCTCGGGCTGTGGGCCATCTTTTCACTTGTCTAGGACTCATGGTGCTGGCCCGGCGGTGTCTAAGTCCTGAGGGCTGAGATTGTCCTGTCTGGTTAGTGATTTAGGAGCTTGGCAGCCTCTCTTGTTCTATTATGTGGCCTCTGAACATTCCGTCCAACTGCCTTTTGGCACGCCACGCATTTTCAAAATGAAAGGGGGGGGAAATGAACATTGCCCTTGCTCATTTGCCTAATTTAAAAGAATCTAGAAGCTTTTTTTAGAAAGGGGAAAAAACACCATCCATCTGAAATGGAGGAAGCACCTCATCAAGGGGCCAAGAGAGAAATGGAGACATAAGTTTCAAGGGCTGACATGTTAATGGGCAAACCTTGCGCCTGGTTTGTTTTTTCCCATCCCCTTTCAGCTTAGAAACCACTGCCTTTTTGGAAGCTCTCGTGCCGAGAGGAACCTGCTTTTTCCTTGAGGGAGGATCTGAACCTTCCTCGCCCACTTTGGGTATTGGTGTCCTGCAATTTCACATTAGTTCATTCCCACCCATAGATATTTATTGAGGGGCTACTATGTGTCGGGTGCTGTGCTGAGTTTATTCATTCATGCACCAGAGATTCGGTGATCTGAGACAGCCCTATGCTAGACATTTATCCATTCACTCAACATCTGGCTACCGCTGGGCATCAGGCCAGCTCTGGGGATAAGGAGGGAGGGAGATAGCTGTGGTCTGGCTACACCTAGTCTAGCCCAAGACATTGTCAGTAAGTAATCCTCATTGACATATTGCACTGAATAATTACTCATTGTGACAAGGAACCACAAGAGAGTGTGATGCCAGGAAGACAAAGATAAAAGAGGTCTTGCTCAGACCCATCCTTCCTTTCTGTTCCCTGGTCCCTGTCTTAGGTTGAGTCCTCCCTGGTGGCACAGCCTAGCGACAGAGTAGAGGGGAAGGTAGATCTACCACTTACAGGCCTTGGGCTTGGCCCTCCACCTGACCCCAAACCTTCCTCCCCAAGCACACACGCATACCCCTACTCTCTTCCAGACACCAGCTAGAAGTGTTCTTTCCCAAATGCAAATCTAATGGTGTCATTCCCCTACTAAAAATTCTTTCCTGGGCTTCCCATTATTTGCAGGATTAAGTCCAAACCTCTCAGAAGAGTTTACAAGGGTATTTACAATTTGGCTCTAACCCACTTTTTAGTCCTGTGTCCCCTCCTTGTCCATCATTCATCCTTCTCTCACCAGAAGGAACATCCTGGGGCTCCCCAGGACCACTCAGAGTGAGGGGTCCCTCTCTAAAATAAAAAATCTTTTATTACGGAAATGTTCAAACATACATGAAAGTACAGACTGTAAAATGGTGAATGTCCATGTACCCATCACCCAGCTTCAATACGTGCCTGATCTTGTCCCTTCTGCACCACCACCCCACATGGAATTATTTTAAAGCAAATCTAAGACAGCAGGTACTTTTATCTGAAAACACTTCAGTATGTATTTTTGAAAGATGAGGACAGTGCTTCATTTTTTTGAGACTCCAAAAATGTTTTTAAAAATTCCAAAACAGGATAACCAAATTTGTGGTATAGCTTTAATTTGTACATTTGACAAACCAACGTTTTCAACACACACACACACACACACACACACACACACACACACACACACAGAGAGAGTACAATGACTGTGTGTATATCCTTATTTGGAGGGAGCAGCCCAAATTTGAGGTCCTTGATTGTGAAACTTTGACAGCCCTGCTCTCCAAAGATCACCCTCTACTGACCTTCTAGCCTTGTGGCGGCCCTTGATGTTCCCTGAGTCCTCCAGGAACTTCCACACCTTTGTGCCTTTTCCTTTGTGGATACTCCTCCTTGGAAGCTCTTTTCCTCTACTTGGCAAACTGCTGCTTTACCAGCAAAGGCCGATGCAAATGTCACCTTGTCCATGACACCTCTTTCAGCAACTCTCCTCCCCGACAGATGACATTGACTCTTTTTTTTTTTTGCTTCTAAAGCACTTTCTTCAAATAATTCTCTTAAATGTTTACATTGTTGAAATCATCCATTTATAGATCTGCTGTCCCCAGTAGCCTCTGAGCCCCTTGAGGGTGGCCTGAGTCCTCTCTATGTCCCTGGGGCTACTGGGAAAGGTAGTCTGGTCCCAAAGCATGGACTCTGGCCTTGGCCAACCTAGGCAGGATGTTTAATTCAATCTTGGTGTTCTCATTTGTAAATTAGGTGTAATGGTAGCACTACAACAGGACTGTCATGAGGATTCAATGAGACGTGTCTATTCAATTGCTGTGGAGCCCACTACGTGTAGACACAGCATAATAGTTGGCCTCTGTCATCTCTGAGCATGACTCCTTCCTTAAACGGGCCCCTACATCCAGAGACATGCCTTACCCTCTGACACAAGGCCCCGGTGTCTGTTTGGGTCCTGGTAGTTTTCCCTTCAGTGAGAGCTGATGGAAATTTCCCTGCCTGTCCTGAGCTGGAGCCCTGGCAGAGGAGCACTAGGGACCAGCTCACTGCAGTGCTGACCCAGAGCCTCATTCACCCCTCACCCTCTGCCTCCCCCTCCACCTCGCAGCTGGGTGCAGAGTGCTTCTCTCTTCCCCCAATTCTTGTCACCCAGCATTCCCTGGAAACCTCAGTCCCCAGAAAGTCTCATCTTCCAGGCCAGTCATGACAAGGTGTCAGGTATGTCTCCCAGCTTTGCTTTCAGCTGCCTACACTCCAAACTTAGGGAGACTGGAAGCCCCTTTGGCTCCCCTCCACTTTGTCATTGAGATGCTGTCCCAAGTCATTCTGGGCACCCACCCCTTCTCCCCCAGCTGCCAGAGGAGCCCCGTCCAGCCCAGCTCTGCAGCATGGAAGGGAGGGTGAGAATGAGCCCAGGTTGGCCCTCCTCTCCCCATATCTCCATGCCCTGAGACAAGTGGGAAAAAGATTGTCTGATATCTTCTCTGAACACTGGGTGACTCTGGCTGGCTTTAAAACTATGCAACAGCAAGCCTTTGAGACCAGCATTATTCCTTTATTACAGTGTGCTCTCCCCTGTATCACGTGCCCCGAATGAGAGCAATGTTTCCACTGGTGGGTGTTCTCACTTCCTCCGGAAGGAAGCAGAGCTGAGACAGAACCAAAGCTTTGCCTATTACTCGCACTGTGTGTGTGTGTGTGTGTACACCCGCTTCCCCATCCATACATCCAAGGGGAAACATTCATCAGCACTTGGCAAAGTGTCACACAGTCAACTACCGATAAATGGTGGGTGTACTTTTTAAGTTTCCAACCTTTCTTTCTCATTGAACAATTTTTTTTGACATTTTTCTGGAACTTGCAAAATAAAAGGCTCCTTGGAGTCAGGGGCCACTTCCCTGAGGCAGGCACAGAATGTATTCCACATGGGTGGAGAAGACATGGGTGGGACAGAAATAATTCTGATTCAGAAGGGGACCTTCGGTCTGGAATTGAAGTCTTGGTTTCACAGACTCACTCTGTAGCCTTGGGCAAGTGCCTTCTGTCTGCACCTCTGTTGTCTTATTTATAAATGATGTTAGCTGGACACGGGACTTGCACAGGGTCTCTACTTCTCTGGCCTCAGTTTCCCTCTGTAGGCAGTGAAAGGCCTCTACTCTGCTGACTGATTTGGGGTTCCCTTCCCACATCTGCCCGCCTCGGGTAGGGCAGGGCTCATCTCTGTTGGGTCAGGCAGGAGACCCTGATACAGTGTAATGAAGAAGAGTGGGGATCTTGGTAGCTGGGGTGACCCTTGAGGGGCATCAGATCCCTCCCCTGTGTCCAAGCAGAGCTGCCTGACCCTAGCCCAGGAAAGAGCTGGAATGACCCTCATCCATCTTTCTTTTTGGGCTCAGAATCCTCACCTCAAGATGTCCTTCCCTGTTTCCAACACACATCCATCTACTGCAGATTTATGGCCACATGGATAACCCATTATACCCCCGCCAGCCTCAAACATGGAAGCCCAGATTCCTCTTGGCAAGTGTCCTCTTGGAAAGCTGAGAGCAGTAAGGGATGGAGACAGAACAGCAGTTGCAAGAATAGTGTTGTGTTAACATGACTAATATCAATAACCAGCATGATTCTAGCACTCCTTCTGTGCCCAGCTAAGTGCTTCCTGTATATTAAAACATTTAAATCCTAAGACAACCTGTGTAAAACATACTGTCCTAATTATAAATGCAGAAATTGAGGAACAGAGAAGTGAAGTAACTTGCCCAAGGACACACAGCTCAGCAGTGGTAGTGCTCAGCCCAGGCCACCTGTAGTTTTAAATGCTCACTCTGCAGTGCAGCCTCTTCCATAGATGGAAGGAAATGGTAAGGAGAAAGTTAAAGAAAGGTGGTGCTCTAGTGGGACCTAAATATGGATAGAGACACCAAGAGAAAACCAGTCACCTGGAATGGCAGTACAAGGGAGAAGGCACCTCTAAAAGCAGCTCAGTCTATACGTAACAACGACAATGGTGGTGGTAATAATAACAGCGCCCAATGTTTATGTAGCCCTCAGCACTTGTAAGCACTTGGTCTTGTAAGGGGGAGGGAGCACCAGAGATCATTTTCTCTCTCTTACTCTGCTCATGGGTTGTCAGTACCAGTATTTCTTAATACTTTCTTCTTTGGTCCCTAGACATTTTTCCCTCTTAGCCTTTCTCTTTATCAACTTGTTCATGGGACGACAAATTGAGTGAGGATGTGCCAGGAGCAGAGATCTTGCTTGCTTCAGTAATTGGACTAATGACCTGGTTCAGGCTCTCTGTTTGTAAGGGCTGAAGAAACAGTGGGGACTGAAGTAGACAAGGTTTGACACACACAGTATGCAAATACCTGCAAGCTGGTGTTGGTTTGCCAGTAAAAATCCTACTCCTTCCCAAGTATTACAGATTCATAAGATGCCCAGCTGGATATTATAATTATTTCAGATTCATGGCATGACCAAAGTATTATCTTTATTCACTGAAACTTGCTAAGACTTTCATTTGCCTTCATGGTTTGCAGTCACTGGAAATACATACCTAGCCCATTTCAAGTGTATTTAAATGTCAGGCAATAAAAAAGAATGGAGTATTGATATATGCTACAACATAGAAGAACCTTGAAAATATAGGCTAAATGAAAGAAGCCGGTCACAAAAGGTCACATATTGTATGATTCCATTCATATGAAATTTCCAGAATATGCCAATCAGTAGAGACAGAAAGTAGACGGTTGATTGCCAAGGGTTGGGAGGAGGGACAAATGGGGAGTGACTGGTAATGGATTTCTTTTTGAGTGATGAAAACGTTCATAAATTAGATACTGATAATGGTTGTACAATTATCACTCTGAATGTACTACAGTCACTGAATTGTACCCTTTAAAGAGTGTGAATTTTATGGTATATGGATTTTCTCTCAATTAAGCTGTTATTTTTTAAGGCAGGCACTATCACTGCAGCTGTGGTAAGTCAGATTTCACAGTATTAAATGAAAGGTTATACAAGGTTTACAGGAAAAAAAAACAGGCAGCATGCAATCATCAGAGTTTGAGTATATTTCTGCACAGGAAAATAAGTGCCTAGAATCATTCTGAAGGCAAGGAAAAGCAGATCTATCCATTACATCAATTTAATGATAATTAAAAAAATAATTTCAAAGCAAGTTTTTATAACATATAATATAAAAAGGAAAACTTTAAAAACAAAAAAGGGGGGGGGGGGTAACCCATCCATAACTGCATCAGGTGGTAATTTGACACTTTTTGGATTGATTTTAAGTGAATGCTAGTTCAAATTATCCCCAGAGAATTCTGCCCAGGATCCAGCTATATGTAGCATGTATTTTACATACAAACTCAAATCTTCACAATCACCTTAACTGCAGGTGTGTCTATTCCCATTTGCAGAAAAAACAACTAAGAACTGAGTTGCCCAACAATATTTAAACAGGACTGTCTGGCTTCAAAGCCTCTGCCTGCTCTTCCTCCTCATTCTACGGCATTCCATGAATAGCTCTTCCCTGAAGCAGAGGAAATTGTGTCCTTTGCTTATAGCCCCAAGTAAGCAAGTTCAATGCAACATCAACAAGAGTACCTGTAACCAAAAATTTACATTTATCTCGAATCTTAAGACATCACACTATGAACATAAACTGAAGCAAAGAAATGCATATACTGAAGAAGCACAATTATTATTGAGCTATTTTCTAAAGTAACTAAGAAGGACAATAATTTCCCATGTTAGGGATCATCTGATTGTAAAGGAGGCTTTTCCCCACCTAGAGATGGAGCTAGAATAAGAGTGTGAATAAAAGTAAATTATGATGGCAAATCTAAAGGGCTTAAAATCTCATGGCTGTGTAAATCCATGTGATTCACATGGTCTTCAGCACCTTGGATCATTCAGACCCTTACATTGCTGGGGTGTTTTCCTGGGAGAGTACACAGGAGAATCCTCACGGGAGGAGAGCTGGCAGCCCAGGTCTGTTCAACGCCATCAACATCACAGGGGTGAGAACAAGAAAACTGTATTTGCAGACAAATATTGCCATCCTATCGGTTTGTTTATTTTTGACTATTCCGTTTCTCAGGGAAACAGGAAATGTAACAGAAAGGAATGTTTGTATTTTGTTAGGGCAGGTTTAGTTTAATTTTTCTAAATATGCTACCAGTATTTTTCCAAGACACACTAAAAGTAGGAAGAGGTGATGCAGAGGGTTCAGAGGTAGGGTGCTAAGGGCAGAGAGCATTAAGCTGGGCAGTGAGGCCACAGACCTCATTCAGCAAACACTTTCTGGCCCTCTTTTGTAAACCAGCCCTGGGTCTAGGTCAGATACAAGAAGGGAGAAGGCAGGCAAGACCTCTATCTCGGGCATCTAGGTGGGTGGTGGGACCACTGACGGAGGTCTGGATCCAGAAAGGGAAGAGAGCATTTTGATGGGAGGTTCATTAGGTTGCTTGGAAATGTTGGGTTGGAAGTGCCTGTGGGACCATCTAGGGGCCGGGCTCAGGAGGCAGGTCTGTAATCCAGGAGAGACTTGAGGATTCAGTGATGAGTAACAGTAGACACAGACCCGCAGCTTCTCATGGAGCTTACAGATAGTGAGGGAGTCAGACATTTATCCAGCAATCACACAGACAAATTTAAAATGGCAGAAGTGCTAAGAAAGAGAAAGAGGTGAGCAAGCCTAGGCAGGGAGGTGAGTGCCAGCTGCTTGGGGAAGTGACTCTGGAGCTGTGATCTGATACATGGATAGGAAGAACAGGGAGGCTGTTCCAGGCAAAGAGAAGAACATGTGCAAAGGCCCCATGGCTGGAGGGAACAAAGCTAGTATCAGGGTCACAAAGAAAGCCAGTACGGCTGGGGTAAAGAAGCTGATGGGGAGCAGGGGTAAGATGGGGTTGAGGAAGAAGGCTGGAGCCAGATTTCACAGAGCCTGTAAGCTGTGGACAGAAGTTTTGTCTTGACGTATTTTTGCCTTGGTATGTTTCAGTCGCCTAGGTGGTATTTTATAGATTTGTCACAACATTAAAGGATTGGAAAAAATTATCAAAGATAATCTTGTCCATTCTCCTCCCTCCAGACAAGACTTTCTTGGTGTACAGTGCTTAACTCCAAGGAGATTCTATCAGATACAATTTACCAAGGTTAAGGTTTATCAAGCAGCTGTCAAGATGTTTCTGTTCTCTCTTTCGAATGAATCTTCTTAAAGATTTCCTGTAACAAACCCCGTTTCTGGGCTGCCCCATTTCTGTCAAAGGCTTCTTCATGTTCCCTGCTGACAACATGGCATCAGGCTTCCTTGCCTTCTTCTCTTCCCCAATCCTGTATCCCAGGAGTGACTGAGTCCTGTCCATCAGCCCTTGACAACCCCGTACCCACACTGTTCACCATGCGCCTGAGATCACAGATGTGAAGGGAATGGGAACTAGTATAGATTGCTGTCCTGTTATGTGCCAGGCCTTGCACATCCCCTAACTCGATTTATGCCTCTTCACTGGCAGTGACCACTTAGTGATGGACATCTATTATAATTCCAAACTGTCAAATGATATTCTTATTTAGGGGATGAGAAAACTGAGTCACAGAGTGACCAGTGAGTTACCTAGGGGCTCGAAACCATAGGTGTCGGAGCTAGATGTGAACCCTAGGGTCTTTGGCTCCACAGCATGTGCTGCCTCCACTATACCCCAGAGTGCTTGGTTATTACAGTAGCCGGTCTTGTCCAAAGAAGTCTTCTGTCCTCCACCCACCCTCTCCAACCAAGTCAGTGAGTGGACATAGTTCTGGGCACATGGGAACCCTGGATGATGGATAACATGATTATCCAGAAGCAACACCATGTGACAGCAAGGCAGTGGGCTCTGGCCAAATCCTAACTCCTCCACTTTCTTGCTGAGTGATCCTAGGCAAGAAATTTCACCTCTCTTGGCCTTCACTTCCTTGTATGTAAAATGGGAATAGAAATAGGAGCTACCTCATAGAAGTGTCAAGAGATTTAAATGAGGCGATATATGTGAAGTGCTTAGCGCCATGCCTGGTACACTGTAAATAAGTACTCCCAAAATGGGAGCTGTTGTTAACACAGCCTCCAGAATAGTCTTCCTGAACCTGCTTTGTCTGTGTCTACCCTCTGCACCCAAACCCTCAATGGCTGCCCAGTGCCCACAGAATATATATCCCGAACTCCTTTCTCTGGTGTAAAGCTCCCCGAAGCTTGCTACTGACCATATTTTCACCCCAATTCCCACTGCTTCCCCAACAAGTCTCTGCTCAAACCAACTTTATTAACAACTTTTCCCCAAATTCTTTCTGACTCTGACTCTTTCCCTGTCATGCAAAGCTTTGTCTTACACCCATCTGACAAATATACTGCATGCACAGTTTACTGTATGCCAGGCTTTAGATGGAGCCTGGAGATACAGTGGTAAACAAAACATGCAGAGCACCTTGTTTTGTCAGAGTACCTACAGGGGAGTTGAGAGATGAACACAAAGGGAATAAATATGCAGTTACAAAAGTGGCTAGCTCTATGAAGGGAGAGTCCAGGGTTTGATAAAAAGGTAACAAGAAGCACCTACTTTAGACCCGTGGCCAGAGAAGCACTCTCTAGGGACAGAGCATTTCAACTGAGACCTCAACTATGAAAAGGGGTTGACCTAGAAAAGAGTGCTAGGTAGAGAGTTTCAGAAAAAAGAGGGCAGCATGTGCAAAGGCCCTTTGGCTGGAGGGAGAGTGGCCCATTCAGTGAAGAATGGAGAGGCCTATGGGTTGGGATGTAACTGGTAGGCAGAGGTTGGAGTGGGGAGAAGGGAGAAACAGAAGAGGGAGGCAAGAACTAGATCAGGCAGAGCCTCATAGGCATGGACCAGACACTACTTATTTATATCTCCAGAAGGTCACAAATGTGGAGGGAATTGCCTCCTGCTATGGGAAGCTGCACCAGACAACTCAGGTCCCAGATCTCCAATTCCATGACTTGAAGATGGAGCTGGTACAGCGGCCCATACTGCTCTGACTCCAGCCCCTCAAGAGAACGCCCAGCATGAGCACTGGGCCACCCCCACTTATTTTGGCTTCTTGGGAGACTTTTGAATAGGGCCCTTATCAGGGTGGGGATCTCTGGTTTCAAAAATTGATCTGACCCTTCTAACAGGATGTGAGGCCTCTCATGCCATTGGTCAGTGCTGAACTCTGGAGCACCCGGGGGCATGTGAGCGGGGACAGGGAGCCCGTGAGAGACTGGTGCAGGCCCCGCCATCCCCAGGGGAACTAAATAAAGCTATTGTTGGGAAGGGAAGAGAGAAAATAGCCGACAAGATGTTTTTTGTCCTCTGTGACCTGTCTGTGTTTGGGGAGGGACTGGCATGTTGCAAATGAGTGGAAATGAGAATGGCCTTTGAAACCCAATTGAACAGCTTGGAAAGGGAAAGGGAAGGGATGAGGAGAAAGCCTGGGTGGCAGTGGAGATGCTCCTCCATGTCTTAACTGCCTGACCTTGGTCAAATGTCTTGCCTCTGATTTCTTATCTATCACATGGGGGAAGAGACGAATGCTAACATATATAAAGTGCCTAGAACCATCCCTGGCCCTTACAAGGCACTCAATAAATGTAGTTGTTAGTAGCCTAGGAGGCATGTGGTAGGTGGACAGTGTACAGTACCATGGCACCCACATTTATTTCTTGAGTGCTAACAAATGACTTTGGAAACCTATCAGAGTATCTCCAAATTCTGCTGGTCCTCCCCTTGAAAAGCTCTTGGCCTGGCCACTAGAAATTAAGACACTAGCTTACAAGCACATTTGTACAAAAATATTCAGTGGTCTTGCTCGCAGAGAAAGAGAGAGAGAGAAAGAGAAAAAATGACACAAACGTCCATTATAGGAAAATGGCCAAAGAATTGCAGCCCATGTGTCCTGTGGAATACTGTGAAGCTATTAAAACAACTAGGTCAGTAGTGTTCCTACTGACATGGGGAGAGGGTGCACATGGTATGATTTAAAAGTACAGTCAATTATAATTTGTCAATTTCTGGTGTACAGCACAATGTCCCAGTCATGCTTATACATACCTATGTTTATTTTCATATTCTTTTTCAGTAAAGGTTATTACAAGATACTGAACATAGTTCCCTTTGCTATACTGAAGAAACTTTTTTTAAAATCTGTTTTTATATGTAGTGGCTAATATTTGTAAATCTCAAACTCCCAAATTTATCCCTTCCCAACACGGTGTGATATTAAGTGAAAAGAGCCATTTTGGGGAAGTGTGCCTTGGTAGAGTGAGAGCTTGATTAAAAGAGTCAAAACATGTGAGTTTGACTCTAATTCTGCTGTTGTGTGGCATGAAAACAATCACTTCACTCTCTGGGCTTCAGTACCTAGGAGGACATTTGCTGCTCTAACAAATTTAGCAGCTTAAAAGAACACCTCTTTATTATCTCAGTTTTGTAAACCAGAAGTCTGGGATGGCACAACTACTCTACTTAGGGTTTCATCCATCTGAAATCAGTATGCCAGCATGCCGCATTCTCCTGCTGGAGCCCAGGATTCTCTCCCCAGTTCATTCTTGTTATTGACAGAATTCAGTTCTTTGCAGCTGTAGGTCTGAGGTCTCCATTTCCTTATTGGCTATCAGCCAGGGGCCACCTTCAGCTCCTGGAGGCTGCCCGCATTCCTTCTTATGTGGCTGCCCCATCTCAAAGTAGAAATATGTGTTCAGTCTTTCTCATGCTTTGGATCTCTCTGACTTCCTCTTCTGCCACCAGCCTGAAAAAGTGCTCTGCTTTTAAGGGCTCATGTGATTTGATTAAAATAATCTCCCTATTTTAAGGTCACCTGTGCATATAACAGAACAATCATTGTATGACATTGTGTGACAATTTCATCACATCTAGAGGCTTCAGAGATTAGAGGGGGGCATCTGTGGGAGCTTCCTAGAAATTCTACATACCACAGCATGGGAACATGGGGAAATAGGCAAGATTATTGCTAAGGTTCTTACAGATTAAAATTATCAAATTTTAATCACCTCTCATTCCTCCCTCTGGTGTAGCCCCCTGATTTTCCTTTGTTGTACTTAATTTCATTCCCTCTCATACTATCAATCAGATACTGCCAAGCTGGAGCCTCTGTTCTCCTTCCTTCATCATCCAGCCTTCCTTTATTTCTCTCCTCACCCCACAAAGCCAGGACTATCTCCTTCCTCTCCTCAATTCTACTTCACATTTTGATTTTGAACCTCCACTTGGCACTAAGCAGTTTTACGTTCTTTATTTCTTCTTCCCCCAACAGTCCTGTGAGTTGGGCATTATTGTCTCCATCTTGCAGATTATGGAACTAATAATAGGTTCATAGAGGTTAAATATCTGGTCCATGATTAAACAAAGATTAAGTGTAACTCTGACATCCAGTTCTCTCCAGTACCTGTCAGTATATGGGGAAATGATCAGGCTGGGAGGAGTGAGAGGACAAGAGAACATACCCATTTCCCCTCACTTCATGCTCTACCTTAAAGTGAGATGGAGATGAAGCCCCACAGTGGCCTGGGCAGTTCTTGGACTGCGGGGTGTGTCTAAGGTCTGTGAGTGAATGGCAGGTCCGACGGATGATTCTGCTGAGAACAGCAGCCACTGGTGACAATGCAGCCATTCATTCCACTTCACATGCCTTGGGTTGGTAAAATTTAAGTCTTTTCAGCCTCAAGTGTTGGGATCTCTTTTCCTGCCCCTGAGAGCGTAAGTGGGTACAGCCACTTTGGAGAACAATTTGGCCATATCTAACAAAGCTCAGCCCCAGCAATTCCACTCCTGTGCGTGTGCCCTGGAGAAACTCCCCTGCTTGTTTATAATTGGAAAAATAGAAATCATCAGCAGAAAATGAACAAATGGTAATGAGTTCATAAATGGAATACTTGGCAGTAGTAAAAATGAATCTGAGCTACATATCAATATACATGAATCTCACAAACATAACGTACCCAAAAGTTGTACTAGATTCTTTTGATGCCACTTACATGACGTTTTAAAATGTGTAATGTATATTGATTGGGAATCATATGTAATAGTTAGAATATTAATAAACACAGGGGAATAATAAACACAGAATTTATATAATGGTTACCTCTGGGATGGGAGGGAAGAAAATGTGATAAGAAAAAAGTACATCACGGGCTTCAACTGCTTGGATAATCATTCATTTCTTAAACTAAGTGATGTCCACAATATTGCTCTTTAAGTATTTTTTCATATGTGAAATATTAGATAACAACTCTTAAGCTGACAAATAATCACCACCAGGAACATGCTTACCACTTACTACATTAAGTGGGAAGAGCAAGAAGCAAAATTGGGTATGCACTATACTCTCAATTTTGTAAGAGCAGAAGAAATCATAAGAAAAAATTTCCACTAAAAGAACAAAACCAGCAGATAATACACTAAAACTGTTAAAACTTGAGGGTGATTTCTACTGTCTTGTTTATACATAACAACATAGCACTTCATTATATTTTCCAAACCTTTTATAGTGAGTACATACTGCTTTTGGTGAGTACATGTTACCTTTTTCTAAAGATACATCTGTTCACTTTAGGCACCAGGATATGATAAATTTTAGCCTGCAATCAGGGAGGAAATGTTTTATTCAGCATCTACTGCAGAAAGCCCTTGTGCTAGATCTTAGAGGGAACCATTCACATCAAGCTTGGAGTCTGACAGACCCAAGTTGACATCCCAGCTCCACCCCTTCCCAGAAGCTGCCTTGAGTTTCGGGTCTCTTATCTGTGAAATGGTAATAAGAATACCTTCCCTGCTTGCCTCATGGGGCTACTGAGAGGGTAAAATGAAATGAGGTCCATTGAATGGCTTTGTGACCCCAGCAGACCCTGCTGCAGTGGCTACAGCAATTCCTACATGTAAGACTAGGTACTGGGCACCAAGAGGCAAGAGCTGGATTCTCCTCTCAAAGTGTCCAGAGTGTCAGGCGACAATCCAAGATGGAGGGACAGGCACCAGGACAGACAACTGTGTGGCATAGAGTGGGATTTGATTACCTCTAGCAGGGGCTTCTCCAAGTTCGGAAAATAAGAGTATTACTAAATAATGGGAAAGGATAACTTTTGCATTCAGGCAACTCCCAATATACTTCTAGACACCGAGCAAATACATCTCAGGCAAAATTTGAACAGCATGAGGAGGAAATGTACAGCCTAGGTTCGAATCTGGCTCCCTCACTTCCTAGCTGAGTGAGTGTGAGCATGGACAAGCACCTGACCACTTGAGCCCCTCTCCTCTTCTGTATCATAGGAAGAGGCATGCATGCCTCATAGGTCTTGCTCAGAGGCCTGATTAGGCACAGATTCCATATCAAGCACCTTCCCCGGGCCAGGTTCTAGAAGCTGGGGATGTAACAGGGAACCAACCAGGCCAGGCTGTTGCCCCATCTCTCTCTAAAGGAGATAATCCAGGGCAGTCACTCAGCACAGTGCCCACACAGTGCAGCCCATGAATGCTTGTGCCTGTGATGGACAAGACCACTGCTATAAAGAAGGCTCATGGGGTGGCCTGGAGAGAGCTGGGGGAGGGAATGAGAGTTTCCAGATATGTGAAGGTTGCTGAGGGGGAATAACATAAGGCAGAACCGAGACAGGAATATTGCACTGAGTGTTTACAGTGTAAAGGCTTCACATGTAAGAACTCATTTAATCCTCACAGCAACCCTTTGGGATGGATTCTCCTCGTCCCCATTTTATAGATGAGGACACCGAAGCACAGATCCATGGAGTAGCTTGTCTGAGGTTGCACAAGTGGTAAAGCCAGAATTTGAAACCAGTCGGTTTGCTGTGCTCAGCTGTCTCCCCAGGTTAGTGGATACCCCAGGCAGGCTGGTTTTAAGAACTTGGCGCTTCCTTTGGAAGCTGAAAGCACCAGCAGTTAGGGTGTTTAAGCCACAGCAGGATAATCATCTGTCAAAGCATTCTTGTTGGAAATTCCTGGTGAATCAGATGGCTGGAGCTTTGTACAAAATAAGCAGTACCCAAAGTCTTGGTGGTGATGCTCTGGGATGCTAATGAGTGATATCCTCTTGTCTCTTTCAGCTCACAGCCCCACACTTCCCTGTGGTGGTCAAGCTGGGACACGCCCACGCCGGAATGGGAAAGGTATGAGAAGCAGCACTTATGCTCTCAGTAATACTCACACAGCTTCCCCAGGCTACCTGTCCCCCTCTCCCTGCATCCTTTACCACCCCACATTAGCCCAGCCTCCCAGAACAGAATGTGAGAGGAGCCCCAAATTCACTCCCTCCCCTCCACTACCCCCCTTTCTCTGAGCTCCCATGGAACATCTCTCCAGCTCAGTCTGCATTTACCAAACCCTACCTGGAATTACTAGCTAATTGGTTCCTGTGATTGTGGATTCAGAGAAATGGATGGAAAGCATTTTGTAGATGGTGATGCTTTTGTTCCCCCCATCATCACCACAGCTATGTGTAAGCTCATGTCTTACTTACCTCTTTATCACCAGCAGGGTTAGCACTTAGAAGGTGGTGACTGCACAGGGCTCCGTGGAGGAAGCCCCAGGGGCAGTTAGTTTCCCTAAAAGTAAATAACATATTTTACATAGTCACAGCTGATGTATTATGACAAACTATGCTGATCAGATTCTTGCAGTTGCAAGTGTAGAAACTCAACTCAAATGGAGGGGCAAAAGGTAATTTGTTGGTTCCAGCATCAGGAAGTCTAGGGTAGTTCTATTTTGTTGTTGTTGTACATATGTATTTTTTAATTGAAGTATAGTCAGTTTACAATGTTGTGTCAGTTTCTGGTGTACGCATAATGCTTCAGTCATAGGTGAAAAAGAATATGGGATGGTTCCTGATAGCTTCAGGCAGAGCTGGGTCCAGGAGCTCAAATGACATCATCAGCTCATCTCTGTTTTTCCCTACTTGGTGTTTTCTTCAGATAGTCAAGATAGATGGCTGTGGGTGGCCCACTCTGGTCCCTAAGATCACTGCCCCAGAGGAAGAAGGACTTTTTCCAGCATCTCTATATAGATTTCATGAAAGGATATTGATCAGTGCTTGAGCTTCTGGAGATTTACCTCTAAATAAGGTGGGTGGGGGTGGGCGCTTCCACAGACCACCTCTCAAGCTTCTCATTCAAGTAGAACTGTGTGAGAACATGTGGATCTCAGTGCCTTCCATCCCCATTGGAGGGACCTGAGCCCAAACACGTGGCCCAACACGGGGTCCTAGATGAAGGACTGCAGGAACCAGTAGAAACCTTGCATTGTGTAGCCCAGTCCAGCCATAAATAACCCTGCACCCTGTACCTTTGTTCTTCCCCTTCATTATGCCTTCTGTATCACCTCTTCCCACCTAAACTCCATCCCCCTCAAGCAGCACAGAATGGAAAGGGTCAGACAAGTCAGGGCATGACCCCAGCTCAGACACTTGTGTGAATTGGAGCAAGTTACTGTCTAACTTCTCTTGGCCTCCTCACCTGGCAAATGATGATACTTCTTATAACCATCTTTAAAATGAATCTCTGTCAATTATACCTCAATAAAACTGGAAGAAAAAATAAATCTTAAAAAACCTTCCCTCCATACTACCTCTCTCTAAAAGGTACACATTGTGAGGGCAGAGATTTTTACCTGTTTGCCCTGTACTGTACCCATGTCTCAGAATGGTCCTTGGTGCACCATAGCCCCTCAGTTTGTTAGTTGAGTGAATGAATGAATGAATCTCTCTTCAGGTGCCACCCTATGTCTGTTTCCCACTGCCTCTCCTCCTAACCCCTCCTCCACCCACTGTCATCTGGCTACAGCCCCCTCTACTCTGCTGAGGCTGCTCTTCTCCCCAAGGTCCCCAATGATCCTCCCCTTCTAATTCAGCAGGCACTTTGTCCATATCTGAATTGACCTCTCTATATCATTTAAAGCTTCTGGCCGTCTTTCTGCTCTGAAACTCTTTCTCCAGTGGACTCAAATTCATGCCCCTCTCCTGGCTCTCTTGCTCTCTCTCTGACCCCTCCTTCAAGTGCTGTCCTTCCTGCCCCATCTTTAGCCACGTCTATTTCATCAGCACACACCATCTGAGTGCTCATCTACTCTCTCAGATACAGCTCCTATCGACACACTAACAGCCCCCAAGTCGCATCTCCTATCCAGAGCATCAGGCTCTTACATCCAGGTACCTCTTCGCCATCTCCACTGCATCCCCTGTGGAAACCTCAGACTCTCAACACCCCAAACCATGCCCGTTTTCTTTTCAAACAGCTTGCTCCCCTTCCTCATCTCCATCCTCCTTCTCTTCCTGTGACCATCTCTACAGCAGGAACCACCAGTCCCTCCGTTGTCTTGAAACAGAAATCTGGGCAGAAATCATCTCCCATCCCCCATATCCCAATGGTCATCAAGTCTTGTCACTTGCCCTTTGTTAATGTTTCTCAAACCCGTCCCTTTCTTTCACTGCCACAATTTTGGACAGCTCTGGTAAAGTTAGAGGATTCCCAAGAGTTAAATTCTGTTTCTAAATCTTAAAATAATTCCAGACAGGAAACAAAAAGAAGGAAATACTTAAAGAGACTGACGCAATGCTTGAGGGAGGGGTGCCTCTGAGAAGCTCAGGCCCAAAAGGGATTCCCAAAACTTGAAAGGGAGGACACATCTCCAAGGATAAAAAGTGTTACCGGTTGGAATAAACTGAGGTTTACAAAAATGCTGAGATCAAGGGAAGAGGGCTTTTCTCCTTCTGTTTTGAATGAGAAAAGTATCAGGAACAGCCTGGACATACCAACTGAGCAGATGATGTCATATTCATGGCTGAAAGAGGGGGAGACAAAATTGATACCGTCTACAGTACTTCTGCCTTCTTTCCAGAAGGAACGAAGTCTGTCTGGAGAGAAATGTTCTAGGAAGAAACTGGTAAAGAGACTGTCAATTAACTCAGTCTTACTGGAAATACATCCAGGACCCCATGATTGAAATTTTTGACCCCTCCACAACTATATTTTGCCTCTTTGTTCATACCTATTAATCGGTGCCTACTCTGTTTTGAGAATCAGAGGATGACTAGGACCCAATTCCTGCTCTTAAGGAACTGGGGACACAGCCATATAAATAGATAAGTATAATATGTGCTGGGAGTAGGGGCTGGTAGAAGGCTGTGCAGGGTATTTGGAAATTGAAGGAAGAAGCTTAATTCCACCCAGGGGTTGGAAAGATGGAAAGAAGTTCCACGACAGGGGTACTACGTGGTTTGGTGTGCTTGGAGATTTAAGGAATTCCAATAAACAGGAAAGACTTGAAGGCAAGAGATGTACCAATACTCTCTTGCATTAAAAAAAAGAAGAAAGAATAGTGAATGTCACAAGGCACAGACATCAAACTATATGAAATGCTTGGGGAGCACTTGAATAGTCAGGAGGTAACCATGCAGCACACCATGAGTTCTTAAGAAACCAGTAAGCCTGGACGGGTGATTCTTAAGGGGGTGGGTGGGATTCTTCCCCCAGGGGGTATTTGGCCATGTCCAGAGGCAATTTCAGTTGTCATGACTGGGGGTGGGGAAGGTGTTACTGACATTTGGCACCTACTTGGTGGAGGCCAAGGTTGCTGTTGAACACCTTAAAATGCCTAAGACGGCCTCTGCAACAAAGAATTATCCAGCCCTAAATGTCAGTAGCATCAAGGTTGAGAAAGCGTGGACAAAACTAATTCCATTTCCTTTGTTGAAAGTTTTACCAGACTAGAAACCAGGGGAAGCAGTGGTTATTAGAGAATTCAAAATCTGTTCCAAAAAATTATAATTAGCCAGGATGCTAAAGTCTGTTTTAATCAAAGCCAAAAATTCCATCTTAAAGTAGGTTTTTAGTGCAGAACTTCTCAGAGTCATAAATGTGTTCATATATGTTGTAAGGGTAGAAGAACATAAAAACTCATGCAGCATTTCCCAGGTTTACCTGACCCAAGAAACTTTTGACCATTTTTAATTTTTTTTAATTTTTTTAACTTTTTTTTTATTGAGTTATAGTCATTTTACAATGCTGTGTCAAATTCCAGTGTAGAGCACAATTTTTCAGTTATACATGAACATACATATATTCATTGTCCCTTTTTTTTCCCGCTACGAGCTACTGCAAGATCTTGTATATATTTCCCTGTGCTATACAGTATAATCTTGTTTATCTATTGAGATGCTTGTCCTTTTATTAATTTGTAAAAACACTTCACACATTAAGAGCATTTATCCTATGTCATACTTTGCAATGGTTTTTCTCCATTTGACTGCTACATGTCCATTTTATAATTCAGCTTTTCACCATTTTTAAAGTTTTTAAAAAAAAATTATAGTCAAGTGTTTCCTTCTTTGGGAGGCAATATGTTATAGTGGCTAAGGGTATTCATTTGAATCTACTTGTTAGTGGTGAGTCCTTAGGTGAGGTACTTACCCTCCCCCACCTTAGTTTCATCTTATGTAAAAGACCAATAATAGTTTCAACCTAATGAGCTGGATGTGAAGATTAAGAGACATTATGCATATCAAACACATAGTTCAGCGCCTGGAACACAGTAGGCACTCAATAAATATTAGCTGTTATTATTATTAAGTATGTTTGGACCTTCTCTGGGAACCCAAAATCCAATTGAAGTCAATAGGGAAGAGATGACTAAACAGCATCCTTTGTCAGAGACTTTATTCCATTTGGCTCCAAGTTCAGTACGAGTCAGATGAGTAAGGAGTTGCCAAAATCCCTAATCCATAAATGCCTAATAAATAGATGAAAATGCACTCAACCTTATTCATCACTAGGGAAATGCAAATGGAAACCACAATGAGACAACACTATGAACCATTAGAATAGCTCAAATTAAAACGATTAATAATACTAAGTGTTGGGAAGAACATGGACTATTTGGAACACTCACACTGAGCTAGTGACATTGATTCAACTAAGCTGAAGTTACACAGAAGTTTTTTTAAGTATACCCAACCCAAATGGATGCTTGTGTGCTCCAATGTTTACAGCAGCTTGTTCATAATTATTAAAATCTGGACACAGCCCATGTGCCCATTAGTAATAGAACAGATAAATAAATTGCAGTTTATTCAGACAAATGGAAAAATTCCAGCAATGGAAATAAATGAACTACAACTATACACAACAACATGCATGAATGTCACAAACAAACCATTAAGTAAAATAAGTCAGATACAAAAGAATGCCTATTTATATGATTATATTTATATAAAATTCAGAACCAGGGAAACTAAACTATAGTGTTAAATGGGATACATATTTGGGTGATAAAACTTTTCAGAAAAGCAAGAAAATTACTACCATAAAAAAGTATAAGTTACCTTTGTGGAGGAAGGAAGAGTGGTCATTGGGATGCAGCAGGTCAAGTTCAAGCTCTGGACTTGAGTGGTGGTTATGTGGATGTCTGCTTTGTGATAGCTCACTGAACTCTTGTTTTTGTACTGGGCAATTTCTCCATACGTGTGTTATATTTCAAAAATAAAATAAGATAAAAATGTAACTTACTTTGAGGACATATTAATTGAGATCTGATATCCAAAACAAAGTGAGAGTCCTGCACTGCACTGGTCCGTCCATGGCTAGAACACTGTATTAGGTTCTAGGCTATAAACCAGTTCTGGGTATTTGAGAGAGCTACTGACAAATGTCAAGGGAAAATGAACTGAGCAATGGCATCTAGCCAGGCAGAGGCATCTAGCCTAGAAAGGCTAGAGACAGGGTGGCCAACATCCTCAGAAATGTGGAGAATTGTCATGGAAAGATAGGCAGGACTGATTCTATATAACACACAGGAGGCAAAAATGGGACCAAAGTTAGCGGGAAACATATGTCAGTTGTGTTGAGAGGGCAACTTTCTAACAATCAGAGGGAACATTGTTGGAATGGACAACCCCTTTGGGTAGGAAGGTCTCGTCAATGCAAAACTGGAGCAAAGATGAACACTTACT
Source organism: Vicugna pacos (assembly GCF_048564905.1). NCBI lineage: Eukaryota > Metazoa > Chordata > Mammalia > Artiodactyla > Camelidae > Vicugna > Vicugna pacos. The sequence continues at coordinate 25,842,084 of NC_132998.1, forward strand.
GGAGAATTTCAAGAGAATTTAAGCATTATGTGAGATTCTTAGCCTAAGACGTTTGAACCTCTGAAATGGAGACACATCTGCATATGTTTATGTGTGGATGTGATATGAATGTTTTTAGTGGAGGAGAAGGGTTCATAGCTTCTTTCATCTTTTCGCAGGGCCCTATGACCCTCCCAAAGTTTAACACACCCTGAATATCTTCCACTGATGAGAGTCTGTGGTTTTAATCAGTACTCTGAGCAGTCCATTGAAAGGAATAACATGGTATCTGTTATCATCACAGAAGTCAAATTCAAGGCCAACTGCCAGTGTAGTGTGGGGGTAATGTTTGTAGAATCTGAAATCAGGGTTTGTGCTTTGAATCTGGATTTACTGTTTACTAATGGTGTGTCCTTGGGCAAGCTGCCTAGTCTCTCTGTGCTTTAATTTCCTCATCTCTAATATGGGGACAATAATCTCCCTCCTGGAGTTGTAATGATGATGGAACCAATCAGCCCAGGCTTAGGAAGGTGCCTGGTCAACACTCAGTGAATGGGGAGCTTTAAAAACTCATTAGGAATATAAACTATTATTCTGGTTACTTAACTGTTTGTCTCAGCTAAGATGAGATAAGCAGTTACTCATAATAGACAAAAATGGAGGAGAATTAAATTCTGGGTAAATTTTTAAAGTAAGGAAAACAGGCTTCCAGCATCCTCAGGAGAGGCCAGAATAACAAGCAAACCCCACCCTAGGAGTCGCTTTATCCTTATTTCGTAAATTCACAGACTTTCAGGACTTGAGTTCCAGCGCCTCACTTACAAGAACCGGTGGCCCCAGAGAGGAGAAGGGTCTTGCTCAGGGCCACACAGCAAGAAAGCATTCCCAGTAACAGAACAGGAAGGAAAAGAAAGACCTTTAAGGTAATTCAGTCCCATTCTATACTTTGGAGATAAGAACAGTAGTAATAATCATAGCTAAAATAATAATAAAAGCTAATACTTTATAGACTTTACTGTGTGCAGGCACTGTTGTAAGTGCTATATAAATTATTCATTGTGTTCTATCCTCATAACCACCCTATGAGGAAAATGCTATGAGTATCCCCATTTTACAGATGAAGAAGCTGAGGCATAGGGAGTAAGTGGTGGAGTTGGGGTTCAACTATGGACAGGCTGGCTCTAGCACCTGAGGTCAGAGAGGTGAAGGGCATTGCCATGTTCACAGGTTAGTAAGTCTAAATGCAGGTACCCTAACACTTCCTCCTGTTATTCTACTAAAAGGAGCCTGGAGTGATGAGGGACAGAGTTGAGATACCCCAGCAGACAGCCTGTCTGTTCTAGGGAGTCAGGTGGCAGCTCCTAAATGCACTGCTCCCAGCACCCAGGGGTCTTGCACACCCCCTCTTGACAACGACTGCTGTTGTCATCAGCTCCCAGCGACCTAGACTCTGCTCTCATCTCTCGGGCTGACTCACTCAATGAGCCTTCCTGGCACTGTTTGCTTTTTAAGTGGGAGTAGGTGGTCAGATAACACGGTAATGGAGAGAAAAGACTAGAAAATGAGCCAATGGGGGAGTGGAACCCAGGCGAATAGCTAAAAAAACAAATGCTCCCCAGCACGTGGGAGGCCACTGGAAAGGAAAGTCACTCTGTTTCATGTCTATCAAAAGCCAAGTCAAGTAAGAGCAGGAGGGGCTCCAGTCTGCAAGGTGTTTTGGGGAAGGAGTGTTCATGCTCCCTTCTGAGCTCTGAAGGAGTAGAAGGGAGAGGGAGCCACACTCCCTGCACTGCCTCCACCCTCCCTCTCAACTCTTACCTTCCCCATGTCCCCTCTCCCCTTAGATGACCACTCCCTGCTTTACTCTCTACTTCTCTTGAGCAAACTGGGCCCTTAAGAGGGTTTCATCCATCCTTTACACCTTAGTGAAAATTTTAAACACTGTACTCTGCTTCTCAAAGTCTCTGGCATGAGGTTGCCCTCTCTATAAGCACAATAAATACCATCGGTCGTCCTTATTCATGAATTCTGTATTTATTAAACATCACAGCCTGCTTGGCATTAAGAACACTAGACAGCACTCCAGCACTATGCTATGATGTTTCCTTTGGAGAAAAATACATGTGTTAGATAAGCTTCATTCAGGCATGAATTACAGGGCTGCTGGAAATGAGTTCAATGTTCATGAATCAACCGTATATGTTAAATAAGGTGTCTGTAAAAGGAAACATACATAACAAGATTATATATTGATCAGTTGATAAAAATGTGACCAGAAGCTTGCAGGAACCTAACTCTGTATTCCGCTAGGAGCAGTGGTTCAGGATTCGCTAATTCACTATTTGCTGCAATGTTACAGAATATGACTACTGTGAATAAGGAGAACTAACTCTTATGTGTGCGTGTATAGTATTTGTACATATGTATATATGTCACACACACAAACACATATATTCTGTAAAGAGTCCTAAGGGTCTTTTTCTTTGGATGCCAAAATGCCACGAATCTGAGCACAAACAGAAACAAAATGAGACAGTCATTTTATGATCTGTCCAGCCTGACATTTGTCACTTTGATGGTGACATCACCTGGATCATCAACTCATTGTTCTGTATGAAGACTTAAGGCTGAGATCTACTGGTGGCACTCCTTCTGCCAGCCCTCACATCCCTGCACTGTCCTTGGTTGGCCTGGATTCAGGAAACCTAGGTCCTCCTACCAGCCTCGCACTTCCTGGGGCTCTCAGTATCCACCTGAGCAAGTCATTGAAACATGTAAATGCATACTTGACACACATCAAGTTAGTCAGATATACATGATTTTTCTCACTACTCACTTGGAAGGGCTAGTGAGTAGAAGTGTGTTAAAAAGAATGAAGGCCCTGTGAATATGTGAAGAGGAGGTAAGCAAAGGAGGGAGTGTGAACTTGTACTTAGAACTCGCTGGGTTCTGATCTGGCCTCGTGACCTGGAGTAAATTCCTTGCCTTCTCTGGGATAATTCCAGATCAGATGAGATGACCAAAAGAAGAGAAGGAGGGTATTAACAGCTCCCGAGCGCCCAAGCACCAGGGTGAGTGCCTTCAGCATCTTCTCTAACACTCAAAGGCACCTGAGAGATATTTCTGATCCCAGCTTTGCAGAGGTCCCCGGAGTTGTTTTGCCCAAAGTCACAAGTAAGTGACAAAAATGGGATTCAAACCGAGGTCATCAGGTCCTTCAGCCGTTTTCTTCCTTCTGCCTGGGACCCTCAGGAACGCCCTGGTGGAATCATCTCTTCCTGTTATAAGGCGACCAGCCAACTTAATTGGAGAGTTGATTTATAAAGAATTTCACAGGGCTCCACCCAAGAAACATGTCAGTACTTTGGAGACCAACATTGACCTTTGCATATGAACTGCTCTTGTTGTCTGATGGGCTGACCTCACCCCAGGCCTGGAGCCAAGAATAAGAACACTCATGCAAGAGAATGAGAAGAAGAAAAAGAAGACTATCATCCCCTGGCACTATGTTTTTAAAACAGTGTACACCCCAGCCACCTACAGGCCCCATTTTGTCAAGAGGGACAGAGACACAGGAACAGACTCATCCAGAAAGACTAAATTACCTGCTCTTGTGTGCACTGACCACACCACTCCTACATGGAAAACAGAATATTTTTGAACTGACAAACATTGAAAAGTAATAAGATTTCCTTTTTTATTTCTCTGCTTTCCTGGCAATGTCTGTTGACCCACCCTGGCATCGTATGCAAGAAAAGCCAGAGAAGTCATCCCTTTAGGGGCCCCCGAGAGAGGAGGGGGCACACATTGCCTGTTGGGGTGGGGCACACTGTAAAATTTCCCACAATTTGATGACCAACTCCATACTTTTCCCCCAGCATTCGATAGTCATATACAATTTATAAAATACATCCATGCTGGGAGCTTATACAGGCTCCAGCAGTCTTTTGATGAGGGTATTGTTATCATGATACCCATTTAACAGATGAGACAAGGAGGCAAAGTGATTTGGCACACAGTCACACATTGTGTGCTGTGAAGGCTGCACGTTCTTTCCACTGGTCCTGGAGCCCACGCCAGAGGAGGGAAGCCTCCAGAGAGTTCTGCCAACCCGTCTGGAACACAGCCTATCTCCACTGAGGCCTTGCTCGGCCGAAATGTACAGGCACAGCCCGTTGTTACTATCAGCAGGCAAGAGAAGTGATGTCCTGAAACAAGCAGATGCCACCTGCCTTACTGTGGCCACGGCCCAGGGCAGCTTCCCACCCAGTTTCCTGTAAGTGAGACCAGCCACATCTCTGGATTCTTGGAAATAAATCCGCTTGGAGGCAGCTGGCATCATTGCTGACAGGTGGCAGCAGCAGGGTTATGTGTGAGAGAAAGTCAGAGGAGGATGTAAACAGTAGGCTTATTACATTTTGTGTGTGTGTGTGTGTGTGTGTCCATGTGTTTGGGGGCAGGGTGAGCAGATGTCTTAAACACAATTATCAGCATCCTCTATCAAGCCTCCAGACAGATGAACGCTATTGGCAGATCCTGTTCTCTCGCTTCCACTCCTGGCCTCTAGCCCCAAAAAACCTTTACACCAACACCCCATCCTTCAGTGAGGCCAGAAGATGCAAGGGAGGCCATGTGGGACAGTGAATGCTGCTCAGGCTTTTCCACATCATGACACTCGTGGAAAATGGTTGTATTGAGGATTGAGTGGGGTCGATGGAGGAGGATGCCAACAGCTGAAGAGAAGAACCTTATTAAAGAATTATTTTTAGGTTAAAAAGAAATAGGAACTTGTTAGAAGGACCAGCAGCCTGGGAGCCCCTTAAAAATGCAGAATACAGACACATCCTCAAACCTGCTGAATCAGATGCTGCATTTTAACAAGATGCCCAGTGACCCACATGCTGCTCTGCATGCCCAGTGGACATGAACTCAGACACCTACCCGGTCCAGGTAGTTACCATAATGAGTCAAGAGCTCCAGTTGGGACAGTGATGACAGGGAAAGTCCGGGTCTGCCTGCATGGGCAGCCACAACTGAGCCCCAGCCAGACAAAACCCTGAGAGACTGCGCAGACCTGATCATATGATTCTTTCATAAGAAGCCAATTCTCTGGATCTCTGATATGAATTCTCCTGATTTTAACATATTGACAATTAATTTTAATATCTTTTGAAACACTGTACAGGCCAAATAAAACACATCTGTAGGCCACTGAACACCCCGGGGCACTAGTTGTGTGCCTCCAACTCCAGACCCTGAGTGTGGTCTTGCCCTCTCTTTACAGGAGGTCATGGAACCTGGTGGTTAATGCCACAGGTTGTACAATAGCCCAGGGAGTTTAGATCTCAGCTCAGCTACTTCCTAGGTCTATAAACTTGGATGAGCACTTCACTTGAAGTCTTTGTTTTCTCATCTGTAAAATGGCCATAATAAATTTTCCTAATGGGTGAGGAGTTGCCCTACAGACTGACTGAGATAAAGCACTTTAAAAAATTTCTGGATACTTAAGAGATACTGATTCACTTCTTTTAGATCCTAAATGCTTCTGTACTCTCTGGTGCTTACAGATCACTGGGGATCTCATTAAAATGCACATTCTGATTCACTAGGCCTGAGTGGGCCTGCCTGGGAATCTGCATTTCTAACAAGCTCCCAGGTGATATCAATGCTGCTGCTGGCCCATGTCAGCTAGTCTTACTAGTCCTGCTGGTAAGGGAACAGCAAACTTTTTCTGTACAGAGCCAAATGGTAAACATCTTAACCTCTCAGGCCAAATGGTCTGTTGCAACTACTGGACCTTGCCACTGCAATGTAAAAATAACCCTAGGCAAGAGGTAAATGAATGCATGTGGCCGTGTTCCAATATAACTTTATGGACAATAAAATCTGAATTTAATTTAATTTTCGTGTGTCATGGGATATCGCTCGTCTTTTGAGTTTTTCCCCTAGCCGTTTAAAAACTATTCTTACTCATGGGCCTCACAAAAACTTGCAGTCAGACTCCTCCACTAGATTGTAAACTCACTGGGTGCACAAGCTGCACCCACAGACTCCAACCTCACTCCCGACCTGGCCAGTGCCCTGGACAGCTGGAAGCCCCTTCCTTCATCCTGCACAATGCACAGGGCCCTGGGAAGCTGAGGTGTTGCCTTTCAGAGCTGACACTTGTCAGGTGCCTCCCTTCCCTTCCATTCAATCTCACGGTCACACTGTAACTCTATAAACATGTGGTCGAAAGAATCAGTGACCCGGAGCTCAATAACAGCAGAAGGAGTTTTGATTTATTAAGGGGAAGAGCAAAGGAAAGGAACCAGCAAGCTGATAAGCAGGATAATTAGGCAGTTCCCTAAACAGTCCATCAAACCCTCCGTTGTTCTCATCACTTCCCACCACCCCTTCCGACCCTGGCAGCACATGACCCAGGCATCCCGGGCGAGGATATCCTTTGGGCTCTGAGTCTCAGCTTTCAGATGGATTGGAGGAGGGGTAAGGGCTTTGGGAATTTGAGGCCAAGGGCCCTTGTGTTCATTCAACCAACATTAATGGATTTGGTGCTCAGCTGTTCTGAGTTAGGGACTCAGTAAATATTTATTAAGTATTTTGGCAAATATTTATGAACATTTGTTATGTGCAGGGAGTGGACTAGACCCTGGGAGGGAGGACTCTTGGTTAAGATGCAGACATAAAAAAGACATGGCTCCTGAATGCAGGAACTTTATACATGAAATCTCACATTAGACTACAGTCTAGAGCAGAGATTGGCAGACTACCACCCACAGGCGAAATCCAGTTCCCAATCTGGTTTTATTGTAACTCAGCCTTGCCTATTTGTGTACATATTGTCTATGGCTGCTTCCACACTATGAGATCAGAGTTGAGTCATTTTTATGGCCTCCAAAGCCTAAAATATTCACCACTGTACTCTTAACAAAAATTTGCCAATCCATGGTCTACTGTAATGTTTTTCCAAAAATTTGTATAGCACATCACAATAAGTAATACATTTTGTCTTGCTACCTGATTCCCAGATATTAAATATATAGAGAGAGGCAAGTTTGAAAGATGAATACTTGGGCCCTTTGTATGTGCAAGACATTCAGATATGTTCTGTTCCAGACTATTTCACTGTTTAAAATGTTGGCTGTGACCCATTAAATTGATTTGATGACCCACTTTAAACATACAGTTTGAAAACTACTGGTTCATTCATTAATTTATTTAAGAAATATTTATTGAGTGCTCTCTATACACCAGGCAATAGTCAAGACACCGGAGATGCGATATTGAACATCACAAAGTCCCTGTCCTTACGGAATTTGCACCCTGTGGGAGGAGGCAGACGATACAAGAATAAACAGATTAAGCTGCAGTAAGTTTGGTGATGAGAAGGGTTCTGAAGACTGAAACAGGATAAGAGTGACAGAGTGGGGATGGGGGGGTTGATGAGGGAAGCCTTTCTGTGAAGTGACATGTGAAGGAAGGAGAGAGTGAGCCATGTGGACAAGTGGAGGAGCAGCATGCACACACACAAAGGTCCTGGGACAGGACTGAGTGTTTGAGTGATAGGAAGTAAGGCTGGGGAGCTGGGGAGAGGTGGTGGAAGAAGATCATGTAGACATCTGGCCATAATTAGAGAAAAGTGAAGTAAGCCCTATAGCAGAAATCCAAGCCAAGTGCTGAGAAGGAGTCCAGATAAAACTGAACCACGATGGAGGGGGAATCTCCACTGATAAATCCATCAGTCCAAAGATCATGTCTTATAAGTGTGCATAGGCACTATGCTGAGGCAACAAATAAACATGGGCCCTCCTTCAAGGAGCTCTCTTTCTCATAGAGATAATGACCATGCAAGCAAATAAATTGTGATAGAAGGAAATGTCTGGGAGTCAGATCACCTTTTGTGGGGAACTGGGGAAAACTTCCACATGACAGGAAACTTCAGCTGCATCTCAGAGGATAAGGAGACATATTGCAGGGCGATGAAGCTGAGAAAGGCATTCAAGGCAGTGGGAACTGCACACACAAAAGTGTAAAGGCCCAAGAGAACATCTCAAGCCACCAGGTGTGGTGGGAACAGTCAATCTCAAACCTTGAAGGGCATTAGAAGCACCCAGGAAGCTTTGAAATTATACCCCTACTCGGGACACATCCCCAGACTCTGCAGTGATTGGCTGGAGAAGGGCCCAGGCACTGGCATTTTTTCATCCCCAGGTGATGCTAATGAGAGGCCGGTATTTCAGAGCTCTGGGCTGGAGGGAGACCCGAAAGAGTAGATGAGATAGGCAAGAGTCAGGGTAGATCATGGATGCACTTTATGCTACACTCTACAATTTAGACTTTATCTTCTAGGTAAGAAAGAGACCCACTGTTGGGTTTTAAGCAAAGAATGAGCATGGTTGGCTTTATAAGGTAGAAAAAGCACTGTGGCAGCAGCGTGAGAGGAGAGGAGAGGAGTAGGGGTGAGGACGGGGAGATAAGAGCCCCTGGGAGCTATTAGGGAGACACTGTAGCTTTTCAGAGAAGAAATAAGTGTTTTCACCCAGGCAGGAGCAGAGGCAGTAAGGAATGAGATAAGGATGCCGTCAAGAGATATGGGAAAAGCAGAATTGAAAGAACTTAGGGACTAACTGGATGCTGAGCAGAAGAAAACTGAGAATATAATGATTCTATAAATGAAGTGAAATATGAGCTCAAGAAGGGTAGGCTTGAGGGAGAAGATAATCAGTTTGGTTTTTAACATTTTGACTTGGAGGTACCTGTAGAAAACAATAATAATAATAATCGCAAGTCGTTTATTGAGCATTTGCTAGGTCCCGGGCCCTGTGCTCCTTGCTTTATATACACCTTACTAAATTGTCACAACAACTATGTAAGGTAGATACCTGATTGTCCCCATTTTACAGAGGGGAAAACTGAGGCTTGGAGAAGCTAGGGAAGAATGGGAAGAATAACAGTATCTGTCATTGTATGCACATGCCACTTTGCAGAGCTAGGCACATGACAAATGCTGAGAAAATGGCAGTAATATTAATTATTGTTATCTTTTTTCCACCATGGGAAGAAAACACAGGCCAAGTCTGCAGGGAGGAGAACTAGTCATAGTTAGAAGCCTAGTGTATCTATATAGATGCATATATACTTGGTATACATGTGTGTATATAGTATGTACAGATGTATATTTAAATGCCTTAGCGTATATATATGTCACTAGACCTATACTCCATCTGTTGCTGCTTTTTCTTTTTTGGTTCTTTAATTAGGCATCTCAAATGCCTCTTGATCTTACTCATTCTCTAGTCCTACCCCATGCCCACCCCATAATTATTTTATTTATTTAATTTTTCTCCCAAAGGTAATCTCAGTCTACTTGTATTTGTTCTGTTCTGTGAGGGAAATTGTGTTGCCGACCATGCAGCCAGAGTAGATTTTTTCTTGTGGAGAGAAGGGGAACTTTATTTATTTTTTTAAAATGTAACTCCTCTCGCCTGTTCCAATGCCAAGTAAACAAAGCTGCTATTCATTTCAGCATCTCCTCATCTCTATGGTGCCCAGAGTCATTTTATCAGCAGAGCCTCTTGGGCTGTTTCTCCAAGAGCTTGGAACAGCAAATCAGAATGTTCCAAAAATGAGTGCTATGAAAATAGAGTCCCATTTAATGAGGCCACTGATAGCAAAGCTATTGCTCTCTTAGTGAGTGCAGAAGCAAACATTATGTTTAAAGTCGGGGTCAGAAAATGCCAGTGTCTCACATGTGGCCTCAGCAAAAAGCATCAGCCAGCCCATCACTAACTTGTGACTCAGGGGCAAATAGCTGAGGCAGCTGAAAGGAAAACGTAGGATCGGGTCACCACTCTCCCAAAGACCCTATCCTCATACCTGAAAACCCACCCCCCTCTATGATATGTCTGCCATGGCCCTACTCTTCTTGCTACCACTCCTCAGTATCAACACTTACTCCAACTGTGTCCCATTCGTGGACTCCTAAGTATCCAGTTGAAGGTATGGAACCCAAGCTCCCATTCAATGCTTCCTCAGCAATGACCTGACCTTGCTCTTTGGTCTCTGAGCCCTCTGTACAATGAACAATAAAAGCAGTCAATATATAACCAGATCTATGTGGAGCAGCTTCAAATGGAGGGAGGAGATCTAAAGTCCCACTCAGCTGTTCTCCTTCCATGGGTCTACGCCCACAAAGAAGGACCCCCCAAGCTTCTCCAAGGTCCCTTAAGACTACATGGAATCCAAGTTGCAAACCATTCCTTAGGTCAAAAAAAGTGCCCAAAGATCTTGGTCAGTGTTTATCTGTTCACTTATTCCTTCAGAAAATAGTTCCCAAACACCTACTGTGTACAAGGAGCAAGGCTTACAGTAGTGAATCTAACAGACAAGTGCCTGATCTCACAGAGCTTATTTTTTGTGGAGAATATAGACAACTACCAGATACAGAGAGACCAAGATAAGTGTACGAAAAAACAGGAGACTGGGTGATGTCACAGAATGCAATGAGGGAGTGAAAGAGCTGCTTTGAATTGGATCTGGAGAGGCCTCTCTGAGAAGGACAGAGAACAACGGAACAAAGACAAGAAGAAGGAGCCAGCTATGAGACCATCTGCAGCAAGAGCTTTGCTGGTAGAAGGAATGATGAGTACAAAGTCCCTGAGGCAGCATTGAGCTTGGCATGTTCTAGGAACCGAAAGAGAGTGAGGGGGTAGATGATAGAAAATGAGGTCAGAGAGATCAGCAGGACCAGGATGCGTTGGCCCTTGTCAGTGCACGTTCATGAAACCCAGTGGGCGTGGGTTGAGTTCAGTTATTTTGGGCACCCACCATTATGGTGACTTTGTTCCCTGCTGAAATACAGATGGTCCTCGACTTAGGATGATTTGACTTAAACTCTTTTTACTTTACAATGTTGCAGAAGTGATATGCATTCAGTAGAAACCATACTTCAACTTTTGAATTTTGTTCTTTTCCCAGACTAGTGACATGCAATGTGATACTCTCTGGTGATGCTGGGGAGCCCCATTGAGCCACAGCTCCCAGTCAGCACGCGGTCAAGAGGGTAGATAACCAATGCACTTACCACCAGCCTGTACCTCGACAACCACTGTGTTCACTTCCAGTACAGCACTCAGTAAATTACATGAGATAGTCAACACTTCATTATAAAATAGGCTTTGTGTTAAATGAGCTTGCACAACTGTAGGCTAATGTAAGTGTTCCAAGCATGTTTAGGGTAGGCGAGGCCTAGTGATGATGTTTGGTAGGTGAGGTGATTTAAATGCATTTCAACTTAGCAATATTTTCAATTTATGATGGTTTATCAGGACAGAACCCCGTTGTAAGTCAAGGATGATCTGTAATGAAATTTGGACACGTTACTCCTTCATAGAGGAAAGGGCACTGGATGGGGGAGCTAGGTGTTCTAACTTTCAGAAAGTCCTTTTCCTTCCTTCCACGTTTCCTCCTTTCCTTTTCCTTTCCAGAAACTTTACCATCTGTCCCTCTGGGGGGGCTTCAGATTCCTCTTCTGCAGCATGAGTTGCCTGGGAGATATCAGAACTCTCTTTCCAGTGAAATACTACATGGAACTTGAAATTATAACAGACATAAAAGTAGTGTTATATTTCCTGTGATTTTTCCATGGCTTTTAATTTACAACATTTATTGTCAAGTCCACTGGGAGAACACTGGGGCTCCTTTGATGAACTTGGTCTTGTATCAGTCTCAGCACCCATCCTACCTTTATGTATTGTGTCCTTGCAGAGCATGGTTTTGAGAAAATCGCTGGTGTTTTACTGACTTGCTTTGCAATCTCAGGTTATTCTCTAAACCAAGATGGAGGGAGAAGCCTTACTCTGGGGGTGTTGCACAGAAGAGGATTGCCCAGGAAGCCCAAGTTAATGTATTTTAAACATTTGAGTGTGCTTTCTGGATGCTCTAAAATCAAGCTTTTAAACATTTTATTTTAACAAAACATAATCAAATTTTTGTTGCAACACTTCAAATCCTTCCATGGAACACTGAAAAACAGTCAGGATAAGTGGTCTTCCAGCCAGTGGTATTCTGGCAAACTGACTCTCTGGGCGGCGGGGAGTGCCCTAATTTGTAGTGTTTGCCAGTTTCTAGGGTGTAATCCTTCCACTGTGGACAATTTGAAGCTCACAAAATTTCTAAATATTTGACAACTGTCTTTTATAAGCCAGTATGAGACAGCTCCAGGACACCACTGTTTCCAGCCCTCATCCGTAGCTGGTGTTTCTGGGTAAAACCCCATTGAATACTGTCACCCAAAAACTGACACCTGTGGTGACACACAAGGCCCTGAGACCATAGACTGGAGCCAGGGAGAGACAGAATGGGTTGGAGAGCAGAGGAGCAGAAGCCCAGGAGCTGGCATCCTTAAGTCCAGGGGTGGGTTTGTTGTCAGAAATGGCCAGAGTGTGACCCTAGGAACAGGCATGGTGACACCATCTTAACCTAAGTCTTCCCAAACTCATCTGCCCTTTACACACCTCAGAGCATATCTCGGGGTATCTTTACCCTGGGACTCATTCTTATAGACCCAATGGAAGCAACTTCTCCCCTTTAAAGACTTTCATCCTCTTATCTTCCATTGAGCCAGCTCTGGACCTAGCCCAGCTCCCTCTTCTCACTGCGCCATCTTACTGTGCTGTCCTGCTACATATGCTTGTCAATGTTCTGGGTCAGACCTTGAGAGGAGAAACTACAGTTGGAGCCCCAGTGCCTAGCATCAGGCCTGATATTTTTTGTTACTTTCTCAACAAATATTAATTGAGCCTACTAAGTGCCAGGCAGTGTTCTGGCCACTGAGAATACAGTGGAGACCAAATCAAAATCCCTGCCTTCATTAGGATTTTGATTCTGGAAGACATTCAATACATATTAAATTATTATCTCATAGACTATCCCCTGTGGTCACTACTCTTAAGAAGACTAGGAGAGGAGAGCTTTCATTTATTTTATTTTAACCCTAGCACAAAATCCACACATAAACAGGGCCACCCTTTATTGTCTTTTTTTCTGAATAGAATTTATTTTTTAGAGCAGTTTTAGATTCATAGCCAAATTGAGTAGAAGGTACAGAGATTTCCCAAAAACCCACTTCCCCTACACATGCACAGCCTCCCCCATTATCAACATCCCCCACCAGCATGGTACTTTTGTTACAATTGGTGAAATTTATTTAACACTAAAAAGAGATGAGCTATGGAGCCATGAAGAGACATGGAGGAAACGTCAATGCATTGTTACTAAGTGAAAGGAGCCAATCTGAAAAGACTATATGTTATATGATTCCAACCACATGATATTCTGTAAAATGGAAAAAAACTGTGGAAACAGTAAAAAGATTAGTGGTTGCCAGGGGCTAAAGAGAGGGCCGAATAGGCAGAGCACAGAGGAGTTTTAGGGCAGTGAAAGTATTTTGTGTGACACTGTAATGGTGGATACATGTCATTATACATTTGTCGAACCCATAGAGTGAACCAAGAGTGAACTCTAATGTAAACTATAGACTTTGAGTGATAATGATGTGTCATTGTGGCTTCATAGTCTTTTGATTTTGCTTTTTAGTTATGACTTTGGGATATCCCAAGGCCTATTAACGTACCATTGTCATAGACCAGGAGTTGTTAGAGGAGGCTGCTAGTGACGTGTTTTTTCACCGTCAACTATTCATATCTTAAGCTGAGTTTTCTTTACAGGTTAGGCAGCTCTGAGAAAAAGGCAAATAGATGATGTAAGCTTGAAATTTCCTGGAGATAGGATGAGAAAAAAGCCCTAGACTCTGCCCCTCAGCAGCCAGGGCCCTAGGTGAATCCCAGCTCCTGGGATGAGCAGAGCTCACAGATCAGCCCAGGGCAGCCATTGCCACTGCTCGCTGGCTATTCTGGGCACTGGGGATCAGACAGACAAATGGAAAGGAATGGAGAAATTGCAAAGAAAGTCGAATGACAGGATGAGGTAAAGGAAAGGGGATGCTGGGGATTGAGGGAGCAGACGTTTTCTTCTTCTCAGACGAAAAATACCAAATTCTAGGAGAACCTAGAAGGACCTCCCCGGTATTCGCCATGTAGCACCATAAGCCCTAAAGATGGAGTGGACTGTAGTCATGATTTATAACAAACCTACAGGTCACCTGTTCTGTTATTTATCCAACATTTCTAAAACAACACACACACGCACACATACACACACACTCCCTCTGTTTTTGGTTAGATAAATGTCTTTTTTAATGACAGTTTATATCACTATCATAGATTGTGAGTTCTATGGGCCAGATAGTTTTTCCTCATATACACTGAAATGAATATCTAACTGTTAAATTTTAAATGTTCACTTGTGTACCCTCTAAGTCATCCTGTGGACCACCAACATCATGCACACCACACTGCTGTGTACTGGTAGAGAGAAGTTGACAACCCTGTTGCTAAACAGACTTGGAGACAGTCTCAGTCCTTGATTTGTGAGCAACCCTTGGCAAGTCATCTGTCCCTCCCTAAGTGTCAACTGCCTCATCTGCAAAATGAGAGGGTTGACCAGATGCCTTCTCAGGTCCCTTTATATTCAAAGGGTCTGAGCTGTTCACTGGCTAAATGCAGTTATTGAAGGCAGCATACTGAGGACAGAGTTCTTAGCACCTGCTATCTCTCCCCTGCCACCAAAGCTTCCCCCTGCCACTCTGTTCCACCCATTTCCCTATTGCAAAGCACATCTTTTGGGGAGAGAAGCCCACATAGATCCCTTAAAATGAAAATTAAGTTTTTTAATTGGAAGAAAAACACTTTGATATTTTTCAGACCTCAGCTCAGTACTCTTACTCCTTCAACTTTGGTGAAGTGAGTAATACTCTTTGCCAGGGATTCACATCCCAACCCACACAAAAGAAATCTCTCTATTGTTTTTGAAAAATGCTTATGATGGCCTTTACTATCTCAATATTTCACAAAGGAGCCAGACAGACAAGGAGTCTCACCATTCCCTGGCAGGACCCCCGCATTCAGCATCCTCCTCCGCAGTCTGGCCCGAGACAAACACCCAAGTCCTTGAGGAAAGTCAGCAGGTTTTCAAACCCTCCCTAAAAGGGTAGTGAGTGGAGGGAGGGGGTTAGATCAATGTTTAATGGACCGCAGAAACTGCACATGAGCAAAATTAGGTATGGCTTTGCTATACCTAACACACCTTCAGCATCTCCCCTACTAAAATCACTCTACAGACTGGGGGAGAGGCATCCACACCCAGAAAACATAAGCCCCCAGGAAATAGGAAATAGCTTGAGTTCCGTTTGTACATATCAACTTTACAAAATCTCTAGATACCTTATCCATTTACAGTTAATCACAAGCAGCTTACATCTGTTGCTTTGTGCCAGGCATGGTTCAACTATTTACATTTGAAACATTTAAATCTTTGTAGTAACTCTGTGAGGATGTACTATTATAAACCCCATTTTACAGTTGAGAAAAATCAAGGTTTAGAGAAGAGAAGAAATTTCCCAAGGTCACAAAGCTAGTAAGTTGTAAAGTCTGATTCTCAAACCCATGCTCAAAGCAATGTCTTCCATATATGGGCCGTTTTGTGTATTTTAGAACTCTAAAGCATTTAATAATAACCATCACTTAGAGAAATAGATGGATAGATTATAGATTAATAGTTTAGATAGATGATAGATAGATAGATAGGTAGAGATAGAGACAAAGATACAATTTATAGTCTCCCAGTTCAGTGAGAATGGGTATAAATGTTATCATCTCCACTTTATACATGAGGAAATTGAACCCCAGAAAGATTTAAGAACTCATTCCAGGTCACGGCATTTACAATTGCCTACGCCAAGCTTTGACCCCATAGTCTGTGTTTTCACTGCGCTGCCTGCATAATTTCATCTGATTAACAACTTTGTGACTTGTGGGGGGAGAAAAAAAAACAGTGTGTAGTACAGCCCATATCCTATTAAATGGGATTCTACACACCTGGCCCGACAACCTACGGAATGGGAAAAAAATTTTTGCAAATGAAACCGACAAAGGCTTGATCTCCAGAATATATAAGCAGCTCATATGACTTAATAAGAAAAAAAAAACCCAATCCAAAAGTGGGCAGAAGACCTAAACAAGCAATTCTCCAAGGAAGACATACAAATGATCAATAGGCACATGAAAAAATGCTCAATATCACTAATTATCAGAGAAATGCAAATCAAAACTACAATGAGGTATCACCTCACACCAGTCATTCAAAAGTCCACAAATGACAAATGCTGGAGAGGCTGTGGAGAAAAGGGAACCCTCCTACGCTGCTCGTGGGAATGCAATTTGGTGCAACCACTGTGGAAAACAGGATGGAGATTCCTCAAAAGACTAGGAATAGATTTACCATATGACCCAGGAATCCTGTTCCTGGGCATATATCCAGAAGGAACCCTACTTCCAAATGACACCTGCACCCCAATGTTCATAGCAGCACCATTTACAATAGCCAAGACATGGAAACAGCCTGAATGTCCATCGACAGATGACTGAATAAAGAAGAAGTGGCATATTTATACAGTGGAATACTATTCGGCCATAAAAAGACAACATAACGCCATTTGCAGCAACATGGATGTTCCTGGACAATGTCATTCTGAGTGAAGTAAGCCAGAAAGAGAAAGAAAAATACCATATGAGATCGCTCATATGCAGAATCTAAAAAAAAAAAAACATTAATACAAAACAGAAACAGACTCATAGACATAGAATACAAACTTGTGGTTGCCAGGGAGAGGGGGTGGGAAGGGACAGACTGGGATTTCAAAATGTAGAATAGATGGTAGTGTGTAGCACTGGGAAATATATACAGGATCTTGTGGTGGCTCACAACGAAAGAGAATGTGACAATGAATGTATGTATGCTCAAGTATAACTGAAAAAATGTGCTCTACACTGGAATTGGACACAACATTGTAAAATGACTATAACTCAATAAAAAAAAGTTTTAAAAAATTAAAAAAAATAAAACTAGCCTTTCAGGAAGAAAAAAAAAACTTTGTGACTTGTGTGGGGAGAATAAAAAAGGGTGGTGTAGTAGAGCCTATATCCTATTAAATGGGATTCTACACACCTGGCCCGATTGATCAACTTCTGGAAGTCCCTAAAAATTCAATCAATACACAGTAATACATCTTCTATCACACTCTCCTGCTGTGTCTTTCAATGCACTTGCAAACTAGCTGTATCCTACCTATTTATATCTGTCTTTCCATCTATTCAACCTCCTCTTTATCTGTCTGCTCATTCTCCACTTCCCCCAACTAGAATATTCCCTTGCATCTGTCTTGTTTATTACCATGTTCTCAGTGCCAAGCACAGTGCCCTCAATAAATATCTGTGGACTAAGTGAATGAGCACATGCTTATAATTAAGTCAACAGTAAAACCCAAGTGATATAGAGCCCTGCAGGAGTTCAGAGGAGGAGGAAGAACCCTTATGAGCTGGAGTGGACCAGAAAGGCTCCCTGGAAGAGGTGACAGGTTTTAGGACTTTGATGGGTAAGTAGGTATTAGGTAGAGGAGCAAGGAGAGCATTCCAGATAAAAAGAGACCAGAGCAAAGACACAGAGAGTGCCAGCTGACATCACCCAGGACCCTGAAGCAAAGCTGCCTCAAAACAGCTTGAAGCAAAGTCTGACTGTGCTTCTGTCCTGGCCACCCCAGGAAGATCCTAACAGCCTTGTCCTTCCCCTGAGGACCTTAAGTTACCCAAAGGAGTTTATTCATCTCTGACTCTCTAGTCCCCTCTGAGACTGGGGACCATCCACATTAGCAAGCCTCCCCTGACACCTCCATCTGTGTATAAAATGACCATGGCTTTGGCCCAAACCAGGGATGGCAAGAGAAAGAGGGAGGTAGGGAACCCATGTCCACAAGGGGCTCGACAAGTCTGTTCTTTCTGAGGCTATATCAGTTGGGGAATATGGAAAAGCAAAAACAGCAGGCTCTGGGCTCAGCAGGCTCAGTCTTCCCACTTACTGGCTGTATGATCTCAGGCTGGTCACATGCCCTCTCTGAGCTTCATCAGTCCCCTCCAGGCATATGGAGATGGTATCCCTAACTCCATGACTTTAGGATCAGTACCCACTGTCCAGAGCAGCTACTTTCTCCTTGGGCCACACAGTGGAGCACATCAGCTCCACACGTGGAATGTTAAACTTTAGTCCCTCCCAATTTTTTGTCAAACATGCTAAGGCCCAACCCAGAACACTTCTTCCCTTCTATGTTAGGAACCTACTGAGAGTTTAGAGAAAACCATTCCCATAAGCTTCATGGAGGCAGGAATCTTTTCTCATTTGGTGCTGTGTATGATCTCTAGCACCTGGCACAGTACCTGGCATCGAGTAGCCACTTAATACGTGTTTGCTGAACGAATGAGTGAGCTCCCTGGTCCTCTTGTCACACCTTCCCTAAGAACTCCCAACCTTGGTCAATCCAGCCATGGGACCTTCATCTCTTCTAAGCCAAGACCACTGATCTGATGCTGCAGCTGCAGCTGTAGCTGCAACTGTATGGTCTCCAGCCTCAGGGGCCTCCAGTGGTCTTGGCAAAGCTTTTACACCTCCCTGGTCAGTGCCTTTCGCATCCCTATGGTGGTGTTTTCAGAACTGCACTATGCTCTGCAAGCCCCACATCCTTCCCCCGAAAAAGAGGACACACGCCTCTGCCACAGAGCTCACTGATGCTGGCAGAATCATCTCACCTCTTCTGCCCTCACACGTTATGTATACACCTTCTTGCACTGTGCCTTCCCCTACACCTGTCTTCCCTGTCTCAGTGGTGTCTTGTCTCCTGTTCTGAGTTCGTTTTCCCTCTGAGCTCTGGTTCTTACTTTCATGCATATCCTCTGAGAATTGGCTACCTGTCCATTTCTTTGCACCCCTGGTTTTCAATGCTACTTCTCCACTGGCATCTTCCCAACCCTTCACCATGTTCAAGTCTTACTAGGATTGGAAAAGAATGGCTATGTCTTTGTAGAGCCTGTGTGCCTCTCCTGCCCTACCTTTCTGATAGAAGAGCCTGTGGTTGCTGTCTCCATTCACTCCCCAGTTCCCTAAATCAGCTCCCAGTACTCCTCGAAACTTCCTCTGGCTAAGATCATTCATGTCCTCTGGATAGACAACCCTGATAAAGGCCTAAGCCCCTTGTTTTGCTCCTTGGCTGTTTGTCGCTGTTGACCCATCTACCTCACCTTCTAGAACACCATTCCCACCTGCCTTTCCTCCTTTCTCTGCAGCCAGACTTTCTTCATGTCCTTTGCAGTTGCCTCTTCCCCTCTTTTGTCCAGGTGCCCTGGGTTTCCATCCTTGCCTCTCCTTTGTCCTCACTGTATGTGATTCCTGGGGCCTGCACTGTTCTATATGGTGGCCACCAACCACACATGCCTGCTGAGCCCTTGACATGTGGCTCAGTTGAGAAGGACTGTGAATGTGGAATATACATCCAGTTTCAAAGATTTCAAGTACAAAGAAAGAAAACATATCTCATTCATAATTTTTACAAAGATTACACATGGAAATGATAAAAAAAATTAGATGTTGAGTTAAATAAAATGTCTTAAAATTAACTTAGCCTTTTTTCACCTTCTTAAATGTGGCTGCTGGGAAATTTAGAATTTCACATGTGGCTCTAGGTACAGCAATGCCTTAGACAGTCGTGTCCACTTCTGTGGTCTCACCTGAATCATAGTGACACCTGGAGTAATTTGGCATGGTGATAAGGAGTGCCACTCAGGAGCCCCGCCATTTGGGTTTGAATCACAGCTGTGTCACTTACTAGTTGGGTGACCTTAGGCAGGTTACTTAGAACAATGCCTGGAGCATGGAAGGCGCTGGATGAGAGCCATGCTTACAGAGAGGCAGCCATGCACAGTCGTCACAGCACAGAGCTCTAAAACCAGACTATGGCTAGGCATCCTTCTGCTTTGCTCACCAGCTGTGTGACCTTGAAGCTACTCAACCCTCCCTGGGCCTCACTGAAACACAGCCAGAATCCCAGTTTTGTAAAGAACTCCCAGCACTGGCCACTGTGTGGTAAGCTCTGACCACACAGTTCTACTGCTTGGCCCCTTGGACCCCTCACATCCACCACCAGCCTCCCTGCTTTTTCCTACCTTTCTCTTCCCTCTGTCTCACTTCGGCTCAGCATCACTTCTGGTCTAAACTGCAGCAATCACTGCCTAAATGCTCACCTGGCCTCCTGGCTGGCCTCTCCCATCCATTTTCCATAGTGTCTGCTGAAGCTCGGGTCCTAAAACCCAGAACTGCTACATTGCTTCTCAGCTTAAAGTCCGGCAGTGGCTCCATGTTGTCCGTGAATAAAGCCTGCGGGATCCCCCAGCATCTACCAGAACCTCCAGGGTCCTCTCTCAGCAGTGGCCTCCTCACACTCAGTGCTCCTCACACCCATCCCCTCTCCAGTTCCCAAATGTACCAGACTGTTCCATGCTCCTCTGCCTTTCCCTCCCTCTTTCATCTTCCATGATCACCCCACACCATGTCAGCCTCATCAACACTAGACTCAGCTCCAGTTCAAGAGTTCCCTGAACTTCTCCCTGACCCCTCGGTGGATGTAAACCCCAACTTTGTGCCCATACTCTGCCTGTCAGAATTCCGCTGCCCCATTGGCAACCCACTAGAGCACTTTCAGTTACATGTCTGACTCTCCTTACAGCACATGAGCATCTTAGGAATAATGCTGATGGTAATAAACTTTCTGAAAGCATGCTATGCACCAGCACTGCCTGAGGGTTAACTTACTCCTCTTACCTATGGGGCATCTGAGTTCGGTACTAATTACCACCTTACAGTTGAGGGAGCTGGGAGGGTAGAGGTAGAGTAACCCCCTTTTGGCATTTGATGAGCCAGAGTTCAAAGCCAGGTGATCTGGCTTCAGAGACCACACTCTCAACCTCAATTTACTTTTTTTTAATTAACATATAATTGACATATAACATTGTGTAAGTTTAAGGTATACGATATGCTGATTTGATACCTTTTTTTTAGATATGTATTTACTGGCATATCCTTTTTAAATTTTTTTTTGAATTTTTGAATTTTTTTTTAGTTGAAGTATAGTCAGTTTACTGTGTGTCAATTTCTGATTTACAACAATGTTTCAGTCTTACATATATATACATATATTCCTTTTCATATTCTTTTTCATTATAGGTTACTACAAGATACTGAATATAGTTCCCTGTGCTATACAGTAGAAACGTGTTGTTTATGTTTTATATGTAGTAGTTAGTATCTGCAAATCTCAAACTCCCAATTTATCCCTTCCCATTTCCTTTCCATCAGCAACCATAAGTTTGTTTTCTATGTCTGTGAGTCTGTTTCTGTTTTGTAAATAAGTTCATTTGTGCTTTTTTTTTTTTTTTTTTTTAGATTCCACATGTAATTGATATCATGGTATTTTTCTTTCTCTTTCTGGCTTACTTCACTTAGAATGACAATCTCTGGGCCCATCCATGTTGCAGCAAATGGCATTCTTTTATTCTTTTTTTATGGCTGAGAAATATTCCATTGTATATATACACCACTTCTTTATCCAGTCATCTGTCAATGAACATTTAGGTTGCTTCCATGACTTTGCTATTTTAAATAGTGCTGCTGTGAACATTGGAGTGTATGTATCTTTTAAAATTAGAGTTCCCTTCGGATATAAGCCCAGGAGTGGGATTCACTGGATGATTTGATACATTTACGTATTGCAATATGATTACTATCATAGCATAGCTAAAACCTCTATCACATCACATAATTATCATTTCTTTTTTGTGGTAAGAACATTAAGGTTGCTATTCTCTTATCAACTTTGAAATTTATATTACAATATCGTTGACTGTAATCATTCTACTGTGTGTTAGATCTCCAGAATTTATCCATCTTCTAGTTGTATGCTTATATCCTTTAACAGTATCTCCCCAGTTCCCCCACCCCCCAGCCCCTGGTAACCACCATTCTACTATCTGTTTCTGTGAGATTGGCTTTTTTTGATCCTACGTATAAATGAGATCATACAGTATTTGTCTTTCTCTGTCTGACTTATCTCACTTAGTATAATGCCTTCAATGTCCATCTATGTTGTCACAAATGGCAGGATGTCCTTCTTTCTCAAGGCTCAATAATATTTGTGTGTGTGTGTGTGTGTGTGTGTATGTGTGTGTGTGCCTGTCCATCCAATGACAGACACTTAAGTTGTTTCCATATCTTGGCTATTGTGAGTAATGCTGCCCTTGATTTACTTTTATAACCAAGCTAGCATGGTTACTTTTGAAGCCAGGAGTCAGAGAAGGAAGGTTACTTCCCCAAGGTCACCCAGTGAGGTCCCTTCCCAGCCAGAACTGGAGTCCAGACCTGCTGGCCTTCAGTGTTCTTTTTCTTGTTTTTGGTTGGTCATGTGCCCATACCATGAAAGCACAGGCTGATGGCCCCAACGGGAAAGAGGGGACCCTAGGCGGCTCTCGGGCAGACATGGCCTGAAGCAGTGAAATGTCCACAGAGGAGTTGAAATAATAAGCCTGGCTGAGGGAACATCTCCCTTTGTTTGCTTGGCTTGATGTGTTTTCATTTCAGACGGTCTGGAATCTGATCCCGCCTGGGAGGCTCCAAGGCTTCCTTTATTCTCCTGTTGGGCAGCAAAGAGAGTGGGGTGGAGCAGCTTAGCTAAGAAGTGCTGACAGGGAGGAAGAGCCAGTCAAGTCCAGGGTCAAGACACTCCCCATAAAGCTCAGACAGAGGGGGTGCTAGGCAGGGGCCCAGGGGAGACGGGCTCACTGTCAGAGCCTGTCCCTCGGGTAGAGGGGGGAGCGGGGCTGATCATTCCACAGTGAGTCATACCTCTCCAAGCCAACCAAGATGGTGACTTGCCTGAAGGTTGAGTTCTCAGACCCCAAAGAGGAGATTTACTAAGGATGGCTTCAGGCGAGGAAAAAGCAAACCTTAATGAGCTCTGCAAAAAGCCTGCTGCCCTCTCTTCAGCCCACAAAGCCAGGGGGTCATTCAAGGAAGGTAGAAAAGAGCATGTTCCAGTGGGTCAAGAAAAGATTCCAGAAACTTTTATAAAACCACTAGGAAAGGTGCTACCTGCTATTCATTCATGGTGAAAGGTCTCTTATGAAGAACCACTGAATAAATGCCTCTTGGAATTATGTGTTAGGGGACAAAACACATTGTCTCTTCAACACAACTGGTGCACTTGTCAAATCATAGAATCAATGGGTCTGGGTTTAGAAGAAGCACTGAAGGTCATTACCAGCCTCATGCTTGACTTTGCTCCTGCAATACTCTTATTTCACCAGTTGGCTTTGTTGTAGGCTCTATGGGAGGTACTGGGTGTAATAAGAGTAAGAAGTTTGAAATATCTCATGTGTGAATACAGATAAACGTATTAAAGAATGTGGCTTAGCTATTGCAGGCAAATAGTTTTCTCAGTACTGAACCCCAGAATTAGACAGACTTAATCCATCAAACACAGGCACTGCTGAGCTGCCTCCAGCTTCCCCATGTTGAGCTTGACCCCAAAAATTTACAATCTGAGAAGCAGAGTGGATTACATGCTGTTTGTGGGAAAGACAAAGAAAAGGGAGAGCAGAGAGGGCTGAGCTCCTACATTTGCCCCATTTCTCCTCCAAACCTTCTGATCTGAATATGTCACACCCTCTGAAGAGGAGTGAATGCAGGGCAGACAGGGCAGCAGTGTTGCTCCCTCCACATGGAAGAAACTACAGGACTTTAGAAATAAGAGATTTTCCTCTAATACATTACGCCCAACCTAAAGTTGTTCTGCTGCCAAAGAAAAGAACTGGGAGCCCCCAGCTCCTTTCAGAGGGAAAAATTCTGCCTCAGACAAGAGCCTCAGCAAGAATACCTACCTGCAGACACACCCCTGGGCCAGCAAAGCAGGTTTAGCCGGCCAGTATCCAGTAAGGGCATCAACCCTGTATCAGGATTATTTTGGCTGTAACGAAAAATTCCACCTCAAACTGGCTTAAACACTCTGAAGGCTGGGGGATTAGGGTCTCAGTGAAGTCACTGAGATCCCAGGCTTGTTGTGTCCCTGCTGGCTGGCCTCAGGCTCAGCTTTGTTCTTGGGCAGTTTCCTCTGTCCTACACTGGCTGCTAGTGGCATTCTGGGTTATATACTTCATGCCTCCCTGTTCCCATCCATCGTGGGGTTAGAGGTTCTCTTCCATCTGACTGGGCCATTTTATTCGTATGTCCAGCCCTGGGCCATTGTGAGAAGAGTGCTGTGTTCTGATTGACTTAAGATAATCAAGACCCACCTCCGGAGTGGGATGTAGCTTCAATTCCCCTGATGCCCATGGTTGGGTGGAGGTAAGTAAATACCTAAGCAAAACTGGGCTTCTGTCAGGATGGAGGAAGAGGGAGATAGATGTTGAGTAGACTGAGATGGGAGCTTGCTACAAGATATGTGTCAGGACCTGCCCTTGGGAGGCAAGGGAAGTAGGATTAGGCAGAAGGAGTAGTTGAGTTAGAATGTAGTTACAACAGGGACCTCAGCTGATTCCTAGGAAATTCCAAAGCTGAGATGGCCCTTCAGAATTGTCCCAAATCAAGGCAAGGGTCTGGGCCGCTGGACTCCTGCACCAGTCAGTCATTGGATGTGGGCTGCCCTAGGAATGTGGGTAAACCTGGGCCAGGCATCTCCCCTTGGCTGAGGGCAGTTCATGGGGAGGAATGAAGCTGTGAGCCTCAGCAGCCTCCACTCCAGGCAGCTGGGGGAACGGGTGCCTCTGTCCTTATGGGGTTGGGGTGGGGATCCAGATGGCGCAGCATCCACTGCAGAGCACAGCAACCATCCTAGAGGAGCTGTCTTGGCCTCTCTCTGTCTCTTCTGAGAACTCAGAATGGGGTCTCGGGTGACGTGCAGCCCTTCCTATGATGAACACCCCTGCCTTCCCCTCAGCAAGAGAGAACCAAAGTGAAGACGCCTCATAAAAGGCACAGGCACAAGAAATTCTGTGTCAGCCTCTAAGCTCCCGGAACACTTTTGCTGTACTTCTCACCCTGTCTGATCTCTATAAGTTGTATTTGGTCTGCCCCTCTCCTCAACTACATTCACCCCCATGCCTAACATGCTTCCGTTCTGGTGCAGAGGAGGCCCGAGTGGGGTGTAAGAGAAGGTGTGAGTCTGTATTTGGTAAAGTCAGGCCAGAAGGAAGGAAGGAAGGAGAAGGGGAGAGAGAATGGGATGAGAAGAGAGCTGAAGAGCAATGGTGTGGCCCCTGAACCACCACCCAGACCCACCCTCCTGCACAGAAAAATCCAGAGTTCTGGGGAGCCTATACCCACCTGCCTTTCCAAACAGGACGGTGTCTCTTCCTACCTCCTTGGCTGTGCCTTTCTTAGTCCTCTTTGCCGGTTGCATCTAATCTTCCAAATTCTAAAGTCTGGCACCTCAGGCCCAATCCTCTGACCCCACCTCTACCTGCTCTCCTTCCATAGGCTGTTTCATTCAGTTCCATGGCTTTCTAAACCATCTACATACTCCTAAATTCAAATCCCCAGATGAGCCCTCCCTTCTGAACTCCAGACTTGTATGACCAAATGTCCACCCGGACCTGTGAGAGTGGACACAACTGAACTCCTCATTTCACCGCCCCTCCCAAACCTGCTCTTTCCACAGCCTTTCCCATGTGGGGAAGGGGCATAAGGGCAGAGGTGCCCATCCTTCCAATTTCTCCAACCAAAAACCCTGAAGTCATGTTTCACTCTTGCATTTCTCTCACATCCCACAACCCTACCCATCAGCAAATCCCTTCAGTTCTACCTTCAAAATATTTCTAGAATCTACTGCCCTGGTTCAGGCCACTGTTTTCTCTCACCTGTGTTGTTAAACTAGCCTTCCAAGTGGCTTCCCTGCTTTTTAGCCCTTGCTTTAGTCTTCTCGCAGCAAAGGGATCCTTTTAAATCATAAGTCAGAGCATGTTGTTCCCCTGCTCCAAGCCCTCCCTGGCTCCCCACATCACTTGAAGTAAAAGCTAAAGTCCTCCCAATGGCTCTGAGACCCTACATGACTTGTGCCCCTCCCCCACCATTCTCACCACAGCCACCCCTCTGGTCATGGTCCACCCTGCTGCATCCACCCCAGCCTCCTCACTACTCATCAAACACACTCAGAAATCCAAGGTCAACCTCAGGCCTTGGCACGTGTTCTTCTCTGCCCGGGGTTGGCCTGTGACTCGTTCCTTCACATCCTCCAGTTCTCTGCTTTCTAGTCCTCCAGGTCTCTGCTTGATGCCGTCTTATTAGGGAAAACTCCAACAAATTCCACATGAAATCACATTCCCACCCTAACCCCTAGAAAGCCCTATCCCCTTAGCTTAATTTATTTTTTCCGTAACACTCATCTCCACCTAATATGTCATATATTTATATGTTTACTAACGTCTCACCCAACCCCATCATTGAATACCTGGTGCCTCTAAGTGTCTGACTTATAGTAGGGGCTCAATATTTATTGAATGAATTGCTGGGCTTTGAAGTCAGACAAACCTTGGTTGGAATCTCAATGCTTCCATATGTCAGTGCTAAGTCCTGGAGCCAGTTACATAACCTTGCTGGGCCCCAGTTTTCTCATGTGTGAAATGGAGAAATAATAGTCCTTACTGTATAGGATTGTTATGAAGGCTACATGAATTAATATCCAGCTGTTAGAATAGCACCTGGCACATAAAAACTACTTGTTAAAGGTAGCTGTCATTGTCCATCATTGT
Source organism: Vicugna pacos (assembly GCF_048564905.1). Lineage (NCBI taxonomy): Eukaryota > Metazoa > Chordata > Mammalia > Artiodactyla > Camelidae > Vicugna > Vicugna pacos. The sequence continues at coordinate 25,868,858 of NC_132998.1, forward strand.
TGTTATTAAAATCATCCTTATAATTTGTTCACTAGATGAGTCACATGGTCCCAGCCCAGTGCCCCACCCCAGCCCCCCAGCCTTTTCTCTCCAGCCAGAGGAGGAGTGGGTGATTCAGATGGTGGCAGCCTGCCCTGTGAGTCAGCCCTGAGCCTCAGCCATGCCAGGGTCCCCTGGCACAGGCTACCTTGGCCAAGGGGCCCTTGGGTTGAGTCATCAATGCCACAATTCCAGTTGGGGGACACCTTGGCTGTGGAGTTTGGCTGGCAGAGTTTGCCCTCCCCAGCTCCTTCCAGGAAGAGACTGGGCACCTGCTCCACTGTGCTCTCAGAAACTGCCCTTTGCCAGCTAAAGTCTATCTATCAGTAGAGCTTGCAAAAGAGCCAGACAAGGATAAAGAGGGAAAGGAAAAAGATAGGAAAGAGAGAGTTGCCTTGATCCTTTGCTTTCAAAGTGGGGCAGTGTCACGAACAGTTCATGGGGTTCTGAACTCACCAGGCTGAATTTGATTCTCTATCCCTCTACTTACCAGCTGGGGGACCTTGGGCATGTCTTTCACTTCTCTGAGCCTCATCTGTGAAATAGGAAGGATAACATCTCCCTCTCAAGGTTACTGGGAGGATTGACTGAGTGGACATATGTTGTCTTCAAGTCCCAAATCCTTCGCGAAGCCTTCTCTGATCTGCCCTATGTGTTCTCTGTGTTTTTGTAACTTTCATTTACTGGAGAGGAGAAATTCCCTGTCTCCTCATTTCCCCCTAAATCCCCATTTCCCCACAATCTAATACAGCCTTCCTTCCTCCATTTACTCAGCAGCTCTTTATTGAGGACTTACTGCATGCCAAGTATGGTGCTAGCACTGGGTATAGAAATCATGGGCTAGTAGGAGGGGCAGATGGGGGTATAAATGAGCAAATGAATGTACAATCATAAGCTTTACTCAGTACCAGGCAGGAGAAGAACAGGTTGCTAAAAGAGAGAAAAACATGGGAGAGCTGTTAGAGAAACTTCTGAGGTGGTGACAGGTAAGCAGACTTGAAGAATGAGAACCAGCTGGCCATGCAAGAACAGGAGGGAAGAACCTTCCAGAGAGAGAGAGAACAGCACACGCAGAAGCTCAAAGGCAGGAAAGAGCTGGGGTAGTTGAGGAAGTGCCAGGAGACCAGTGGGTGGGAGTGTCCCAGGGAAGCGCAGAAAGCCTGAGATGCACATGGGGTCACTTCCTGAATGTCCCTTGTCTCAGCCTATTCCCACTGCTTCAAACCAGGTGCCTCATTAACTTTTTCCAGTTTTATAGTTATTTGCAGAGACAGGGTTTCTGTGGGTACATCACAGCTAGACACCCTTAGGGTTGTTTGTGAAGAATAAATGGAATACTGTATGTAAACGGTGTAGAACAGCTCCTGGCACATAGTCAGTGCTCAATAAGAAATAAGTGTCTTGAAAGAATACGTGTGAAAATAATGAGGTATGTAGAGCTTTATGCCAACACCCACTGTGAACTGTAACTTTGTGACTTAAAAAAGAAAAGAAGCTTTGGGTTTAAATTTATCCTCCCCTCCACAATCAAGACAAACAAAATTGGAGTAGAATCCATCGCCTCATCTGGGAAACCTGGGATGTACCCACCCCAGGTACATCAGGGTCCCTGTGCCACATGCCTGGTATCCTGCACTGGCCTCTGTCACAACATCAGTCACCATCTATTGAATTGTCTGCCCATGTATCTGTCTTTCCCACAGACTGTGGACTCCTCAATGGCAGGGACTGTGCCGTGATTATCTGTTTAATGCAGCACTTAGGCAACATTTTATTTGACTTCAGATATGTTTAGGGACTAGTCCCAGTTGTCTGCTTACTCTCATTAACTAACCCACCTTTGAGCTGCGAGCATGGTCCTGATGAATCAATCTCGAATAGAATTTATATCATTTTAAAAAGCATAGTGTCTTTGTAATTTTCCTAAAGTAGGGACTGGTTTACTGGATGTCCTGCCCCCACGGGTTTCTCAGACCTACGTTTCACATGAAGAACAGACAGGGATGTTGCACCGGAGGCTTGTGTTATTCACTGCTGGGGAGAATGCCAAAAGTAATAACATTAGGACCACAGATCCCAAACCATGCACCCGATACCCTAGGACAGCAGAGTGTATTTTAAATTTTCAGAGGAAAACAGCAGTTCTCGGCATCTGTCAGACATCATGCAAATTACTAGCCAAAGTGGTTCACAGTTTCAACATTAGATCACAACATGTTCCTTTCAATGATGTCACATCTTTGCAAAACTGAGGTTTTGGTGGTGGTTATGCTAAAAAGCAAGTACTATATGAAAATCAGTGTGGAACAGGAAATGTGGGTGAAGGGTCTGATTTGATTCTAAGGTTCGGGAATTTGTGCAGTGCCCAGCAAGCACACATATCCCATTAGTAAGTAATTGTAGTTTTTTAAGAATGAAATAAAAATATGTTGTGCTTCATTTTTTTTTTCAGTTACTAAGTTGTTAGGACATAAATATTTATTAAGCTGTTTAGCTCTAACTACTTAACAAATTAAGCCGTTTGGTACTTCTTTTGGCCTTGGAATGTTGTGAAATAATTGCTGAGATGAGTGTCGTAAATCCAGAATGTTTGGGAAATTCTGCATTAGGTCATTTGCAATTCCCACTTCCCTCTTTTAAGCTTTTGATGCTGAGCTCAGGAATTGATTCAGAGCTAAACTCTATGAGCCTGGCCTGATGTTATTGATATAAGCACAGAATCTATACTTAGACCTGCCTTGAAAGTCTAGGAGTTGCAAGACTGGGAAAATTTTACTGGGAGGTAAAACAGAGATTTAGCCCATCTCTTCACTACATTTTACTAGTTTCTTAATAAGTGTATACCACTTTGGAATGAGCTGGATGCACGCCTTCCTGTTATAAAAACAGAAAAGCAAGCATCCATTTGTGTGCCAGGGTTATGGTTTTACTATCTCGAACTAGGAGTGGCCTGAATATCCAGCTGGCTCAGCCAGCTAATTATTGCCAGAAAGAGAGACCACAGAGTAAGTACTCTGAAGCTACAGTTATTATTTTGGGTAGATCTCCTCCTAGCTTTTAGCTTATTCGTAAATAACCTGATTCAGTACATTGCCTCATGTAGTTATCTTTGAAAAAAACAAATGTGTCTCTGCCATCACACCAGATGGAGCATGCTCCAAACTGAGCTTTCTACAGAACCCTGATGGAGATGAATTTGGCTGGGGTGAGCTGCTGGTCACACTCGCCTGAAATGTTTTCTAGGCTATTGAAATAGGCCAGTGAACTTCAGTTGCTTGTGTGTCTCTGTATCAAGGTTGATTCCAAACCATTTTCTTAGGAAGGATCTTTGCCCAATTCTCACTGTTCACCTCTAAGGGGAGGTAGGTTTGCCCCTTTTCAAGCATAAATCCCTATTAGTCCTCAGCTTCCACAAAAATACATCAAGGCTCGGTATTCAGTTAACATCTGTGAGTCTCTTCTCAACAGGCAGCGTCAGCCCCAGGGCCATTGCACCTCCTTTCTCCTCTGCCTGGATTCTCTTCACCCAGATATTCCCATTGACTGACCCCTTCATTCATTCTTTCAGTAAATATTTACTGAGAATCTACTGTTTGCCCAGCACTATGCTGGGTGTTAAGGGTATAAAAGGGAATGATAATAGTAGTTAACATTTACTGAATGCCTATAATGAACCATGAGCTCTTCTAAACCTTTTACACATATCTCATTTAATGCTCAACAAAAATTCAAGTCATGCATATTTGATGTGGAGTAATTTCTTTACATTAACAAGTTACCCACATTTTGCTGACAAAGAAAGAGACACAGAGAGGCTAAGTAACATCCCAAGGTCACACAGCTAGTAAGTGATGGAGCTGGGATTTGAGCTTGCATTCTTCAGCACTCTGTTATATTGTCTCCCTAGCAAGACACAGGAGGCCCTGGTTTTATTTGGCTTACATTTTAGTGTAGGAGAGAGATAATAAACACATTAGCAGATAAGTCATTTCAGATAGTCAAAGATGGTAAGAAAAAAATAATAATAACTAGATACTACCCAGAGTGAGCAGGAAGGAGTAACTACTTGATATCAGGTAGTTGGAAAAGCCTCTGAGGGGTCCTCTGGGCTGAGACCTGAAGAAACAAGCCATGGGAAAGTATTCAGGAAAAGTACTCCAAGCAGAGAGAATAGCAGTACAAAGGCAGTGAAGCGGGGACAAGTTCAGCTGAGTGCAAAAGAGAGATGACCAGGAACCAGATCATAGAAACTTTTCAACCTGCACTGCACACAGTTGCCTTGGGAGCTTCCAAAAATAATAATGTCTTGGCCCACACCCAGGGATTCTGAGGAAATTAGTCTGAGGTTTGGCTTGGGCAAGAGGAATTGCAAAAGGATATGATTGCAGTAGTCCAATGAGGGATGATGGTGGCTTCGACCAGGGTGGTGGCAGTGCAGGTGGCAGCATCTCTACTTCAGCCAGAAATTCATGCTCTCTCCACACAGCCCACCTGTGGTCCACAGGAAGCCACTCACATCCTTAGCCTGGATAAACCAAAGGCAGGATGCTCACCTGCAAATGGCCTGGGAAGGATTCAGCACCAGGCACGTATCAGTCTTGCTGGGCGTCCCACTGAAGCTCCTACCACATGTAGAACAAGGGAGGAGTGGTAGGCTGGCATAATTTTTTCCTAAGAAAGCACCATCTCAAAACCTCTGATCTCCAGCAACCCAACCTTGTTATATCAGTGGGTGAGTCTACCAGTTCTTGGCCATGGTGGTCTCTGTCACAGCTTTGTCTTCTCATTTTAGCGCTTGCTGAGATGGTGCATTCATCAGGGTTGTCCAAAGAAACAGAAGCAATAGGAAATGTATATATAGAGAGAAAAAGATCTATCTTAAAGAATTGGCTCAAGGGATTAATTAGCCCTTCTAAAGTACAATTCAGTAGCTTTTTAGTGTATTCAGAAGGAGGAACCATCACCACTATATAATTCCAAGACGTTTTCATCACCCCACACCCATTCACAGTCACTTCCCAGGCCCCCTTCCCCTCAGTTCCTGGCAACCACTCATCTACTTTCTGTCTCTGTGGATCACCAGCTTATTCTAAAGCAGATCCCAGAAATCACATCATTTCATCTGTAAATAGTTCAGCATGAATTTCTAATATATAAGGACTTCTTTTTTAACATAGTCAATTACCATTATTACACCTAAAAACTTAGTAATAACTCATTAATTAATACATAGTCAGTATTCAATAGTCCGCTGTTAATTGATTTTCTCTTCATTGTATTCAAATAAAGCCTTCATATTTCACATGGTTGGTATGACAGAAGTCTTCTTTGATCTGTAACAGTTCCCTTCCTTCTGTTATATTTTTCTCATCACTTTATTGTTGGAAGGAAAGTTTATCTTCCAGTAGAATTTTCTGCCTTCTGAATTTGGCTGATTAGTGTTCCACCATTGTCTGCATTTCTTATAACTGGTGGTTGGAAATAGAGACTTGATCTGATTCAAGTTCTGGGTTTTGGCAAAAATACTTCATAGGTGGTAGTGGGTGTTTCTCTTTGCATAGCTGTAGACAAGATCACATCTGACTGTCTCTCTTTTAGGATTTAAGACTGATCTGTGAGTTGAGGTGTTGTCTGCCTGATCTACATATTAGGAAGTTCTCCATCAGTCTTTCCCAGTGGTCTTGGCATTGATCACTGTTGCCTAGATATATTGTTGCATTAAGTTAATTGTTGCAGAAGGATGGCATTCTAATTCTCCTACTCCTTCTGTATTAGCTGGAATTTATCTAAAAAGAAGAACCTTTCCTCATCAATTTGGATGATTATACAGGAGATAGATTTGGTGCCAGATGAATAATTGCATAAATAAGTGTAAAAAAAAAAGGTGTTGATTAATGGTTCAATGTCAGCAAAGAATCTCAACAATTATCCGATTAAAGATAAACAACTTTGGCTGAGCACTTACTAGGTACCAGGTGCTATGCTAGGTAGGTCCTTAGACATTCATTGTAATTTCATTTAAAAATCATAATAATCCTGCAAGATAGTTGTTATAGTCACATTTAGAAGTAAGGAAACTAAAGCTCAGAGAAGTAACTTAGATAAGGTCAAAGAGCTGGATTGGGTATAGGAAGAGTTCACCAAAGTCTTGAATGACATAGAGCTGAGAGGGAGAGTTAACAGGTTAGATGACAGAATCAATACTGGATTCCAGTCAAGACTGGAAAAGATAAACACAAAGTCCTGCTCTGGTATTAAAACCACTCAAATCCAAGCTTGGAGAGATCAGGATCTTGTGTTTAAAAATGATCTAGAGATATTGGCTTAGAACAGGTTCCACATGGACCTTAGAAAAGCTAATATTTTATTTAGCTGCATTAATAGGAGCAAGATAATTAATAGGCACGAAGCTCCATTTGGATAAGAGTCATGAATCTTGTTCCCTAAATGCATCCCAGCCCCCAGCGTAGTATCTGGGAAAATGATCAGTAATTCTCTGAATATAATGGGCACTCGATATATATCTATAAATATTTAGATGTATTTATTCAATCATTCAGCTAATTTACTGAGTGCCTGTTGCTCCCTGCTGTTATAGGTGCTTGAAATACAGCAGTGCTCTTGCAGAGCTTATATCCTAGTGGAATGGTAGGGAAGAAAGACAACAAACAAATAAATAGATAATGAAATGATGTTAGGAGTGCTATGGAGAAAAATTGAATGGAGTAAGATAGATGAGGGGTTCTGGGTGGGAGGAGTAACCTCACATGCGGTGGTCAGGGACGACAGCTCTGAGAAGGTGAGGCTGGAGCAGAGGCGTGAATGAAGTAAGACTGTGAGCCATGCAAGCAAGGAGTAGCAAGTACAAAGGCTCCGAGGCAGGATTAAGCCAGGTGTATTCCAGATAAAGTGAGGTGACATCTTATCCAGTCTCAGTTGGTAGGACCACATCTGAACTATGTGTATAATTCTGGACACCACATGGTTTAACAGCATATCAAAGGGGAGCATTTCAAGGTAGTAGAGGATCTGGAACCAGCTCACACTGGGATGTATAAAGAAGAGAGGGACGAGGGACTTAGACACACCTGGGCGGCCCTCTTCCAGTGGATGAAAAGCAGACACAAGGCAGAGGGCCAAGACTTACTCTGCATGATCAATAATTGGGGCCATTTGTTCACTCTTGGTCAAATGTACAGTAGAACAAGCTCCCTAAGATGAAATGAGTGGCCTTGCCTAGTAGTGAGCATCCTGTTCAAGCAAATAGTGCATAGTCTGCTGAGGCTGTAGAAGATGGTTTTCCCATCCCAGACTGGGATTTGGAATAGGACACCTATGAGGTGAATTTAGAATCATCTCCTGACTCCTCTCCCCAGTTTCTCTCCCTCTGTTCCCACTTTCTCTGCTTGCTCACCCTGCAGATGGAGCACATGTGTGCACACATATACACTCACACACTCATATGAGAAAGGAAAGCAGTTCAAAAAGCAGGAGACTAGGAAAGTGTGCAAAACTGAATGAGGAGACAGTGAGGAAGAAGAGGTAGGAGAGACAGGGAGGCAGGGATGAAGACAAAATGGAAAGAAAGCAGGAGGAAGGAGATGGGCCCTGAGAAGGGATCAGGGGAAATGAAGGGAGAGAAAGAAGTGAAAGGGAGAGACTGGAAAAAGACAGAAGTAAGAGGTGACAAAGGGAAAATGCAGAGGGAAAGAGACAAAGAGGAGACAGAAGACATTAAAAGTAAAAGGAAAAAGATGAGAGAAGGCAGTGGATGTGGGAGAGAGGAAGGACGAGAGAGAGGAGGAGGAGAGGAAGAAAAGTCAAGGAAGGCGGAGAAAGGAGGAAAGAAGGAGAGATAGGGAAGAGGAGAGAGGGAGGTGAGATGAAAGTGAGTCTCGAGTCAGGGAGGCCACGGGGACCTCAGCACAGGTCCCCAAAGCAGCAAATGGGTAATCTTGAATCACAGCTCACTTAGGGCTTCCTGTTTTCAGCTTGTCTCTGTGAACACTTACAGGGATTTCCAGCTAGGTGAAATAAAGCGAGGTGCCACGACTCCTGCCCTGGGCCAGCAGCCATCCCCCATCCCCAGTGACTGCCAGTCCTTAATACCTTCTCACCCCACCTACTTTTGTGGCCTGAGCACCAGCCCAGAATCCCCTCCAGCCCTGACTCACCAGGCCACCTGCTCCCTTCTCCTGGGTCCCTGACTTCATCAGGTTCTCAAGGTTCATGATGGAAGCTGTAAACCTCTTGTATCATGCACTAACCTCTTGCGCCACTGGAGCTACAATAGGAAGCTGTAAGTGTGGAATCCAGCCTGAGCATTTACAGAAAAATTCACCTTATAAAACACATTTCCTTGAAACACATTTTCTTTGCCTTTTCCCAAGCTCCCTTATTTTTTCTTCCATCTCTCTGCCCCTTTCCAATTTACAAGCAGATCTCTATCCAGCCTTCTTAAAATCAATCCAGCAAACGTGTTTGGAGCATCTGCAATATGTCAGGCACCCGTGTTACAACTGGGAATAAGACACATTTTCTGTCCTCAAGAAGCTCACAGCCTAGCGGGGAGATAGACATGGGTGGAGCCAGAGGTTAAGCCAGGTTTTATGGGACTTGGACATCATACAACTTGAGAGTAAAATTACTAGCCTATGTATGAGAAACCTGGGTCACATGCTCAGTCCTGGAGAGGGCAGGATGAGCGCCCCCCACCCCCAAACCACCTGACAAAGTAGGAAAGAAGGGCTCACAAAGGGAGATGAGACCAGCACTAATTAATTAATTAATTAATTAATTAAACCCATACATCTATACGTTCTCTTGTTGCTTCCTTTTGTCTCTCCTGTGAATAAATGAATATATGCATGATTCATTTAACAAATATTTACTTAGGAATAAGGTTCAGCTGCTATAACAAAGACCTGAGGTGCTTAAATAAGCTAAGACTTTCCCTGTCACATAACAGGCTCCTTCCATCCTGTTGATCATCCTGTTCTGGAGTGTTGCCCTTCAGACACAAGGTTTACAGTGATGCCCACTCAAGCCAGCAGGACGGGAAAGGAGGCAGTGAAAAGCACCTCCCCACCCACTTCCCTTTAACGGCAAATCTGGAAGTTCTGCTCACATCCCATTGTCCAAAACATGATTACACGATCATGATCACGTGACCACACACAGGTGCCAGGGAGATGGGGAAGTGTAGTATTTATTCTGGGTAGGCATGCACCCCTAGATCAAAGCATTTCATGGCTACAGAAGAGAGTGGATGTTGTACACAGCCAGGTCTCTGAGACAGCCTGCAGTGTATGCTGTTCTGTCTAGGAAACTAAGGTGCAAAAGTAGTTCTGGTCCTTTTCACATCCACCCAGTGACAAAACTAAATTAGACAAGCTGTCCCCACAAGCTCTCACCCACATTGTTTCATTTCGGTCAGTCTAACTCTCTCTATGGGTCCCAAATGTTGGCTGAGAATACAACACTGTGATCACCCAAGGGGAAACTGGAGGAAGAGGAGGCAACAGAGACTGTGAAGAAGTTGCCAGGAAAAAAAAAGAAGAGAACCAGAGGAGAATAGTGGGGTGAAAACCAAATTTCGAAAAGTTCAGTGACTTCAGACACTACAGAGGACCAAAACAAGATGAGGACCAAAGGGAACTCTACTGGATTTATCAGTGAGGAGGTCAAAGATGACCTTTATCAAATCAGTTTCATTAGAATGGTGGGGAGTGAAATCCAGAGAGTGGGTTTAGGAGTGAGTGGGAAATGAGGATGTAGAGACAGAGAGAGCAGTGGGTAACTGAGGTATTGAAAAGCAGGAACAGTTTGAGATTAGTGGATTCATTGATCATGTTGATCCAAAGGATAATCAGTGAAGAGCAAGAGACTAAAAATATATGGCAGAAATACCGTTTGGCTGCTTTAACAAAGACCACAATAACAGTGGCTTAAACAAGATTAGGATTTACTTCTCTCTGACATGAGAATCTGAGAGCATACACAGTCAAGGCTGATCAGTGACTCCATGGTGTTGGGAGTCCAGCTTCCTTCCACCTTAATAGTCAGCCATCCTCAACCTGCAGCTTCCATCTTGTGGTCCAAGAAGGCTGCTGCAACTCCCACCATCATGTACACATCCCAGCCAGGTAGAAGAAAGAGGAAAAGGGAAGATTCCCTTTATCTTAAAGTCACCACCCAGAAGTTGCTCACATAATGTCTCTTCATCTTTTTATTGGCTAGACTTGGAGACTTGGCTACATCTATCTGTAAGGGAGACTGGGACAAAGTAATCTTTAGCTGAGAGACCAGATGATGAGATAAAACTTAAGGGTCCTATTACTGAGGAAGGAGGGAACAAGCAGTCATAGCCTTAGAGGACCTAGAAGAAAGGATAGGGTCAGCCTCCAGTGGGAGGAGGCACCCTGCCACTGAAACTGGGATGCACAGGGAGTCAAGAAGAGAGGTTTTCCAAGCCTCCCTCCCCATCATTGTTTACAATCTACTGGGTGGAATAGCAGACATGCACTTGTAGATACCCTGAGATGGTTCAAAGAACAGCTGTACTTTTGGAATGCTGAGTTTCATTCCCAGCTTTGTGTTTAGCTACTTTATAGCCTTAGACAAGTAAGAAATCTTAGTTTCTGCATCTGTTACATGCTCATAATCATGCCCACCGTGTCTGCCTCATAATTCTGTTTCAGGTACCAAAGGAAAGCTGTGAAGATGCTTTGTAAGTTGTGAAGATGTGGCAGATGTGGATGGGCATCATCATGGAGGGATGGTGTAGTCAGGGCACTGCTGAGACTGAAGAGCAGGCAGGAAAGGGATAGAAGAGGTTGTAAGGACAGGACTGCCTCCCAAACAGGCTGCTCAGCACCCACCCAGGCCCCCAGGGGATCTGGCCCCTGCTCACTGCTGGCCTAGCATCAGAACCCCTCTGCCTTCCGGGTGAGGGTGACAGGGGAGGGGGCACCCGCCCAGCTGTCCACAGGCGCTGGGAATCAGCCTCTGTTATGTCTTGAGATCACTATCACGGAGCCTTGGACTCGTCCCCTGCACTTGGCCTTGGAAGCTCTCCTGAGACCTCTCCCTGACCCCAGGGCACCACCCCATGTTCCTGGCCTCTGCCCAGTAAACAGTGTGAGTGAGTTTCTCCCCCAGGCCTTGGTCTAGCAGAGCTGGCCGTGTCCAGTGCATACACACTCCCACACACACATACACACACTCACTGCACACACAAAAACACCACTCATCACACACATCACATGTGCAAACACACGACATACATAAACCACAAACCATACCTTCCACACACCCCAATCTTCCAAAAACTTCACACACGCAGTGCATGTGCACACACCTTGCACATGCACACCACATGTACAAACACACATACACGCTCTCTTCTTTCTAACTGGTCTCTCTCTACCCCATATCACACCCTTCCATCCAGCCCTCTATCCAACGGCTTAAGTGATTTTTCTAAAACACAAATTAGGCGACTTTCTTGTTTAAGCTCTTCTCCTTCAAGTGGCTTTCCAGAGCCTTCAGGCTAGCATCCTAGCCCCTACCAAAGCTGCTGAGGCCCTCCATATCTATTCCATGAAGACTCCCTTCAGGCATCCCACTCCTGCCACGTTGGCCAGTCTGAATGACTAGACCACCCCCCCACACACCGGTTCCTCCTGCCTCTGCATTGTCCAGCCTCCATGCTCTCCACAGAGTGCACCTACTCTGTAGTCCATCTGAGAATCACATTTATTTTTCCAAACCCTGTTCCAAGATCACCCCTTCTATAAAGATTCCCTTGACTCCCCCAAGTGGAATGCTGCCTTTCTCTTCCACAGGAAGTAGTGGAGTGAATTGTTTCCTATTTGCCAGGCATCTGATCTTCTCAAGGTCATTATATGTGCAGTTCTGGGTCCCAGCACTGGGTAGGTGCTTAGTGAACGCTGGGTGGGTGATACTTACACCCTCATCCTCCCACACAGATCAAAGTAGAAAACCAGCATGACTACCAGGACATCACAAGCATGGTGGCTATGGCCAAAACCTATGCTACCACCGAGGCCTTCATCGACTCCAAGTACGACATTCGCATCCAGAAAATTGGATCCAACTACAAGGCATACATGTGAGTCCCTGGGCAAGGGCTGGGGAGCTGGGGGGAATGGTAGGAGCAGAGTGTGAGAGGGACAGAGAGTATAGATACATGTCCAGCAGGGCAGTGATCCTGTAGGGACATCATTATTCTCCCTTTCTGTCTCCTTTACTGCCCTTCTTCTCTGGTCAGTACAACTGAAGGCTGATGTTCCATCATAGTTTATCCCAGCATAGAAATCCTTCTAACCAAATGAGGGCTGTTTCCTCCCAGAGAGAGAAAGACTCTTGGCATGTTTGCAAGTATATACGGGATGTATGTCATAGGAGGCAAACGTGGAAGAGAGACTTAGGGACAAATCAAGGAGGGCCTTGAAGCCTTGCTAAGGGTTTTGGATTTCCTTCTCTTTCCTTCCGAGCAAAGAAGTGGCATTATCTGACCTGTATTTATTATTTAAAAAAAAAAAAAAGGATGGCTCTGGTGCCATGGGCTGCAAAAGGGTTTCTCTGGGACAAATAAGATCAGGTAGGAGATTATATCAGCTTTCTTTGGCTGCAAGCAGTAGAAACCACATCTAATTTGGTGGAGTTTTTCAAGGGAATTTATTGGAAACCTACATATGATTAGAAACTTAAAAAAAAAAACTAACTAACAAAAACCCAAACTACCAATTTCAGAAATATTAGGATCCAGGGAAGCCCCAAGAATCTGGATAGCTAGAAGTAATAGACAATCATCGTGGCATCCCATCAGGAAGTCAATCTGCCCTAATCATTTTCATGGCTTAACTCAAGATTGTGATTTCATGGAAACAGTATGGATTAGTCCCACTGTGGTCACATATTTATTGGTTAGAGGAAGGCGGACAACCAGTAGGAAGAGGCCCACCAAGGTGGCATGCAATATGGGCAGGGTCATTATCCAGTGGACATAGAAATTCTGTGACTAGAATAAAAGGAATGAATGCCACAAAATCCAAAATGCATTCATCCCAGGGGTGGGTCAGGCAAAGGATGACTAACACTAGAGGTATGGTTCAAAGGATGAGTAGGAGTTCTTGACTAGGTGAAGGGCTCAGTCTTCAGAGAAGTATTATTTGCTCCAAGTCTTCTCTGTCTCACTTTGGAATGTTATTGTTTCCACTGAAATGATGAGACCCCAGAGAGGCAACCAGTGCTCGGTTTCCAAGCATACAGAGCACTGATTGCATGGCTCCGTCTCTGAGGACTGCCACAGCTAGCTCTGGAAAGTCTCTCTGTGTGCTTCTGTGTGATGGAGCTGTGCTTTAGGTCAGGGCAAGCAAACCACAGCCCACAGGCCAAATCCAGCTGCCACCTGTTTCTGTAAGTAAGGTTTTATTGATCACAGCCATACATATTCATATCTGTATTATCTAGGGTTGCTCTTACACTACCTGGATTGGCTGGATGAGGGGTCAGCAAACATTTTCCTATGAAGGGCCAGATGGTAATTTTAGGCTTTATAGGCCACACAGTCTCTGTTGCAACCACTCCACTCTGCCATTACCTGGGAAACTGCAGAAGATGCAGCCACTTGACCTCTAAGGAAATATGCCAGGAAAGGGATGGAGCCAAGAAATACTTCTGGTCTGTCTTGCCAATTGCTCTCTTCCAACTCACAAGCCAGGGCAGACCTGTCACTGCTCTCAGATGCCCTCTGGGTGATAAGATCACCTCACCGTCAACCCCAGCCCCTCTGAATTGGAGAACATTTCAGTACATGGTCCAGTGCATTCCTGAGGCCTCCACCATCCGTCATGATATCATTTCCCTCCTCCCCTCATTGTTAGCGTTTCCACTTGACATTGACGACACCTTGTCCCAGTTTTTCTTCTTGAAGATTACCTCATTGCCACATTCTTTATGCTAAGCCTTTCTGCCCCGACAGCTCCAATTTGTCATTAGTTATGACATTTCCTGGACCCTGGGTTGGCTGATGTCCGAGGGAGGGGGTTTGTGTCAGACCTCAGTGTAAAATGCCCTCTCCGCCCCTGACCATTCAGCGTCTTTTCTGGCCCACTTCCTGCCCTGCACTCGGGCCTTTGTGCTTGTTGCTACTGGGTGTCATTGTTTCTAAGTTCTCTCAGCAGACAGAGCTAGGAAATATGTGTGTATCTCAACTCGTGTACACACGCATGTCTGTAATTATTTCTATATATATCCATCTTTAGCTAAAGCTAAACGGAGTTTATATTGATGTCTCAGACTTTCATCTAGTACTGCATGATTCATCTTAGCCTTCCCAGATTGCTTATCTGTGACTTCCCACTCCAACAGAGGAAAACCTAGCTCCCACCATCCCCCTTCCATTTACGTCTTTGTTTAATCCCAGTATATGTGTACAGTTCCAGAACTGTTAAGCCATAGCCCCATGAGAAACAGCTTCACCAAGTACAGTACAGGACTTTTCTACAGTTCCTTTTGTACTCACTCATACCATTTTCACTAATTTCCAGAGTTACTTAGGTCAGCACTTTTCCATTCATCCCATCCCTCTTCAACATCATGCATTTGTCATAAAGGTAAAGTCTTTTGTTCCAGTCTGCATTCCATCCTACATTCCAGCAGCTGCATCACATTTGGGCCAACTGACTCCTTCAAATCTGTGATGGGCTCTGCTGTGGAGAGTCATGGTTAAGAGCATGGAGTTTCTCAGATATGGTTTGGTGGCTTCTGCCGTTAGGTGGGAATGATAATAATAATGTCCATCTCATTAAGTTTTGTGAGGCTGAAATAAGCCAGTGCTTAAAAAGCTTTTAGACCCATGCCTTGAGCATAGAAAGCACTATCATTATCTTCTTGGAAGATCAATCTGACTTGTGTTCCTGCTGCCTTTGGCATTAGAAGGCTTTCATTTCTCACTTACTGAAAAATAATAGTAGCACCCATTGTACTAAGAGATTTCTGGGAATCTTTCCTTTAATCCACACAGTACACTATAAGCATGGTACTATAATTATTCCCATTTACCAATGAGAAAATAAGGACTCAGAGATGTTGTCCATGGTTATATATCTAGAAAATGCTGAAACCAAGATTCAAATTCACATCCGTCTGACTCAAGTCAGTTCTTAACCTTCCCTTGTCACCATACAGATCCCACTCTACCAAATCCTACTCATCCTCCCAGGCACATCTCATCTACTGCCATCTGCGGTCACATTAAGTGACTGGTTTCTCCTTCGCTTCCCTGGAGTGCTTCATGCCTCGTGTGTACTGCTAACCCTACCATGCCTATACTCTGGTTTTAGGATCGTCTACCCTTCAAGATAGTGGGCAGCCAGAGGAGGGGCCATCACTGCACACTCAGACTAGTCCAGTACCCAGGACATGGGGTGGCCCAGGGATTGTTTGCCAAATTGAATTGAATTGAATTGCATTGCATTGAGCTGAACTAAACTGAACTGAACTGAACTGATATGAATCTTATCAGTGTCACTGCAATCCTTAGTCATTAGGACTCCTCCACCATCTATTCTCAGTTTCTGCTGTCCTCAGATACATTTTTTTTCTCTTTTAGAAAGACATTTTTATAGCAATTCCTCTCCTGGTTCACCCTTCAACCACGTGCCTTTCCTTGGTCATGAAACAAATCATTTTACCTCTGCCACTTTGTTTAAATCCATTCAGCGTTTGCTGAATCCATTAGAGATAGTTTGTCTGGGTTTCTCTTCAGCATACACAGTCCCTTACCCAGTAGGTAATTAGTGGGTACCTACTACATGCCAGGGACCACTGGATACGAGAGTTATAGAGGATGAGTCAAATATGTTCCCTCCCCTCAGAGAAGACAGCAGACTAAAACAGTCATTACAAGTAAGATAAGCATTATTAAACATTGGTATGGGGTGTAGTGGAGGAGGGTCTGTTCTTATTGGGGAAGGTGTGCTGTCAGAAGTCACATTTCAGATGAAACTTGAAGGATGAGCAGGACTTAGGGAGGCAAAGATGGAGGTGAAGACTGGACCAGGCAAAGGGAAGAAGGTGAATGGAGGCCTAAACACAGGAAAGTGCCATAGGCATTGGAGCACCTGAAAGGAGGTCAGTTATTCCTGGAGCAGAAAAGGCAAGGGCTCTTCACCTTGGAAAATAATCACTTCTCTCCATGGATCATTTTGCCTACTGTATGAGACTCTCAAAAACAAAATTCCAGAGTCACCAGGAGCTCTACTATCCTAGTTCTTCAGAAAAACAGAAGGCCAGAGGGAAGGGTATAGCTCAAGCAGTAGAGTGCATGCTCAGCACCCAGGAGGTCCTGGGTTCAATTCCTGGTACCACCACAAAGCAGAAATCAATGAAGAAACCTTATTATCTCCCACTCAGAAAAAAACAGAAGGCCAAAGTTTGAAGGATTTAATCTGATGGTGTAGGCATTTTTTTATTTAATTTTTAGATTTTAAACGTGCCAAAGAAAAAGATACTTATGATCCAACAAGTAAGGCAATCAACATAAAGGGAAATAAAAACAAAAAAAATCTGAGGACAGAATGTGTACCTAAGAATACATGTCATAATGTAAGCCAGATATGTGAATCAGAGCCTCCTAACAGCCAACACAAAAAATGAAAGCATATCAGTGACAAGCATCCCTAATGTCCTCACTGTGTTTCTTGTTCTGATACAGGAGAACCTCCATCTCTGGAAACTGGAAGGCCAACACAGGCTCTGCCATGCTGGAGCAGGTGGCCATGACAGAGAGGTAAGAGACAAAGGATGTGTTTAGGGAGATGCACCAGCCATAATGGGAAGTGGATAGGGATACAACAAGGACCCTGTAAGTAATGCCATCTCACCCTCTGGCCAGTGTCTTACCGCCAACAGAGCATGTTCCTAGGCATGATCCCCTTTACTTCCCGTAACAGTCTGCAAGGAAGGTTTTATAATAACCCCATTTTACAGATGGGGAAGAAAGTTCAGAGAGGGAAGTTGACTTGTCCAGGGTCACAGAACTGATCAATGACAGAGCTGAGAACAGAACCCTGATATCTTGACTCCAAGTCCAGGGGTCTTTCTGGACCTGCCTAGCTGCTGGAAGAGAGCAGGAAGTCCTCACCAGTCTCTTTCTGCTCTGACAGCTGCATGGAAGCATCCTTGTAAGGGCACCAGGGCTACTGGGGTGTCTACTCCTCTCAGACTTATTCCTGTCTCAATACGAGGAGGGAGAGGTGGATTTCCTATGAATCATGAATATGGCAGGGATGCAGTCTGGCTGAAGGGCCCCCAGGTCTTCCTTCCTTTAAACAAGAAGGGCTAGTCACCTGCTCTGGGCCAGCAGCACACAGACATCCTTTCCTGCGTGCCCAGTGACCTTGCATGCAAGCATTCAATGACTGTGGACAAAGTGTGGGCTTTGGGGTCAGAAAGTTCTGTTCAGTGAACATGTATTGAGTGCCTACTGCATGCCATGTTGTGCTGAGCACTAAAGAGGCCGAGATGAAAAGATCTAATCCTTCCCTTTAAGAACTCTGTGTCAGTTGCAAGTTTCAGAACACAAATCATATTGGTTTGAGCCAAGGAGGGGATTTATTGGCTTGTGGCAATGAAAACTCCAGAGATAAAGCTCCAGGTAGGACTTTAAAACTTATTCTACCCACTTCAGTTTAGCTTGCTTCTGTGTTGACTTCATTCCGGTCAGCTCCAGGCTTACATCCTGATCGTGTCAAGTCCAGCAGAAAGAGACTTCTTTCCCAACCAATTCAATAAAGCCTGGACTTGAGTTTCTTATTCACTGATTGGCCTGGCTTAGGTCACATGACCATCCCTGGACCAATCACTGTGACCCAGAAAGCTGCAGTGCTGCAATTAGGTAGGCCTATGCCATGTCTCTTCCCCTAGAGATTGGATTGGGCCCACCCTGCTATAGCAACAATGACTGAGTGAGACTTAGGGGAAGGATATAACATGGTCACTGTCCTCATGGAATTTCTGGTTCTGGGCTCTAAGCTTGAGGAAGCAGCATGACTGAAAGTGAGTGGTCCTGCCCCTTCCAAGCTGTGTTACACAGGGTAAGTTAACTACCCATTCTGAACTTCTTTAACTTCTTTTAATTAGAGGTAATATACCAGAGTCAGAGGGCTGAATGAGAGAGGGATGTTCAGTACCTAACCCAGTGCTGGCCCATGGCAGGGAGGGGCATTGTCAATGTTGGCTTCCTTCCCTTCCTGTCAATCCCAGGTGGCACTTCAATCTGGATACCCACCTATGCTAACAAGACTCAGGGGAGTTGTGCTTATTACCTGGCACAACTGAATTACCTGGTCTGGGCAGTCATAACCTTCCCCTAGCGGGCATTCATGGGACAGTCATGGCCCTTTTCTTCATAGCCTTTCCAGAACGTGAGCCCGGCCTTCCCCAGTGTCTCACAAGCTGCTCACAGATGTCTGCAGCAGGTCACTATCTCTCTGGCTCTGTTCAACCCCAGGCCACCTAGGCCATCTCTGCAGGAGCCTACCATGGGAGTGGGTCTGCTCAGGCCTGGAATTCACTTTCCCTTCTGCAAATTCATGGGCAGTACCCTCAGTGCCTCAAGGGGCATTAGCGGATAAGTTCTGAGAACACTTCAGCGATGATCTCTCCTCATTCCAGGCCTTATGGCTCAGAGACACAAATAGATCTCAGAGCAGGCGTGCCCCATGTGACCCTGGAGAGTGGGGAGAGAAGCAAGAACTTTGACACAAAGTCCCCTGTGACTCAAAATCCAGCCACCACGAGGGAAGCCAAGTGCAAGGCCGGGAAGACCTCTCCAGATACAATCATCCCCTTGTTGCAGGGTCAAAGTCCAGCACTGAGATCTTCTGCAAAGCAAACGGGCCTTGCAGCCATCAAGTGGCTGGAAAGAGAACAAAAGCAGTGGGTCCAGAGGGCCAGGCCCCCAGGGCCAGACGGGAGCAGCCTGCCAGGCTCCCTTGCCTGTGCACCCCAGGCAGGGGGAGAAAGCACCCATTGTCCCTGCAGGCTGGGATTGGGAGGGCGGCCTGGAAGGGATTTCTGGGGCCCTTCAAGCATCTTTCTCAAGGGAAAAGGACTTCAGGGGCAGCTTGGTGTCTGGGGTGGCTCCAGATGGGGTCAGAGCAAGCTCCCCAATACTGTGGAGCCAGCAAAGTCCTAGTGGGGTGGGGTCAGATCTCAGATCTCTCCCAACTCTCATTCCTTCTCCCCCTCATCCTTCCTCTCTCCTGCCCTCCTGGCACTCTTTCTAGTCTCTCTCCCTCTCTCTGTCTCTCTCACTGTCCATCTATGTTTCTGCCTCCCTTTTTATCCATTCTGTCTCTCCCACTGCCTCTGTGTCTCTGTCTCTCTCTGTCTTTCTGTCTCTCTTGCTGTGTCTCTGTTTCTTGTCTTACTGTCTCTCTCCATCTCTGAATGAGTACATGTGTGTTTCACTATCTGTCTCATAGCCTGTTTTTCTCTGTGGTCTATCTGTGTCTCTCCATCCCTCTGTCTCTGCCTCTCTCTCCTCCTGCTCCCTCTCCCTGTTCCCTGTCCCACATGCTCACTCTCTGTCTATCCATCCCTGCAGGTATAGGCTATGGGTGGACAGCTGCTCAGAGATGTTTGGTGGCCTGGACATCTGTGCTGTCAAGGCCGTCCACAGCAAAGATGGAAGAGATTACATCATTGAGGTAAGAGATGGTGCAGGCCTGGTCTGGCCCCCACCCCTGGGCAGGCATGCCAGAGGGAATGAGTCCAGGTGTGGCCTCCAGCATGGTCAGCTGTGTCTTTGTCCATGGCCGAGGCACATACAGCCCAGGCCTTGGCGAGCAGCTCCCAGAGGCTCCTTACCCACTGCCCTCACATACGCCTCATCCCCATTCTTGGCTACATCTTCATTCCCAGGGGCTCTGAGCAAGGCCTTGAGAGGTCTGGGTATGAGGTTTGACAGGTTTCTGCAACCCATGGGCCTAACAGTAGGGGAAGAGCATCAGGCCAAGAGTTGGCAAGATTCTGTCCCCTCGGGCCTCTTAAATTTTCTCAGCGTACAAATGTGTAAAGAGGGCACACTTCCCTAGTCACCATGCAGAGATTCCGTTGTCTGTTCATTGAACAAACATGTACTTGGGGGCTCCTGTGGGCTTGGCATGAGGGTGGCTCTGGGGACACAGCCCTGAACAAGACAGACATGGAGTATTCAGGCTAGCAGGGAAGGATGGTAAACAAGTAATGGCAGGGCATTGAACATGAAGAAAGGGAACACAGACGTGCAAGGATGTAAATGGAGGAAATATAATTGTAAGAGAGACAGTCAGAGGGTCTCTGAGTCCCAGAATCTCTTCCACAACCTTCCTGCAGCCCATACCTCTCACAAGCCAAAGAACCCTTTCAGGGTTGTAGCCTAAGGTCTCTGTAGTCCTTCCATTACCTTCCTTTCCTGCCACTCCCCAACACACAACTTCCTCTTCCATGCTTCTCCCAATCCCACAGTCCCCCTCTCCCCTCCACGGCTCCCCGTGTCTCTCCTGGTCCCACAGTCCCCCTCTCCCCTCCATGGCTCCCTATGTCTCTCCTGGTCCCACAATCTCCCTCTCCCCTCCTGACTCCCTTTCCCTGCCCCCCACCACAACTCATGACTCTCCACTGCTTCCCCCTGAAAATGCCCCTCTGGCTTGGAGTTCTCCCTTCTCTCACCAACCTCACATCTCCATGCTCACAGCCCCCCAGAGCCCCTTCCAGCACTCCGTCTCTGTGGCCTTCTCCTCAAACCACAGCAGAGGGATGGTGCTGACACAAGGCCAAGACACGTGAGGGAGAGCCCTGCGGCTGCCCCCTCCCCGGGGTGTGGGCGGCTAATGGGAAGCACATGGCCCGGGTGACCGCAGGAGCCAGCCAGTCCTCCAGCCCCATGTGTCTGCACCACTCCCGGGACCCACAGCGCAGCAGGACCAGATGACTCGTTGGGTGGGAGCCCTGCTCTTCTCCTCCAGCCATGCCAGGAGGGCATTCACACTGGAGCCTAGGAGTGGCCAGCTTAGAGGTGAAACGGGGGGAGTCCAGGGTGGATACAGTCCTGCTACCAACCCTCAAACCCCTCCCCACCAGAAAGGCCAGGTAGTTTCCAAGGATGAGTTGCATCTATATTTGCAGGTTAAGTTCTGCTCTAGAAAACAGCTCACCCCTCTAGCCCAGTGGTCACCGTACTTGAAATCCCCCCAGCAGCCCCTTCTCAGAGGACTTTGAAGGGATCTGGAGCAGAACTACTGGCCTGTACGTGTGCTTCCAAGCCAGAGCCAGGCTGCTTCCTGGAGGGACAAGGCTCCCACCTTCCTGAGGATGTCTGGGAGTTTCAGATCAATGCCTGACACACTGCATCTCCTAAGACCCTTCCTGGCCCTCCTGCCTCTGTTTCTCCTCACCAGGACCACCAGACATGAACTCAGCTTTGGCACACACACAGTCATTCATTCATTCATCCATTCACTATTGAGTCCCTACTCTGGGCACCAGACCCCAAGCCAGGTGATGAGGATAGAGCAGTGGACACTGTAGCAGGCACCCTGCCTCCTAGAGCTTCCATTCAGTGAGAGGATTGGCAATCAGCTGATGAAGGACTCCTGGACTCCCTTCCCTGCCCCTCCTGTGAGTATAGCCCCTTCTCTCTTGCTTTAGCAATATCTCTGACCCCAAGAGCTCCTGCCTCTCTGAGTTTGCTCAACTCTCACTCTTAGGAAACAAAAATTTTACCCGTGGGCCCAGGCTCCCTGCCTCCAGACATTGAGAGGGTCAGGAATGAAAGACCTTTCACATAAAAAAAAAAAAAGTGGGTTTGGACTTTAAAAAACAAGAAAAAAACTTCTCAAAAATGTTCCAGGGGGAAAATGGCTTTTCAGATATTTTTTTCTCTCAGAAACATTGCAGAGTTGTTTCCCTTGTTTTTCAGTTTAGAGTGGGACCAAGGGAGATGGGGAGTTTTTTCACCAGGAAGATAAAAGGTATTTTTCCCCGGTCAGGAAAAGAAAGCAGAAGAGATCCAAAAATACTGATTTTTTTCAGCCACCTCTATGGTGAGAACATAAAATTTGTGGGACATGGTTTGTGAAGCTCCTCACAGTGAAATACTCAGGGGAAAGACCCTTGAACTTGCCCTCCATGGCCTGTCCAGGGAACGACATTGCTCACTGGAAAAATGTTTCCCTGGGGAAACCATAGTGTCCACTTCCTTTGGCTGTGTCCACCATGGGGATTCCAAAATGCTATGACCTCAGTTTCCTTGTGGCGGCTGTTTTCCACTGCAGGGAATGTAGGAAACAGAAACCAGAACAAAAAGGGGTGGGCAGGGTCAGGGGGAGAAAGGACAGGCCTGTGTGCACTTAGACTCCACAGTCATAACTTAACTCAGCCCACTTCGACCGAGAGGCTGCCCTGTGCTGGGCGCTGGGATCCGTGATGCCAAGGACCCAGGGCAAACCCACAAGGAGCTCAATTTGAGGGCAGTTTTCAGGACCATGATAGCATCTGCATTCACATCTTTGCATTTGCTTTTCAGCTTCCCAATCACAGTAGGTGCTTTAGACTCCCAGTCTCCTTCAAAGTCCCAGCTGGAAGGGTCTTCGAAGCTGCTTAAACCCCTCAGTTTATTGTTGAGGAAAACAGCAGGCCCACGGAGGGAAAGTAGCCTGCCCAAGTTCACACAGCAAGTCCGTAGCAGAACCTAGGACTGGAATCCAGGTCTCCTGTTCCCAGTTCTTAGCACAGGCAGCTGTTCAGTGATTGGTGAGACATGGAAAGACCATGCATGACTTGCTAGCAACCTGTCCTTGAACTTGCTACTTCTTTGATCCTCAGCTTTCTCATCTTGATAAGGAAAATAATGATACCTATCTCAAAGAGCTGTTCTGAGATTTGTGTGAGATAATCCACACCCAGCACTTAGAACAGTGCCTGGCACATAGTAATAAAATATAGCACTTATTAGTATCCTTATCGTTAGGAGCAGGATTTATTGCAAGAACCTTTCATTCCTCCATTCAACAGGTACTTTTTGAGGGCACACCTGTCTAACAGGATACAGGGCACATCCCCAACCCAGGGGCTCACAGTCTGGTTGGGGAGACACACATAAACAGGAGATGACGGCACTGTGGGGTAAGCTCTCCAGTGGGACAACCAAAGTGAGGACAGCAGGAGAACAGATGAGGGCTTCCCAGAGGAAGGGCTGGCTAGGTGTTCCCTGGTGGATGAGAAGGGGGTATAGGTAAGGAGTGGGCAGAGGGAATGACATGCACAAGGACCTGGACAAGAGAGAGAACCTGGTGAGTCCAGAGCTTGGGAAAAGGGGAAATAAGACAGTGTGTTTGATGGGGTTGGGTGGGTGAACAGGCTGGTTCCTACAGTGGGGGAGGTGACAGAGGGCCAGCCAAGGCCTCACTCCCCTTCAAGACCTTCTACAGCTGCCTGTGCCTGGGGAATCATCTGGACCATTGGCCTGTGTGACTTTGGGCAAATCCTTTCCCATCTCTAGGCCTCAGTTTCCCTATCTGCAAAAAGAGTGGATGTTTAAATATGATCTCTTAGGCCCCCTCCCAGTATAAGCACTCCTTTGAGAAGCAGCCTGCTCCCTGTGGAAGGAGTTTTTCTCCAGGAGTGTTTTCTGCCGGAGCCCTAGAGAACAGGCCTTGCCTCTTCCCTCTTCTCTCTGAAACCTGGGACGACTCCAACTCATGTCATTTTTTTTTTTTCATAATCGAGCACCCACTTTCACTGCTTCTGGCCTTGTGGAAAACCTTGACCTTGGGCCAGGTTCAGGAAGCCAACCCCAATCCTGGGTGGGAGCCAAGATGGGAAAGAAGGGGTGGAGACCAGCTCCCCCAAAGAAAAGAGCAAGAAAGGTCAGCAAAGGCTCCTGGCCTTTGGTTGCGTGTCTGAGGTCTAGCAAATGTAGACTGAACTGAACTGAATTCACGGAGTTGATTTAGACTGAGCTGAGAAAAACTGTCTCCATGGGGCTCATTCCCCGGGGAGGCACTGGGCTGGGTATTTGCATGGAGAACATTGCCATCTAGTGGTCATTTCTGTCCTGAGCTCTGAGCCTGTCCTGGGATGTGCTACCCAGCTGCCCAGCTACCCTGGTGTGAGGGTCCCTCAGGACTCCTTTTTCTCCCGAAGGTTATGGACAGCTCAATGCCCCTGATTGGAGAGCACGTGGAAGAGGACAAACAGCTGATGGCCGACCTAGTTGTCTCCAAAATGAGCCAACTCCTGATGCCAGGGGGAACAGTGCCCTCGCCCCTGAGACCTTGGGTAAGGTCCTTGGGAGCAAGGGAGATTTTTTTAGCCGTGAGAAACACATGGTTGTCTGAGAGTGGGAGCCCTGATCCAGAAGAGATGTCCCCAGGGAGGAAACAACCTGGGGAGAAAGGAATGTGGTATGATGAGGCTGGACATGGGGCTGGTATTCCTGCTCCTGACTGGGGAGGTTGGGACGCTCTGAAGGTCCCTTCCTCCCTCTACCACCCTGGGGAGAAAAATCTTGTCCTCAACTGGGCTTTGGGTGTCTGTGGGCAGAGATTATTAACATAAGAAGCCAGTTGTCCGCTCTGTGCCCTGTACATCGGGCCGGAGCAGGGTGTGTGTGTGCGTGTGTGTGTGCGCCCATGTCTGCTTCCCGTCAATAGAGACTATTGTGTCTCCCATTTCCCCCTCCTCCAACCTCGACAAGTTTCCACAGGGCTCCTCCCCTCCAGAGTCTTCACCATGGATTACTGGATCATTCTCTAAAGAATTTGCTAGTTCCCCAGCTTTCTGGATAAGCAGGTCTCAAAAACTGCTCCCGCCTTTCCCCACAAAAACAAACCTATAACAGACATTGGAATGGTTATATGCAAGGGGGTTGTTGGCTGGGAGAGGGCACTGGGCAACCTTCTCCACTGGAAATCTTCTGTCTTGATATTTGTGGTGGTTACATATGTGTATCCACGTGTAAAAATTCACTGTGCTATACACTGAAGAGTTGTGCACATCATGTAAGTTTTACCTTAATAATGAACTGATGTTGATAAATCCTGCCCTCCCACCCAGAAAGTAAGTGGTGTGGTGATCACAACAGGCTTCTTCTCTCTTCTCCTGCTCTAGGCTCCTCAGACTAAACCAGCAAAATCCCCCGGGCAAGCCCAGCTGGGGCCTCCGCTGGGACAGTCCCAGCCACGCCCACCCACGCAAGGTAGGACCCACAACGAGCCACCCACCGAGAGAAAACATCCAGCAAGGATGCTAAAATGCACTGAGGGATCTGCATGTGACTTCCAGGAGGCACTCTGGAAAACTCCATCTTAATACTTTATCCCCACATATGTTCACTCACTCTATATGCAGAATGAATGAGACTGTGAGGTTTGTCACCCCTTTAAAGTCAGGAAAGGAGGAAAGGAAGACTGAAAGCAAATATATTAAGTGCCTAATACGTGCCAGGCACTGTGCTAGGGACTTCCCGTTTATTTTCTCATTTTCAGCCTCCCAACTTGTCAACAGTGAAAACAACAGTATTTCCTTTTTACAGAAGTGGAGGCTTAGGCTTTGTCCAAGGAAGCAAAAGAAAATGGCAGGTTTACAAGTCTGGCCTTTCAGATCTTCTACAAAGTGTCTGTTTCCCAACTGCTAGCAGTGCCTGATTATAGATTTATGAGCCAACAGGTTAGAGTGAGAAAGAAAGAAAAAATGGATCGTTATACGTAACCTTGTCAATTGAAATTGTTCCTCAAAAAAAATAGCATTACTACATAAATGCCACCATTTATTAGAGAATGGATAAATCAGTGATGACAAGATGAAAAGAACTCGAGGCAATAACTAACCTTCTCTCAGGACACCAGCAGGTCCGGTGTTCTCACGCTCGGGCCTGGGGAGAAAATCGGCCCCACAGTCAGAACATCCCAGGCACACTCACTGCTCTAGTGCCAGCTTGGATCCTCAGGGCAGCGTCACATCAAGAAGCCAGTCCAGGCATTTGCACGGTGATCTTTTAAGGATCTGCTTTAAGACCTATCAGAAAGAAAGCATTACTAACATGCTGCGGCCTCCCCAGTCACTTTTATCTAAGTAACAGATTCATTGCTTCTTGGGAAAATCGGCCTTGGGCACTAAATGGCTTCCTCTTCAACAGGTGTTAGATAAAACAATCCATTCATCTTTCTCGTCTATGCTTCTCTTCTTGGGAAAGCAGAAAGCTCTAAGAAAAGAGAAGTTGCATGACCTATACAACTGTGTACCAGGGAACACTGCTGTCTTCTTCAGGCAGACACACACGTGTTTGAATCCACTTCCATGTCCCATACCTTGGCAGTTTTAGGCAGTTACATCATTTCTTAGAGCCTTAGTTTTCCCTCTGATAGAGGAGGAAATAACAGCTGCCCTGTTTAGTTATGGGCAGCTGCCCGTGAGATAATGCAGTGAAGCAATTAGCTAGGTGTCGGGGCGTGGAGGTAGCGTGCGTGGTAGGTGCTAGCTCTTACTACTGGTGATTTACTGTTAATAACTATTTACATAACCTTCACTATTAAAAACTCACTATTAATAATTTGTGTCTTGCTAACAATTATAATATACATGTTGTTCTTAATGTTTGTCATCATTAACAATCCTCATGACTACTGTAGCCCCACTGCCCTCCTGCCTGGCGATAATTCTATAATTATAAATATTCAAAAACGACTTATTCATCACCCTGCCAGGCTCTGGCTTTGCCTCTGCCCTACCCTGTCCTTTCCCACTCTGTCCCAGGACTTACTTTTTAAACCACATTTAAAAGAGTACTTTTAAAACAGAGAGCTACTGTATTCCCATTTCCTCTCTGGCCCAGAGTAGAGACACACTTGATAAAGAGATATTATTTTAAGGGACATGAGGCTAAACACACTTTTATTGAGTTGAAAAACAATCAATTTAAAGCCAATTAAGATAATTAAAGAAAATGCTCACTGAATTTATATTCAGATTAAAAATAACAAGGCTAATTAAAACACAATGCTTTCTTTGAGTTCCCAAAATAATAAGGTCACATTAACTTGTTTTTTGAACTCACTACTCATTTTTAACTCAGTAAAAGTAAAGTTTTCTTTTAATGAACCTCATCATTTTTTAGCACTAATCCTGTGCTTAGGCAAATACTTTCCACATATAAGTTAATATTTTTATATGTGCTCAAACAAAAAATACTAAATTGTTTGCTTTGCCAAAAAGCTGAAATAAATAACTAGTGTCTCTTGATGAATCCTAGCTGTGTAATAGGTGCTGAACACATAGTTAATAAGTGAATGAATGAGCATCCAGATTTTTCAAGATATTATCAGCCTTGGGAGGCAGAGGGGGAAGGAAGGGAGATTTAAGATAAAAGTAGAAAACATGGGTTTTTGGACCTACAGGGGGTTTCAAAAATAAAAAAGTAAACCAACATTTAAAAATCAAAAGCTATAAATCAATCAATCAATCAATCAAAAGCTTGTACATAAATATCTAGATTTCCAGCATCTCCTGGTAGAGCAGGAGCTCTAGAAACAATGGGCCTGCATTGCTACGTAGCAACTGCTTGCTGACATTTAGTAACAGCTGCTCCCTTGGACAGGGCAAGGACTCCTCTATTTGCTTCAGGCCCTACTCCTCCCTCTTGCCACTTAAACAGTGACACAATGTCAATGGCCAGTTTCTTTATGCGTGTACCTCTTTAGAGAGATAGGTCTCTGAACTGTGTGTCTCACATGGGAAAATTTTTAAAGCTACATGATTTTTCTGACACTCACCTGCTTTATTTACATGTGACTCTGCCTGGCCCTACTGGTGTTTGAATTTTGCAGTCAGTGGGTTCTCCAGTCTACTAGGACATTTAGTCATGAAAGAGGTAAAGGATGAATCAAGCCACGTGCAATCAGTTGCTAATTGGTGCTACAGTTCAATCCAACCTGGAAAGTGTCGCATAGACTCACAATAATATTCAAATTGGGAGGGATGTTTGATGTATAGTCCAACGACTTCATTCTACAAATGAGAGCCCAGAAGCCCAGAGAGAAGAAGTGACTTACCCGTGGTCACAGAGCAAGTTAACAGCAAGGCTTGAGTCAGGAGCTGGGGCTATGGTACCAGTTCGGTGTCAGGGCCACCAGACACACAAGTTGTGCCATCTGCAGAGGGCCCAGCTAAGGTCGTCTGAGGGGGAAAGTTGGCTGAAATCTAGCCCTTGCTCCCTTTGCACTTGGCTCAGAGCTGCCACCACAGGAGGAAAGCACCTTTCTCAATTTGCACAAAGATGCTGCTGCCTTGTGTGATATAGTAAAAGAAATAAAAACGAAGAACAAAAGAAAACAGAGCTTTGAGTCAGAGAGATGTAGGTTTGAACCTAGGCTCTTCACCTTATTAGAAGTGACTGTTCGAGTAAGTCACAGTATATCTGGGACTGAGTTTCTTTGTAAAAATGGGGGTGATAATAATGCTTAACCCACAGAGCTGTGAGGATGCCCAGCCCAAGGCCAGGACATAATAGGACACAGTAGATATTTGTGGAGCTCACATGAATGGAAGCCACATTATGAAAGGGCTCTGAGATGGTCCCCAACCCTTTTTACCTCTCAGTCTCTTATCCTCTCAACAAAGCATGGTGAGAATAACCATGGTGCATCCCACTCTCCCAGGAGCCAGTTTATCCTGGGGAGGAGACCAGCAGGCAGCTAGTCTGCTTTGGCAAAATACATTTCCCAATCAGCAGTCCTGATACCAGAGTTCAGGGGTGAGGAGAGTGTACCTTGCTTACTTGGGGCCTTGGAATTCCACTCAAAGTCATTTCTGTGCGGCCAAAATGTCCCCAAGCTTGTGATGCCCCTTGGCTTGTAGGTGAACACCTGTGTGCTCTGTGCAGCAACAGGGTGAAGCCAAGCTCTTCTGTGGGCTTTCTGTGGTTACCCCTTCCAGCTGTGAAACCATAGCGAGTCTGTTTCCACTTCGATACGATGAGAAGAAAGGTATCTTCCCTACTGGCCTCTTTCTAAATCAAATGATATATTGCTTTTAAAAGTTCTCAGTAAAGTTTACAGAGCTGTTCAAAAGTAAGGAGTAATTATCTTCATTGTTTCAAAGGTAGTATGTCCTCATTGTGGAAAATATCAGTGAGCAAAAGGAAGCAAATTTAAATCCCTCACAATCCCACCACTTTAGTAATAACCATTGCTCGGTGCCACATTCCTCAGAGCATGGAAAGCAGAAACATCACCTGGGAGCTTGTTAGTAATGCAGAACCCACCTGTGTTAGTCTGCTAGGCTGCCATAACTAAATACCATAGACCGAGTGGCTTTAATAACAGACATTTATTTTTCTCATGGCCCTGGAGGCTGGAAACCCAAGATCAAGGTGCCAGCAGGATTGAAATTTCTCTGCATGGCTTGCAGTCAGCCCCTTCTCGCTGTATCTTCACGTGGCCTTTCCTCTGTGTGTGCAGGTCCCTGGTCTCTCTCACTTCTTATAAGGACACCAGTCCAATCGGATTAAGGCCCCACATTTATGACACCATTTAACAATAATTACCTCCTTTAAAGGCCGTATTTCCAAATATAGTTACACCAGGGTTTAAGACCCCAACATATAAATTTTGTGAGGGGACACAATTCAATCCAAAACACCACTTTGGACCTACTGTATCAGAATCTTTATTTGGACAAGATGCCCCTGTGATTCATATGCCATTAAAGTTTGACACACTGGTTTTAATGTATAACCTTCCAGTCTTTCTTTTTTAAATAGATTTTTATATGTGTGTGTGTATGTATGTATGTGTGTGTATATATATATGTCAAAATGGAATTAAACTGTAAATATTGTTTCATAAGTAATGGTATATATTTAACATATATTATCAACAATATCCCAGGTCATTTAATATTATTCTGCCATATCGTATGTGATGACCATGGTATATTCCATTATGTGAATGTATCTTAATGCTCCTAATCAGTTCCCCTATGGTTAGGCATTTGTAATTGTTTTCAGTTTTTCTGTTATTAAAGAACACTGTAATGAACATCCTTGAAGTGTTATTTGTGCACAGCCATATTTATCCTGAAAGAATTTTGAATGTAATAATTTTTTCTCCCTGCAGGGGGCCCTCGTCATGCTCAGTCTCCTCAGCCCCCAAGATCTGGAAGTCCCTCCCAACAGAGGCTCTCCCCACAAGGCCAGCAGCCCCTGAGCCCCTCATCTGGATCTCCACAGCAGCAGAGATCACCAGGCTCTCCACAGCTATCCCGGGCATCTGGAGGCAGCTCTCCAAACCAGGCCTCCAAGCCGGGCACCACCCTTACCTCACAGCCCCGGCCACCTGTGCAGGGCCGCAGCACTTCCCAACAAAGTGAAGAGTCCAAGAAGCCAGCACCACCCCACCCCCATCTCAAGTAAGTGCTTTGGGAATTGGGAAGGGTATGGGGTGGACTTGGGGTGTGGGCGGAGCTCAGCTGACTCTGGCTCAGGAACTCAGAGCCAGAGGAAGACCCCCTGAGGCCTCACTCAGAATTTAAATGGGTAGAAGGAGGCCTAGAGGATGGAACGTGGATGGCAGGCAGGACCCAGCAAGATGAGAGCATAGATTAGACCCCACTGTGATCCTTCATATATACATGTATCAGTTATCTCTTGCTGCATAACAAACTACCCTAAAATTAGTGGCTTAAGAAAATAATGATTTTCTTTGTTCATAATTTTTTGGTTCAGTAATTTGTTCTGAGTTTGGCTCAGCTGGGAAGAATCTTCTGCTGGTCTCTCCTGTAGAGCTGCCAGATAAAATACATGTTGCCTAGTTGGATTTGAATTTCAGATAAACAGTGAATAATTTTGAGTATAAGTATGCCCTCAAATATTGCATGGGATATACTTATACTAAAAAAGTATTTGTTTCTTATCTGAATTTCAAATTTAACTGGGTATCCAGTATTTTTACTTACTAAATCTAGCAACCCAACTCTCCTGGGATCACTCATTTGGCTGTAGTCACCCGGCAGCTTAAATGGGGCCAAATGGTCCAAGAGGGCCTCCTACACACATCTAGTTGTTGGTGTTGCCTGTCAGCTGAGCCTCTGTCTCTCCTTGAGCTTCATCCTCCAGTAGGCTGGGCTCAGCTTCATCATATGGTAGAATTACATTCCAAAAGGGCAAAAGTGGAAGCTTCAAGGCCTCTTCAATTCCAGCCTTAGAAGCCGCACAATGTCATTTCATCCCATCACATGCTTTTGGTAAAACAAGTTCCATGGTGAAGCCCAGAAACAAGAGGTGGGGAAATAGATACTTTATTTTAAAATCTATTTTGTCTAATACAAGTGCTACTTCAGCTTGCTTTTGGTTTCTGTCTGCATGAAATAATCTTTTTCCATCCCCTTACTTTCAGTGTGTATGTGTCTTTAGCTCTGAAGTGTGTCTCTTGTAGGCAACATATATATGGGTCTTGTTTTTGTGTCCATTCAGCCAGTCTATGTCTTTGGTTGGAGCATTTATTCCATTTACATTTAACGTAATTATTGGTATGTATGTTCTTATTGCCAGGGAAATAGACTCTTGATAGGAGGACCTGCAAAGTTACATTGTAAAAGGCTACACAACAGGGACAGGAGGAAGGGTTGCTGCCGTTTTGTAAAAAATCCATCCTGATACACATACACATCCTCTTTCCTATTTCCTCCCAAGCCCATCTCTTGGTTTGAGGTCAGAAAGAGAGATCCCAAATGCGTTTTCTTTGGAAAGCTTCTCCCTTCCTTCAACTCCAAGCACTAATATTAATAATCATAATTTCATCACAAGCATCTATTGTCTATTTACTGCGTACCAAGCACTTTACCTAGTTGATTTGTTTTTAATTCTCACAAGCTTAGGAGTTAATAACTATTATTATCCCCATTTTACAGATGAGTAAACAGAGAAAGAGATTAATAACTTGCCAAAGTTTCCACTGTTAGAAAGTACAAGAGCTAGAATTGAACAGAGGACATCCAGCCCATGGGTTATACTAACCATAATTTTTCTGAATAGGTGGTACATTCACATGGTTCAAAGATCTAAAAGATACTGATGTTTTTCTTGAAAAACCTTACTCCTACTTCATTCCCATCCAGTGCTTTCCTGCCCCCCTGCTCCCCAGTGGTGACCACTTTTATTAGGTTTCTTGGCTGTTCCTCCAGTGTTTCCTCATGCAAATACAAAAATATATGTTCCCACTTATTTACACAGTCAGTAGTACTATCTATACCATTCTACTACTTACTTTTATATTTAACAATAAGTCCTGGAGCTCTTCTACTCAGTTCATTGACATTTTCTCCTTTTCACGGCTGTATAGTATTCCACTGTATAGTTATACTATAGCTTATCTAATCCATCATAAACAGAAATTTGGTTTGCTTTTACAAAGAAGTCTGCAGTGAATAGCCTTGAAAAAACATGCTGTTTCTTATGTGTGCAGGATCAACTGTATAGAAAATACCTGAAATGTGTTGTTGGATCAAGGGATAAATGCATTTTTAGTTTGATAGATATTAGAAAGTGGTCCTCCAGCAGTAGGTATAGTGGTTGACAGCAGAGATTCTAGAGCAGTTGGGTTCAGTTTCATCTCTGCCACGTAAAAGTTGCATGACTTCAGAAAAGTTACGTAACCTCTTTGTGCTTAAACTTCTTCACCTGCAAAATGGGGACAATAGTACTTACCCCACAGGGTTATTATAAGAATTAAAATGAGCTCATGCACAGTTAGTGCTTAGAATGCTGCTGGCAGTATACAGGTGTATCTGTGACAGCCTCTCACCTGTGGAAAGATACAGCCCAGCTAATCACAGGACAGACCAGGCTTTGGGACATAAGCCAGGTTTGGACACTGACCTTATAGTAATCTAGCTAAAAATACTTAAATCTCCTGGGTTGTTGCTCTACCGTATTATTTGGTTCAATTCAAGTCAGCAGGTATTTATCAAATGGCTACTCTGAACTTAGTCCTGGATAACACGCCAGGTGGAATAAGCAAGGAGTAAAAGATAGTCCCTGCTTTGAAGAAGATTTCAGTTTTTTAATGTGAAGACAAGACCATGTGTGGATCTCTGAAACTTGTGACATTTATATGGCATCTTCCTATGTCTTTCACCTTCACTAGACTGTGAGCCCCTTGAAGGCAGGGCCTGAACCTCATTCATCTCTACAGCTCTGTCACCTAGCATTAGGCTGGCACGAATGTTCAAACACTGCTGTTCAAACAGTACGTACCCTGGGAGTTCCAAAACTGGCAATAAAGGCTTCAGGGAAGAGGGTGGAATTGAATCCCAGAATGTCAGAGCTAGAAGAGGCCTGAGGGTGGGCTAGACCAACCCTCCATTTCACCCATGAGGGAAAGGAGGCCCTGAGCAGGGAGTTATTTGCTCATGGCTGGAGGGAGCAGATGGAGAGGGTCTGGAATACAGACCTTCTGATTCCAAAACCAGTGCTGGAAAGTAGAGGAGGAATGGCCACAACCTGTTGATACTGCACTTTACAGTTTACCAAGCGGGTTTGTACACAGAAGCTGAAGAGTGGTCATGCCTGCTGTCTGCGCAGCCAGGTTCTGTGAAAAGAGTGTGAGCCTTGGGAGACCCCCCATTACTTGTTGTGAGCCCCAATTTCTGTGCCTAAAAGAGGAGGCTATCAGTAAGCACCTTTCAGGTTCGTATGTGTGGTGCCCCCGCATCATGTAAGCGTCGGGGTGCCTGGTTTCTGGTCTTAATATCCTTGCAGTGACAGGGCTCACCCAGCTGGATTCCAGGCACGCCTCTGCAGGTCCTTTCCTGGGGAGTCCAGGCCTTGTCCTCCCCAACCCCCTTGCCTTTCTGTTTCAGCAAATCCCAGTCCCTGACTAACAGCCTCAGCACATCTGACACCTCCCAGCGTGGGACCCCAAGTGAAGACGAGGCCAAGGCTGAAACCATCCGCAACCTGAGGAAGTCTTTCGCCAGCCTGTTCTCTGACTAATCCTGCCCAGGCTGGGAAGGGAGTGCTCTGTTACCCTCCCCACCTCTCCTGCACCATCTTCCATCTCAGCCTTGGTTCCTGATGGGAACAGAATGGAGGGCCTGAGAACATACTTTCTAAATGCCTTTGATCCAGGAACTTTCCCACTTCCCTTTGCCATGACATTCCAGCAGTGTCTGACTGAGTGGTGGGCCTCAAAGTGGGCATCACGTCAACCTGCCCCCAGATGCTTGCTTCCCTGCCTCAGATAACCAAGTGAGATGCCTGTGTGTGGCTAGTTCTGACATTTCTTGTTAGTGTTTTGCTTGCCTTTGGGAAAGGCCCCCTCTGAGCCTTACCCCACCTCCATCAAATGCAGACACTGTAGTAGGACCTCAGCAATGCAGGAGGCAATAACCTTCTGACAGTGTTTTGCAAACAAGAGGAGAAAAGCCCATCCAGTGAAACCTACCGCCTACCCTTGCTAGTAACATCCAGGCTCAAGAGACAGCCCTGCAGACCACGCAGGCAGTGGCCCCGTCACACCCGCCACCGGTGGATCTTGAGGACCATGGAAAGAATCCAGATCCTGTGTGACACGCGGGTCCTTTCAGAACACAACAGAAACAGAGGGGAGACTTTGCAGTGCTGCTCACACCCAGAGCGCTCTCCTAAATTGGACAGCCAAGAGCAGACCCCAGGTTCTTTTAGGAATCATTACTAGTCCCCAGAGGAGGAAGATGCCTTCAACTTCCCAAGGAAGGAGTTAGGTTAGGGCTCCTCCACCCATTCCGTGTTAAACCGCCATGTGGTCTCTCTGAATTCTCACCAGGAATGCAGTTTCCTCCTCAAGGATATATGAGAAACCAGAGACAAGGAGATTGATGACACAGGATCAGAAAGTGCAGTGATAGTAACTTCCAGCTCGGCTCTTCTCAGACTGTGTACAGCAAGGCATTGATAGGTTACTCAGTTATAAAAGGGTGCCCTGGTCAAATGTGTTTAGGAAACACTGTTTATATTTAATTTTTTTAGATTGATAGTGCATGTCAAAGGCTCTTAGAAATTTCACAGTAAAGAAATTAGCTTTAATTTTGTTTAACTCACACTTATTTGACCAACTTAACTGCAGAACTGGAAAACATAGCCCTGAGTCCCTTTCCAATGCTCTTTCCCCAACATTAGACTCCTCTCATGATCAGATGGGGTGCAGGGGTGTCCCAAATCACCAAGCACCTGGTGCTAGAAACATTGTAGGTGCCAGAACCAGCCTCCTGTTTCCAGAAAGAGCACGGGTTGTTAGAACATAGCCATGCTAGCCCCTTATAGCCCACTGTGCAACTTGAGACATGTCTTCCCCTCACTGTTCACAGGGAAAGGAGAAAAGGGGGTAACAATGAAAGTGTCCCTGGCCTGGAGCTATATTCTGAATAAAAGAGTGAAGAAAACTTGTAGGGCAGGGTATAACACCATGAAGCCAGACATTTTAGGAAATGAAGAACACGGAAAAATACGTGAGGCAATCGTCACTCCTCTACACTGGAAATTAAGATTGGAAGAAGAAATCAAACTGTCTCTCCCAATTCTCAGTAACAAAATACAGCCCCAGAACACACAACGAAGTGGTGATAAGCTAGACAAGCAGCCCCGGGCTGAGCGGTGTGAGAAGGCTGCTGCATGAGAAGCAGTCCTGGTGTGGAAGCATTACAGCCAGGGCTCCCTCCTTTGGTGAGCAAAACTAGTGGCTCCGTAAACAATGATTACATGGCTTCAATTTTCCTACTTTCCTATATTCTGTCCCTTGTCCCTAAAAACATCCCAGCATTCAAGCCGTATTTCCCAGATATTCCAGTACAATAGCGCAAACTCCTACATCAGGCCAGGAGGCATCCTGGCTTTTATAACCATGCACAGACGATCCATGACATAAGACAAGTTGACAACGAACACACTGAGATGCATTTTCCCATTGGTCTGTGTGTGAATGTAAAGACCAAGAATGGTCTTTTGGAGACCGTTAACCCCCCCAAATGGACTGTTTTCTCACATAGGCTAGTACATATTCCCTCCAGGTATTTAACCCATTCATAATTGTGACGTTTTTCAATGGGAAAGAACAAAAAGAAGAGGGGAGGGGAGTCACTCTGTAGAGATTCTGAAAGGTTGTTTATTTTTTGCTTTGTTTCACAATTTTGACCCATAAAAATGCTAGCATTTTCCCTCCAAGCTGACTTAACAACAAAGATCCACTTGGTTTATGCTAACATGTAGTTCAATGAACGGAATTTAAAACTCAACCTCTGTGAACACCTCTACCAGGGAAAATATCTTCTTACAGCTCTTCTTCCTATCAGCATGATAAAAGGGTACTGTAATTTAATGTAAAATCAGCTTTCAAGGGACACTGGAATATACATATCCTTTCTCTTTCATCAATCCTCTGTGTTCTCTTCATCATTACCACACTGCCTCCTAGTTCAGTCCCTGCTGATGGGGCAGTTAGCTTTACTTTTCCAAAATTTCAGGGGTAATGGGCCTTCACTCCCATGGTAACAAATACAGTAGCAAATCCCATGAGCCTGGACATTAACCATCTTCTGGAAGTTTTCATCTGAATTTGCTGTGAAAGGAGCTGGAGGGGAAAGCAAGCAGGTGCAGGCACCTTGTAAACAAGCTATGTGGACACAGCACAGTGCACGTTGCTTGGCACACAGTAAGTGTGCATGGTGTGCATTAGGTTGGCCCTCCTAGAAACCTATGATATTAACAAAATGTAAACAAAGCGTTGAGTCAAGGCTAAGAGTATCAACGTGAGGAAGTCACTTGCCCAGGAACAGAATCAATAGAATCAAATCAACAGAGAGATTAATAAAATGAGATAAGAAGCTGAGGAAAATCTGTAGCCTTTCTTTAAACCTATGGAGCAAGCAGAAGCAGGGGCCATGAGACTCCCCCGTGGTCAGCATGGACCTCACAGAGGCTGGGAGCCGAAGGGATGAGATGCCATTGTCGGGATCAGTCAGGAGGTATGGTGAGCAGACCAGGACAGTACCAAAGCTTGTCCAACAGAGACCAGGACCCAGGGGTCCCATCCAGACCGCACACCACCCAGTGGACCACAGCGGAGCTCTCTGAACAGCAGAGCTCAGCTTGAGCCACCACACAGGCACAGTGTCCTTTCAGAACCCCGCCTCTCCCAGCTCTTGTGCTTCATTCAACTTCATAGAACAGGTTGGTGGCTCACTTGGTTTTGTGTGCTTAGAATTGGTGAAAGGATGCAGGTTAGAGTCACAGTGCCAGCCTTGCAGACACAAGCAGTAACTTAATTATGCTGGAGGAATAGCTCGTGGCCCAAGAGCACTTGCACATGCATCGCATGTTTTTCTTTACCCTAGAGAGCAAGTGGGCTGCTTCCTAACCATACCAAAGCAGTCGCTGATTAGATTCAGTTTCAGCCTAATATTGAGACTGGAATAGAAGGCACTTTTGATTTGGTTGGAGACACATTGGAAGGCTGGGTGACAAGCAAGTCAAACCAGTCCATTAACCAGACGCAACACATAAAGGGCACAGAGGCTCCCTCGTGTTTCCACAGTGTGTAGCTGCAATAGATGGGGCTTTTAGATGGTGTATTCAGAGCCCTCAACTGGCAGACCTAGGAAAAGATGAACACTTAAAAGATTTTTTCTTTAAGGGAATACCAATCTAAAACTAAATATTCCTTCTACAGTTGTGTGTATGTGTGTGTATGAGAGAGAATCCTTTATATCCTAAATATCTTTCATTATTTCTATTCTGATTGGTCCTCCCACTTACAATTTCAATTTCCAAACTCTTACATTGTAACTATCTCCTCTCTGTGGTCTTTTGTTGAGTCTAGAGAAGCAAGTTAACATTTCCTTGCCTCTCAATTAACATTTTACCTGTTTTGGTATGGAATAGCAGAAAGTTAGGTGCTATAACCTATTGGGTAATCCCAGGAGAGACATTTAAGTTAGTTAAGATTAAACCTTATGTCATGTCACCTACCTACTACTTCCCAATAATTTTATCCACTCCACATCTTCTGCAGTCAACAGGAAGTTGCCCAAAGGTATTAACCATGCTTACAGCACAGCAACAAACTGGGACCTGCCTGGCTCCTCCCCGAGGCTCTGTATTTTGGCAGCTACAGCCCAAGGTAGGAGAAAGACAAGCCTTGGCTCGGGGCACCAAGTATAGGGAGCAAAGGGAAAGTGTAGGAATTAGAGATATTAAGCTAAGCAGTGATCTCAGGAATTAGAGCTAAGCGAGAGGGGACAGAATTCAACTGCTTGTACCTAGAGAATCACAAAATCTTACATTGGAAAGAGAGGACACCTCTCATGATTTGATTTCCAGTCATGCCAAACCATAGTTTTCATTTATAAATGGTGGGGGGCAGGGGGAGAACAAGCTTCTGTTAACAAAAATAATGAAAGGGGAAAATAAGAGCCAGACAAAGGCATTAAGGTTACAAGCGCTAGTGATGTGGAGCTGCATCTTATTAACATGGTCACCACGGCACTCTATCTTCCGTCACAGCACAAAGTGATGTCAGGATGTCATGCAGTGAACAGGCTACGACCAAACCATGAGTTCATTCTCATTATACACCAGCATACATAAAGCTCAACAGTCTCAGTCTAATGAAAAGAATGTACATTTTACAAGCTTCTAACTATAAATTAAGTTATTCCAGAGGAAAGCTTTGACGGTAGTTTTAAGAATTCAGAGTAAACTATTGTGAGAGGACTGCAAATTTAGGTATATGACACACTGCTGGTATCCTGAACTAAGATTTGTCACAAAGGCTAGTTAAGTCTGAGGTGAGGTCAGAAAGTAGCACCTGTATCTGCAAGACACCAGCACCATTCACAGACCTCTCAAGGACCACTCAAAAATGACTGCATTTTGAAAACTACTGTTTAATAGTATATGGTGCTTCTGGTCATCACTATGTCCTTCCATTCCCACTACACACACAGCCACATACACACAGCACAACCTAACATTACACGGCCACAAAGAGGTGTACTGGTGAACCAGGATGTTTTGGACCCATCAAAGTTTCAGGGTGACTCTTTCAACCCAGACCCAGTTAATGCCATGTGGCCTCTGGTGAACACTTTTCAAAAAGCTGTCCTATAGCTCAGACATTACAAAATACCACAGAAAAAAGTGTTAACAGCCCCAATACTTTACCTATACATTAAGCTAATAAAGGTGACATGGCCTCTGGAAAATAAATTATTGACTGAATTTTCTTCACTGTGATGGAAAAAAAAAAAGACTATGATGTGTAGCAAAAAAAAAATCACATGTATGTAGGACTCTAAATATTCTTGCAGCACATAACATTCCAAGCCATTTCCTTATATGCAAAACAGATTTTTTTGAAAGCAGGAAGATACTGGCAATATTACTAAATATTTTCTGCAGATACTGAGTGTTTTATTCCTGTGTTGTGATTCAGATTTTAATTTGTCACTATAGCATGTTTCTATGGTTGTTTGTATTATGCTAAGACATTTGTGTTTGGCCTTTTTCTTATTGTAGGAAAAATAAAACTTGAACTTTGTGTATTTTAAGTCTTAAAAGCAAAATGTTCTTCAAATAATGAGGCTATCTTTGAAGAACAAGTATCTGGCAGCACCAAAGCAGTTTAACTTTGTTGTTAAAAGATGTCATCTACTTAGATTACAAATTAGGCACCAAGTATTCAAAACACAAGGGGAAAAAACACATAACTCCACTCCAGAAGAAGCCAGAAACAAGAGTCCCTAACAACCCAATGGTAGCCAAACAGCATCGCTTCAGAGCACAGAAGTTTCAGCCTGGAGCCTAAGAACAGCTGCAGAGAGAAAGAGGAGGTGGATTCAATTGCTGGTGAGTGTCTAAAGCTCTCACCCCAAGTTCAGCTCAGCCACACTAGCTCTGCTTTTATCCATTTTACAAATCAAGTCTGCAGACAATTTCATTTGAAGAAAGG
This sequence comes from Vicugna pacos, assembly GCF_048564905.1. NCBI lineage: Eukaryota > Metazoa > Chordata > Mammalia > Artiodactyla > Camelidae > Vicugna > Vicugna pacos. Next base: position 25,908,949 of record NC_132998.1, read on the forward strand.
ATGCCGCTGCAAAATACAGATAATCTCTTGCAACCATCTGATGACACTGAATAGGTTCTCAAATCATTCTGAAATGTCCAAGTAATGTTGTAAAGCTGTTCTGAATATTTATATTTATCTTTCTGTAATAAAAGTCAAGGCTGCTATGTAATTTACACTTAATTTTTTTTTATTCTGGTATAGAACACTATCAGTGAACAACCTTCATTCTAGAAGGTTCAGAAGAGAGATGACAGTAACCTGTTATTCCCAAGGCCAACCCTGTCATGCCCTTTGGGCCATGTCACCCCTGGAGCTTTAAATATATCTACCAAAAGGCTTCTGTGAGTGCATTTCTCACCACCACAATCAGAAAACACTAGAGATCAACACCCCAACAAGATGACACCTGTAGTTTTTTTAAAAACCAGAACAAGCTCCAGAGTGAGATTACAAATCAGTCACATGAATGGCAGCCGGTTGTCAGTTGGCCGACCCCTGCTGGGTCTTAAGGGAAATCTGTCACTGGGGCCACCTCGCCCTGGCAAGATGGGATTAGGTCCTGGAAGTGGGCCAATTGGATCAAAACGTGGTCTGAGTGGAGGGAACTGGCTGGGTGTCTCCCCAGGCCCAGGGATGAGTGAATTGATTGGGTCCCCAACATAGGGAAGTGTTAGTCTTTCATCATATTCACCACCAATAATTCCTGGAGGAAGGAGAGAACTAGGAGGAAAAGGCCTGGGGTGCAATGGATTGGGATAGAATGGAATGGGGTGGGGTGACGATGGCAGGAACATCACATGCCGCCCTCTCTGAGCTTCTTTTCTTTGTTTGTGCCTCTTCCTGTACAGCTATAGAAAAACAAGAACAAGATATGGTAAGTTAGTTGGATGTTTCCCCCAAGTTCCAATTTGCTTTCATTGTATAGATCTATACTTTTCCCACACTATGAAGGCAAAGAAACCAGTGCACAGAAGAGAACTCTTATCAGTTTCTATCTTCATGAATAAGGTAGTAGCTGTGAACACAACGCCAAATGAACTATATTCTTTAACCACACTGCGACTGAGCAATTGTGCCAACTTGGAGTAACAATACATCCAAAAGAGGGATAACTGAGTGACATATACTCTCAGGACTGCATTCTAGAGCTCTCAAGCTGATGTGCAATTTTAAGTCAGCCTTTTTTGAAAGTAGAAAATTTAAATATTTGTTGAAAATATCATGCCACAAAATAGAAAAAGTTAAGGTACTGGTGGCGGGGGTAGGAGGGGCAGTCAGCACTTAAGATCACTTTCTCACCTAAATTGTGTAACTAATAGATCACAATTTAAATAACAACACAAAAAGATGACTGTTTTAGAGGATGGAACATATTCCTAAAGAACAGTACTATGTATTTTGTACATATCTGAGGACTCTCACTGAAATTTATCTCTAGTCCTTCATCCCAAGTTTCTCAGTCCTCTCAATGTCTTTTATAGTAGGCATCTGCAAATAAAACGTTACTTATTCTTTTCATAGCATACTATTTTAACTAGCTAAACAGATGAAGACTACTCCAGCACAAAAACAACTCTTTTTTTTTTTTACAATAGAAGAAGGAAGAATATTTTACATTAAGCAAAGGTAAAAATCATCATTGTGTTAAGATTTTTTTCCTGTGTAATTACAAGAAGATAAGGACTATTTATTTTACTATCAAGGTAAAAGTTGAAAACATTTTCATTTACTGAAAAATTAGCAATAAATTTCATTGTATTATAGCATAATAAAAGTGGAAAATATGCCCTTCACATATTAATTCACTAGTTATTTCTGTGCTATGAGCATTGGCCTTGATATTTAAAAATACTTACTTCTTTCCAGTCTGTGTCTCGACCTCTGACGGTACCATCTACAAAGAAAAAATAAAAAATAAAGATTTAAAAATGCTTTACTCATCCAGCATTAAGCCTGTCTTACTTCCATTTCCTATCCTGAAATAGTCTACTTGGTCTAATGTGCTATTTGTATTGCAGAGAACACAAAACTGAATGGGGAGAGTTTTCAGGACACAGGCAAAGGTATATAAAGCTTGGAATCCCTTTACAATAAGGCTATGTTATGCTCAGTTCCTACTCTTAAAAAAAGAGCCTACAACTTAAAACTTCTGGGAAGCTGGGTAATTAAGACCTCAGTAAGAAAGAACCCTTTTCTTGTTAACATGTTATCATGGAAATCACCTCGAAAATCCCGCAGATATAAACACCTCCACAGAAGTTGGTCATTTGAGGCAATGAAGAGATCGTGACAAACTGCAGACAAAGAAAGGACAGAACGAACATCCAAAAGTCGGAAGATCCTTAGTTTCAGCTCCAGTGGGAGGACTACCAACCCAAATACATCTGGTAGGTTCAGTGCTAAAAGGAAAAAAAAGAATAGGTATCACTGAGTAGAGAACATCCTCTTTTCCCCACATAATTGAAACCAAAGTTGCCAACTTTCTAGAGAGATGATAAATTAGATGGTATTCTCAATTATCTAAGTATGTCATCTATAACAGAATTTTATCCCCAAGTTGACTATATTACTACTACTAACTCTAAGCCTCCAATTCCCTTTATCTTTTAGTAGAGAGACAAATTACTTCTTAATACAAATCAAATAAATAGCTATGACAATTTCTAAATACTAGCCAATGGACTGTTTTGTTTTGAGCAATATTCAGTGCAACAAAAAATTCTCTATTCAACTACAGAAAATGGTTAATTCATTGGCTTTTATATTTGGTTCCTAATGCTGCCACTTATTAGCTGTATGCCTATGGATAAGTATTTAAATTCTAACTCAATTTTCTCATCTATAAAATAGGTTAATACTACCCACCTCACGGAGTTGAGAATTCAATGTATAAATACATGTAGAGTGCTTAGAATAATGTTTGGTACATAATAAGCACTCAAGTGTTAGATTACTATTATTTGATGTCTAGTAAGCTGAAAAAGGGGGGGTAGATAAATTCAGAAGCAAAACCAAAAAAGGAAAAGGATAATTTTTTCCAAAGCCAAATGAAAATTATTTTTTGATTATTAGCTCCTTTGAACATATGGGATACTATTTTCTACTAGCAAAGCTAACCAAAATCCAATAAGGGGTTTTAAAATTCACATTATTTTCTTCCCTCACCACCAACCAAAGAAAACTACAGTTACAATAGCCTTGTACCATGTAACTTGAGACCTAAAAAAATTATTTTTCTACATACAGATAGCAGATAAAAGCCACATATCTATCTGCATAAATCTGAAATTACTTAACCAGCTAAAAGACTGTGGTAGATTATGATTCTACCATATCATTTTCTACCCTATAGTTAGACTTCCCATCCCACTATGATTAGGTTTGGCCATTTTGACTTTGTCCAAAGAAGTATGAGTGGAAGTGGTACATCATTTCTGAACAAAAACTTTAATAACCAACACAAGGTTAGGCCACTGGCCCTCTTTTCCCTGTGCCACAAGAACCGCAAGTCCTAGGTCAGGACTACTCACTACTCCTTCAGCTAGAGCTAACCCACACACAACATGTAATGAGTGAGAGATACTTTAAGCCATGGAGATTTGAAAATATTTTTTACTACAACATAAGAGAAAGCTGACTAATACAAGGACATTGAGTTAATTATAAACCTCACTGAATTACAGTTTCATCACCTATAAAATGAGAATAAAATCTACTTCAAAGTTGTTAGCATTAAATAAGAATGCATGTGAAATATCCCAAGTACCTAGCAGAGTCCCAATAAATAGTTTTTTTTTAAAAAAGACCCAATTTACAAGCTATACATTATTTACATATGTATTTACTGAACACCTATTATGGCCCAGACCCTGTGCTAGGCCATGAGAATACAAAAGTGAATGACATATTTCCTGTTTTCAAGGTATTCACAAACTTAGGTGGAAAGAAATCATATCAACAATTATGGTACACTGGAATAAGGGATACAATAAAGATATGTGCAAAATGCAGTGGAAATAAAAGAGGAAATGTATAGCAATTAAGGAATTAACATTTAAGCTTAGTCTTAAAAGAGCAAAATTTTGACAGATTTATCAGTCTAGAGGAGGAGAAAAAAGGGAAGAGTCATATCTCATACTTAAACATGTGTAAACTTACTATTCCTTCTAGCCATTCAACCTGTGATGATTTATCATTTCTCACCTTGTCGGGTAAAAGCCAGAAGAGGATACACCAGCTGGTCTTTGAAGAGGCGAGAGAGCTTCTGAAGATCTTTGTATATCTTGGCTGCATTTTCCCCTAGGATATTTTTTGAAATGAAAAATCAAAACACAAAATCAAGTGGAAAAACTTGAAATGGTGTCCTCTGCTTCTGCCAAACCAAATCAAAGTGGTAAGTTTTCACACATAATTCCTACATACACGAAACGAACCAAAGTCTCTATTAGAAGAAGTATACAGTGTGTGACTCTGAAAATTGAAACATCTTTAAACAATTTCTTCCCCTTCATGGACCTATTATAGAAGTAATTAGGAACTTATAAATAAAAGGATAAATAACAGTGCCTAGTATATACTAGGTACTATACTATGAGCCACAATGAAAACTGATTAAGATGTCTTGTCAAATGAGCAGCATATTCCTACCCAATATAAAAAGTACATATTGAAAACAGTCAATTAATATAATCCATAAGCTTATAATCTAACAGTATTTCTTCTTCCCCTTTCATTTCCTTTTTCCTTATTTAACAGAAACCAGATCATCTGAGCTACATTCCTATAAAAGTTGTTTTTTAAAAAAGGCTCAGGAATAAAGTCTATTCTAATCATAAACTACACCGTTTATTAGCTCTGTGACCTTGAAGTAATTTAACTTAATTTAACTTTCTCTAGACTTGTTTACTGATCTACAAAATGGGCATGATAACCTCTACTGTGTAGAATGTAGATTGTATCTACTCCCGATAGCAAGGTCCTCCCTAATATAGAGATGAATATACAGTTTTTTAGCCAAGGAATTTCAAGTTTTTCTGGTGTTAATGGTAAGACCATCTTTACAGATTTATCAATCTAGTTCAGACATTCTCAACAGAAGCAATATTGTCCCCAACAGAGCAAAAATCCTAGCTGTTACACTGGTTTGTAACCCTCCAAAGGGCCACAGTATAAAAATAACTATACAGTATATCCATTGAATTAAAATTTCATGTGGAAAATGATTTAGGGGGGAGAAATGTGTTGAAAGTCTCCTTAAGGGATTGATAATGAAAAAAGCGTTGAGAAACACTGGTCTAGTATGACATTAAATATTCAGAGACTTTTATTAATATGCACTCTGATATCTCCTTTTCCTATCAGTTTTAGTTTATATAAATTAGTCTCGGGGCCTGATCTCCCCTGGGAGCTAACAAGAATAAACCTCTAGGCTTCCAAAGGCAAAGATCTAGATCTAGGTAGTGTTCTCTTAAAAGACACTGGTGTAAATGCCATCACCCCACTATATAAACCACAGCATTCCCTATCTGTATTTTAAGTTTACTATGAGAATAAAATGGAGTAACATCAGTAAAGGCACATGTCCAGCAAAAAACAAGCACTTGAAAGAAGTTAATTCCCTTTCCATCCCATCTCTTCTCTTTCAACTACCTACCTGCCTTTGGGATTAACTGAAAAAGAAAAAAGAAATTTTGTCTTCTTTACATCTATTAATTTCATAGAATATAGCAAAACCATGCCTAGAATGAAAACTTTGGTAAAGTTCCAATCTTTGATACCAATGTATCAAATAACAACCAAATTTATATAAGTTTAAGCAAACATTTTGAGTGCAGTTTTTCCTTCAATATTTTTCAATAATGAAACTGTATTGTGTGGTTTCCACAAACATAGATCCTCTCCATACTGGTTAAATACAATGCTAGAAAAATCCACAAAGATTAATTCAGAAATTATGAACCGTCAATGGTATGTGAAGCATTACATACTATCATATAATGGCAATATAAATATTATTTAGCATTCCAAGATCCTAAGAAGAACAGGAAAACCAAAATTCTGTAACATTATCTTGAACTTCTTTAATCTCATTCAGAAACTGTAAGTCTTTTGAACATTACCTTCCTGTTTTTTTTTAAAGTGTACCTCTCAAAGCTTCATCCCAAAAGTTGAATCATGGTTATAGTACCTGATTCCTCTTTGCAAATAAAAGATTCTGGCAGCAGCTGCAGTCTTTTCACACTTCTAATCTCATTGTTGATTTTTAGTGTAGCTGTAAATAAGCAAAAGAAAGATGATGAAAAAGCTTTGTAATTTCATCAACTGCCTTCAATTTTTAGTATGGACTTGCATTCCCTTGCCCCCCAATATACATGAAGGACACATTATACAAACAAACTGCTCTATGCTTATTTCCTTTCCTCACAGCAAAGTCCAAAGTGCAAACCTGCATCTCATTAAATCAAATCACTCTAAAACACCACTTTTAAAAACTACAGTAAGCACCTTTATATGAAATCCACTGTTACCAACAGCAGTTTATTAGTAGGTGAAAGATATGCAACAAGGTTAAAGGGAGACAGTTAAACACAGTACAGTCATTATTTCTAATGAGGTCACTAAAAACTCCACTTTTTATTTAACCCTTGGCAATGAGTCTTCCCTTGTTTATTAAAAGAATCCTTCCAGTTTTCACAGTATCATCTCTCTCTAGACCCAAGGACTAATATTCTCGACATTGCCAGGGGGTTCATTTTTAATCATATATACAAAGGCACACTTCATCTCACTCCATGAAAGAGCCAGTGATGTGCCTGTGCACATGTCTTGGGTGAAGGAAAGATTTAAGGACACACTGCTCCTTTCAAAGCACTAAGCCTGGAATAGCTGTCTGCCACCCAAGTCCACAAGTAGCTGACTTCCCAAGAATTAGTGAAGGAACAAAACATCAAAAACTAAGACATTCAGCAGCTATTCTCTATGTTAAGTATCTTAAAACTAGTAAATAAAGGTTAAGATACACATGCTGTTAAAGTGCTTTTGTAAGAAACTGAAGCCAAAATTACAACCTCACATTTATTATTCGGTAACTTCAGCCATGCAAGTTATGATGTGATGTAGCAGAATATTAGATGAAGGCAGAAACTGCTGACCCTCTGTGAGTAAGAACGCCCAACTAAAGTTACATTTGCTAATTGTGATGAATTGTTGAAGAGACACTGCTGGGTCCCAGTGCCATCAAACAGTCACAAACTGACCAATGTGGAATACCACCAAAGCTGTTAAAGCTAAAATTTTGAGGCTCTTAAATAACATTTCAAAGAATCTAGTGATTACAAAGAAACAGAATAAATTACATAAAAAGGGACCTAGAACTATTTTATTTCAAAGATCAAGGCAGTATAAGTCAGTGGCTTCCAAATAAATTTTAGCAAAAAAAAATTTTCCAACAAAATCTTACTAGGGATCTCACTAAACAAAACAAACATGTTGCTGTTCAAGGTTTAAGTAGCAATAGGGGTTCTATTAAGCCTCCTCTTTGCTTCCATCTCAGCAGAAACTAGTAGTTGAAGAACATCTTAAAACACTGAGCTAAGGCACATGAAAGCACCTGTCTCTGTGGTACAAAAGATGAGCATCAATGAAAAATAAAAAATGAAGTCATTCCAATCTTACCATACTATCTTACCTAGCTAAAAGGGTAAACCTCAAAAATCAAAACAGAACGAAAATGAAAGAGTCTAGTCACTCAAATGGATCTCCAGAATGTGTGACTGAACTATTCCACAGATCACTGGTAGTTGGTATAGATCTCTGTGTGGCCATCTGACCTAAAATGAAATACAACAATGGAATGTATTCCTATCCCTTGACATTTCTAGTATGAAAGAGAACTAGAAAAAGAAATTCCATTCAGAGTGACTCTTGAGGGTGGGGATAAGTAGGGATAAAACACACATACCGAGACCTCAGAACCCTAACAAGTATTTGTGTTCAGAGATGCCAAACTAGATAAAAAGTGACCCCACCTCAATCTCACCTCTCACCATCTCTCAGTTCAAAACCTTGGTTAGCAAAACAAAAATTAAAAAGCCGTCCACCAGCATAAAGAAAGAAAAAGTACTCTTCAAAGAGTTCATATGTAATAGACTCATCTCACTCCTATTTATCACTAACTCCCCCGGAACAAAAATTACAAGGTTAAGAAAGCAAAAGTCCCAAGAGTAAAGGATGCTAGCCTAAACATCTGCCTTGCATTCTACAACCTTTCAGACCCATGTTATCAGTGGTCCCAGGATTAAACAAAGTTGAGAAAGACTCATAACTATATCATGATAGCCAATCACTGAAGTGGCTATAAAATGTCTGGAAAGAAACTTGTAAGTATTCATAAACCATGCCGTCCCATTACCATTTATGACGATGAGATTTCCCAAAGGCACACAGGTGAGAGCAGCAGAGCCGCCCTCACAGAGAGGATGTGTGTACTGCAGCTTATACACGCCCCCCGACCTCCAGTTCTCCGGCATGGACACAGCTTTGGCTTCAGTCCCCTGGAAATGAAATGAAATGGAAACAAATAATGAAGAAAGGTGTTACTCTCAAAAAGAATAAAAACCCAAGAGGCCTCTAACCTGTCTACAAATAAGCATTCCATACAGTCCCAGTAATAAAACTTACCAAATCATTAATATTTCTAGTAATAAAACTTTGATAGGAAACAATGTCACAATACATTATCCACCATCAACATTTTTGTGTAAATAGATAACAACAGAGATAGGGACTGATTTCTCTCATCAAAGACTTCTCTCTGTGCCTAGCAAAGCCATATCACTATTCAAGACCCCAGCTCAAATACCACTTCCTTTGTGAAGCCTTTTTCAAAAAAAAAAATTCTGTTTGTCATTCCCTCTATTTTACCCTCTATCATTCTGTTTGTATTTCTATCGCTACATACTTCTATTATGTTATTTATCATAATACATTATAATAATACATATTTTCCTTCTATTTGTTTCTCTGCCCTACAAGGACTGCCCCAATGTCTTTATATTCTAATTCCTGACTCAGTGCATGGCATGGTGAACATATTTAATGATCACTGAACCTACGTCTTTGTTACCCACAGCGTGGCCCACAAACCAGCGGCATTGTTATTATGTGGGAATTTGCTCACATAATATCAGGCTGCACCCCAGACTTACTAAAACAAAATCTGCATTTTAATAAGATCCCCAGGTATGCTTATGTACGTTAAAGTTTTTAAAACTTCTAAATGTTCTCTTCTGTGAATCTTTGGCATCCTATAATTGTATATGTTCCCCCTACAATTTAGTCAAGACAGTATAATGGTTTATATACTTGTCTCTCTGTCTGACTCAGACTGTAAGCTACCTAAGAGCAGAGGCAAAGCACTGTACCTGCCACTGGCAGACATTTATCAAGTGGATAAGGAATGAATGAAAGAACGAACAAATGAAGGTAAGCAACTACAGCATAAGAACAATGTCCCTCTTTTTAACAGAATCCTATTAAGTTACTGGCTCATAGAGCTATTAACAACAACAACAAAAATAACCTAGTGAGTCCTCTGTCTAGTCATGCCTAATCCACACCCACTGACAACATTTTATCTACGTATTAGCATATGTAATCTTTTGGGTTCTTTAAAAACCATACTTGTCATCAATTCTATAGTACTAACTAAAAATGACAAGGAAATGAAGGAGAAAAAAAGAAGAAAAAGAGGGAAGGGAACAGTTACTGACTGCCTACTGTATGCCCATCACTGTGTTCGGCACTTTACATTAACACCCAGATACATTTAATAAAGAAGTCTAGGGCACCACCTCTTTTCTAATGGGAAACTTAAACCCTAACATGTCTGTTTTCTGCCTGTACTCTTACCTGAGGTATGTAACCCGACTCCAACATGAGAAGGTGTATCGATACTATCAGGGCATCACTGGGGTTGGAGCAGTCAGCTGACTGATACAGAGTCTCTAATGAATGTGGCACTTGCCCTTCCACCGCTTCGCTGCAGAGCATTGGTTCTGAGGGATAGAAACCTGTGCCCTCTTCCATATCCACAACATCTTGAATTGACTCAGCTTCAAAATTCTGACTGGGCCCTGACTGAAAAAGACAACAAAAGTAATGAATTCATTAGACTCTCATTTTTTCACACTATATTTTGTATCCCAAAGTGAACTGAGATTAGTGCTCAGAGCCAAAGCACATTATTGGGTTCAGAAACAGGACACATTTTAAGCAAACTCTTCTAAACAAATGAGCCTGCAGTCTGCTCCTCCATCCTGAATTCCTTATCTCCACTAATTCTGGCTGATATGCCAAAAACATGGAAATCATCCTCCACTTCCCCTTCTACCTTATAAAACCCCACCCTCAATCTGATCAGTCCTCAAAGTTCCACTGAATCTATCTCCTAAGTATCTCTAAAATCTGCCCCTCCCTACTGCACTGGTACTTCAGACTCATTTAGCTCCTAATTTCCAGCAACAGCCTCCCCAGGTATCCCCTGACTCTTCTTCCTTGACTTCGAATACATTCCACCCACTGCTGCCAGTTTTTTGACAGTAGAATTTGGTCATGTCTCAGCTTAAACTTGCCAGTATTTCCCCAATGCAGACAGTAGTATTGCCTTGGAATGTGACCCTAAGTGTTCTTAGGAAAAAAGAAGTCTATAAGCAAGTAAGTTTGGGAAATGCTTCATGTTACAGCCACCCAACCTCACCCTCCACATTCACAAAATACATTTTGGCATTATAAAGCTCTGAGAAGCTCAATAATAATAGTTAAGTGAGCATAACATTTAACCAAGAAACACTATCCCCCTCCTTCCTCAACACACAGTATCCCCATAACACAATCTCATGAGACAAGTTTTTCATAAAAGACATGCTGAGAAATTCAGGCCTAAGAAATAAAGTCCAAACTCCTAAATTTCTTAGCATTCAAGGCCCTTCATCACCTGATCCCTGACTCTGTATCAAATTCTGCAGTCCCTTCCTCCCCATTCTAGAATTCCCCACCCCTCCAGGTAATACAGACTACCTCTCTGCTTTGCCAAGGCCTTGATTACTGCAGGGTGATTTTATCACACTGTATTGCAATTTTCTGATTACATGCCTATATTCTACCATGACCACAGGCCTAGAAAGGAACAAATCACATATCACCCATTTCTGTAACACCAGAATAGTACCTGGCACACAGTAAGTATTCAATAAATGCTTGTTGAACTGAAGGAAAATATCTTAAAATTTCGTGTTTTTGTTTTCAGTGTTTCCTAAATTGCACCATGCAAAAATTCCGTAAAATAGGCAAGACAGATGATGTCACCTTTTTATATATGCTGTAATTTTGATTCAGATTAAATAACATAATCAATGTTACCAGCTAATAAAAATTTGAAATGTTACAGCCACCCAATGTTTGGACATAATATATTGCTTCAATAAGACTAGGTTACCTATATTAATTTTGCTCAGAAAGACTGTTTCCTAGGTATGTGCTCAACTCTTAATGCAAAGCACATGTTTCATCTTTTTAAGTTCGTATTTTCATTAGAAAAGGAGCAGAGGAAATTAA